>NC_081344.1:28369267-28574465 GCF_029784015.1 Lycium ferocissimum
TCTTTAAATTTTTCTCCTCGAATCTGCGGGAAATTTTTAGTGGCGACCCCCGAAAGTTTGGTAGCCCCCGGGGAAAATTTTTCCCCCTGCCCTTTAAAAGCCCCCTCGGGGGTTAAAAAACTTTTGC
Organism: Lycium ferocissimum; assembly: GCF_029784015.1. NCBI lineage: Eukaryota > Viridiplantae > Streptophyta > Magnoliopsida > Solanales > Solanaceae > Lycium > Lycium ferocissimum. The sequence continues at coordinate 28,369,395 of NC_081344.1, forward strand.
GACAAAATTTGGTTTTTCCCCTTTCCAATAATTTATCGGGTGAAATACCAAGCGGCTTCAAAACAATGACAAGCTTAACGAGCTCTACGTCAATCATAACCATCTCGATAGGTATCTCTCCATTTTAAGTTCTTTGACAAGTCTTGAATTCGTAGATCTTTCACGGTAAATTTGTGAGTAAGATACCTGAGTTTTTGCTAGTCTCAATCCACGAAATTCTTGAATTTTCCTATAATGATTTGGAGGGCGAGTTACCATCGGTTGGAGTTTTCAAAAACAAAAGTGCAGTCTCAATTACAGGGAATAGTAAGCTTTGCGGAGGTATTCCATAGTTCTAGTACTAAATCTTGAAAATGATCCACACAAACCCATCTCGAACAATGATTTAAATCCTTATTGCTAATTGTTTGGATGTGTCGTGGGTGTCATAGTGGTGGCACTCCTTTGCGGTGTAGTAAAAAGGATCATCGAGTTCGACAACTATGGTCTGATGTCAAGTAGAGTGACTTACAAGCCTTAAAACGACGAATGGCTTCTCGCGGAGAATTTGATTGGTTAAGGAAACTTTAGCTCTGTATACAAAGGTATTTTTGGATGAATCAGTTGTTGGGATTATGCGTTCTTTGTAAAGATGCCCCGAAACTTCAAGAGTGAAAGGAGCTAGCAAGTATTGACCATCAAGTCATGATTTTAGGCCGTAATTCTGAGATCATGAGCAACGGTAATTTGCACAATTAGTTTGCACCAAAGTTATGGAGTACTATTGGTCATGAAGAGAATCATGCTTGACCTAGAAAGTTTAAACATTAGACAAAGGAGTGGATATTGCAATTGATGTAGCTTGTGCATTGGATTATCTTCTGATCAATCTGGAATGCCATTGATATAGTGTGATCTCGATCAGTAATGTGCTTTTGGATGAAGAATTTGTTTCTCATTTCTGGTGATTTTTGGATTGGCAAGGTTTATGCAAGTTGATGCCACACATGTACTCACCTCAATCTAGAAGCGTCGACTCAATCCAGGTAAAAGGGACGCTTGGATATATACACATGATGCCTTATATCTTAACGCTTATTTTTTATGGGCTAGTTTGAGTTTTAAACACTGATGATATGCAAAATATCTTACCTCTTTTTTTTTTTTTTTTTTTGAAAAATGATCTATTAAAAATATCACTTTTTATCTTTGTAACTCTTTAGTTCTAACATGTTTCTCACATAGCACAAGATCTTGAAAGGGCATTTCGATACATTATAGACATCTTTATTTTAAGATCTTAATATAATATCCATATCTTTTATACCATCTCTCAATGCTTTGTCTTTGTTTTGGTTTTATCTTTAGTTTGTTTGTTGGGATTACTCAGCATATATTGTAATTAACCACAACAAAAAGCACTCATATTTTCTACATCTGTAGCGTATTTTTGACAGGAAAGGTTCAAGGCCTATTTTTTTCTCATACATAACAAGATTTTCTTTTGATAAGTATAAATTAATTAACCAATATGTACCATGCAGAATATGCGACAGGGATTAAGTCGTCGACCTATGGTGACGTGTACAGATATGGAATTCTAGTGTTGGAAACATTCATGGGAAACAACAACAACACAGCAACAACGACATACCCGATTGGATCCCACAACGTGAGGTACGGGAAAGGTAAAGTGTCTGCGCGGACCTTACCCCCGCCTTAGGTAGGAGAGTTTGTTTCGAAAGACCAGGTACAAAAGAAAACAAGGAAAACAAGGGAAAGAGTCGGATACGGACAAGCGGAAATCAAAACCATGTGAAAATGAGAAATATGGCAAAAGGCAAACGAAGTCATGATAAAATAATAAAGATAGGCAAGACCAACACATAGAAAGCGGGATAAAAAACTCTAATATGACAAAGGAAACCTCGCGGCCCCCCCGGCCCCAGCCCTACCACCTCGATACTCGACCTCGCCTTCCCCATCGCGGTCATTGTCCTCGGTAAGGCTGGAGTAATGCCGTGTCTGTAGAGATCGCCTCTCCCCGGGCCTTCTTTGGCTGCCTACCCCTCCCTCGCCCACGGCTACGACCCGTCTCTCGCGCCTCACTCGGCGGCGCGTCGGCGCGTCTCCGGCACGCGTGGCCGAAACCCCGCCTCAGCCTCCGCTTCCGCATATCCGCACGGGGACCACGCCGCGCATCGAGATCACTTGCGTTGCTGAATCATCTCTCTTGGTATGCATAACGTCCGTCTCGACATCAGTATCTCGGCTACCTTCGTCTTACCGGACGTCGCTTTCTTAGCTGGCTAGCGTTCGGTCGTACAACATGGCCGGGGTCTAACCGCGACTTTGTAGAACTTTCCACTGGGAATGGCGGCGCGTAGCATCATAGCACCACGATGCGGCTTCCATTTCGTCCCGTCCAGCTCCCGTACGATGTGACATCGTCTTCCCCCCGCCCCCGGATGATCGACCCGTCCAAAACTATCTTTTGAATGACTGGTACCCGTTTTCGCCCCTCTCCTGACTCCCGACTCCTAAAATCTTTGTCTTAGTAAACAGGGCTTTGGGAGTGCGGCCCCAAACCTCCGGTCTCGCGTTAACCCCCTCTGGACTGTCGTCCGATGGGTCAAACAAGGGCACCCTCCCTCCCCGAATGGGCTTGTCGGGGGTCCGCCAGGCAAACGAGAAACGGGCTAGCGCGGACCACAGTGCGGGCCTATCGTGGCTGAAAATTGTTAAGTCATACCTCGACCGTCTCGCTTTGGGTTTTGGCTCCGTCGTTTCATGCAATGTCCTTAATTGCTCAAAATGTATACCCTACGGGAACACCTCTAGTTTCCGGACATCTCAACAAACACCTCTCTTGGGACTTTGTCGTGAAAAGACGCCTCGAATCGACAAACACCGTATGCAAGTCGGTCATAACATCACTATCTTGCTTTCAGCAACCTCTCCTGCAGGTGAATGAGCCACATGAGTCGAACGCCCGGCATGAATTTGAATTGGTTCTCGAAATAGAAACTAACTTCCTCATCTCGCTACCCTGTACACTCTCTCCCAAAAGAACTTTCATCGTATGGCTACATGAGAATAAATACTCGAGGATGGTCTAAACCTTCATGAATTTGTGAAGATGGCATCTACACAAATACATGTTTGTGATCCTATACTTCTCTGCCTTGAATATGAAAATGGCGTGTCCATTAATTGCAGTGAAAAAGTAATTGAGGCATACCGAAAAACTTTACAATGGGTGAGGCATAAATATGACATGGTATGTGAGGGAGTATTTTATTATAATTATATTGTGGGCCCCACCACTTTATCTTTCTTATATCATTATTTCTTAACAGCCTTCACGTTTTTTGTCATTTCTCTTTCCTCTTTTTTTCTCATTTTCTTTTTGCATCAATTTTAAAATCAATTCTATTATATACGAGATCAAATTTTTTTAAAGATATTTTTAGTTTTTATTATTTATCTTTTCCATTTTTTTCTTAAAAAAAAATCGGTTAAACTCAAGTAAAAAGTTTAAAAGAAAATAATTGGCACTTCAAAAAAAAAATTAATGCAAAAACTGATAAGCAAAAATGAATGTAGGATGCTTTTAAAAGTAAAATCACCTTAGAAAATTTATTGGAATTCTTTTTTTCCTTTTTCTTTTGGTGTATATTGTTCAAAGTTGCTACATTACGTAGAAATTCAAAGTTTTAAGTGTCATCAAAGTACACCAATTTAGTGGTGTGCAAAAATCAGGTTTAGCAGGTAAAATTTGAGCGAAAAAAACTTTACACTTAAATTCGGGGTGTACTTTGATGACACTTAAAACTTTGAATTTCTCGAATGCAGAATGTAGCAACCCTTACCGGTTTTTGCACACCACTAAATTCAGGGTGTAAGTTTTACGCACCCTGGTATTAAGGATACGTAGAATACGATTGACCTACGAGCTTCACTGTAAGGTTTATTTATTTGCTTATGTGTTTGAGATTTTCCGCAAAAAAATGTAGAGTTTATCATATGTGTATATATATTTTTTAGAAATTCATTAAAAGTCCCTTTTTATAAATAAGGGTTTGGTTTGAAAAAAAATTCGCGTAAGTGTTCAACTCAAAACCGTTTTCGGACTAGGACACACTCGGGTTGCCCCAGAGTAGAGTCATACTAATCTACGTCTGCGATATGAGTTTAGTACTTATGGGTTTTTATACTTATCTATAAAATAAAGGATATATTCCCGGTTTTGATATATATATATATATATATATATATATATATATATATATATATAAGTTTCCCGTTTTTTACGTATCTCGTAAGTCAATCCATAATCTCACGTACCATAGTCCACCATACGCAAATTTTGGTCCAAAGTCAGTTATTTCTCGACCATTCCTTTGGTTAGGGCGTTCAAGGTTGTTTCTCAAGGTTGGGCTTTATGCAAATGCAGTTTTTTGGGCCACATATGCGTGTTCTATTGGGCTTAAAGCCCAAAATCCTTTATCGAAATTGTTTTTTGATATCCCAATGAGCATAAGGCCCAAATTCTTTTGTTCTCAAAGTTTTGATTGGCCCTTGGTAATTATCAAGACGGTTTATTTGAAATCAATGTCCAAATAATCATCACTTTTGAAAGAGTTTCTTTTTAACCCGAGGCTTGAACCTCAAATACTTGTACACCTTTGTAAAAAATCCCTTGTTTGTAGTCATTCTTTGAGAGAACAAGTTCCATTTTTAGTTTGTATCCAACTCTATGTCTAACCATTTGGGTTTTCACTATATCATATGGGTTTATTACAAATGCAAAATGCACTTATGAAAATAGAAAAGAGATGAAGGATTAAATGGGTTGATGGGCCTACCAAGCCCATCAACCTTCCGCCTATCTTTAACCCATAAGTAGGCCTTCAATAGAGCATTTCCCTTGCGGACTCGATGAGAGAGGGAAGTTGGGCCATTGGCCCAATAGGTTTCATGCAAGATATTAGCCCCAAGGGCCCAAGGTGATTTCACATGTCACAATAAAATAAGAAAAATTAGAAACTGCCATAGGCCTAGTTTTGAACTAAGTTATCAGTAAAGGATTATTAGTGCACAATTGAGCAGTGTATGAGAATGAGAAAGCATGGACAAAGATAAAGAACTTAAACTCAACTCAATAACGCAAGTATGGTACAACACTAATAAAGGAAAAAGAACTAAGTAATAGTATGTTCTAAGGCAAACCTATCTCAATGTAATCAAACCAATAAGACAGGAGAGCCAACAAAGCACATGCAGACATATTTTTTAAACAATTAGAGCCTTATATGAATGATATTCCCATGGTATACATTGATTGCCAAATTTCCACATACACTGCACATGCAGAGTCTAAATAATACCATGTGTCATGCCCTATTTTTAACGGATTAAAACTAGTTCACAACTTATTACTAACATGTTTCTGCAGTTTTTGCAAATTTTGAGTGGCCAATTTTAGGAAATATTAGGAAACCATTTGTAAAAAAAGTAAACTCGTTTTTAGTCTTTGAAGCCTTGTGAGATTAGGTAAGGGTTTTATTTACTGCCTGAGGGGAAGGTGTTAAGCATCCTCGAGCTATCAAGGCTTGTCTTTAAACTTAGCTTAATTAATACTAGAGGGAATTATTTAAATACTTATTATTACCCATTTAAAGAATTGCGGAAAAGAAACTACTCTCTCAAAACTATTTATATAAAAAAGGGTTTTTAAAAGTAGTTACAACTATGTGAATAAATGCATACTCATAGAGGAAGTTGTTAATACTAATGTATGCGTGAGAAAGTATGTATGACATTTATTTTATATATGTATAATATAGAATAAGAAGATATATATATTTTTTTTAATTTAAAAAAAATAACGTATATTTGTGATATGTATATCATGGGTAACTAAAAAAATAGTTATTGATCACATGTTAGTACTATATAGATGCGTATAATGTAAAGAGGACCAAGGGGATTAATGGGAATAAGGTAGTATATGTATGATACGTGTTAAGAAAAATAATAGCATGCGGGTACACTCATTGTAAAGGAAAGTAATTAATACGGGTTGTAAGATTATAGGTACTGGGGGATGTACATTGTTTACAAAAGAGTACATGTATATTTTTGAAGATTTGGGTATAAATATGGTTATGGTATACAAGGACAGAATACATGATGTGGAGCATAAAAGTACCAATTTTTTATAAGAAAATAACGTATACTTGGAATATGTCTATCATATGTAAAATAGTATAAATAGGTATACTTTTAGAAATACCCATGAAAAATATAATAATATGTATAAGTATCGTGATAGATACGGTACACACATAGTGTAACGATGATTGGATGATTTAATAAAAGAATAAGATTGTATACATATGTATATGAAAAAATGGAGTATGTACCTTGTAGCTCTCGTAAAATAGCTTGAGCCACTATACTTTCGGCCAGTAATATAATTTCCCATTTAGACTTAATGAATCTAACTTTGTTATATATTTACATTAAATAGAAAGTGATCGCCCATAAAATATGCATCTTATCCTCTTGAGACCCCTATTTACCTTGCTCATTTTTTGTCAAAACGGATAAAAAAAAAAAAAAGAAACGTTGGTTAACTTTAAAGAAGAGAAGAAAAGAAAAGAAGAAGAAGAAAAAAAAAAATCATCCTTATCTATTAGTTAGAAAATGTTTATAACCTTTAATGAAATACGCAAAGTTAAATGGAAACCAAGATTTATATCTAAAGAAAGTGACCAACGACAAAGTTCGGGCGTTCACGAGTTCACAAACAAGCAAGAAGCAAAATACTACAAATACAAACTCATTAAAGATGTTAGTCAACGGGTCCATATGACATAGAATAATACAAAAGATATAAAATTTTAAGGGAGTAAGAGGGACGTGGATGCTTGACGCGAACGAAGACTGTTAGACACGAGCGCGCGAATACAGCTACTGTTTCTCTAATGTGGGCAGAATCCAGAGTTGCCATAACTCCAAATGCTCCCAAAGTTGCTCATGAAAAAAAAAAGGATTAGAAGCAAACTAGAGAGATTATAATGACGAAAACTAACTAATCAAGAAACCACATATAATTCTGGAAACTAGCCTTAAACAATATCCAGTAAACTTCATAAGGGAAACTTTCCACAGATATGCCATTACTTTAATCAAATATCTCTCTCTCTCTCTCACACACACTTTGTAATAGCAAATTAACAACAAAACACTGCAAGAAGTGAGCCCATCCTAATATCACTTTTTGAAAGAAAGAACTAAGCTAAGTAGATCATATTAATAGTGATGCAAACAGATTTTAAGGCAAGCAACCAAGTTTATCATGTCATCATAATCTTTGCAACTCTCTTACGTGTATACTTATTTTTGTTAACCCTTTTATATGCAAATTTTAAGTGTTCCAAAATATTAAAAATTAAGTCATTTAAGCTCAAAATAGAGGAACATATTCTTGATTTTAAGTATCAACAATCAGACCCAAAAGAGGTACACCAGCAACCAAACTATACGTATGATTTTTTTTAAAACTTAAATGCAGTTAGATAGGCTAGTAGATGGTGAAGCTAACAGTGTACAGGACTGAACTATTGAGTTAAGCTAAGATGCCAAAAATAAAATAAACAAATTCTGAATAGTTAACTAAGACCCAGATAACAGATTAGAAAGAAAAGGAAAATTTAAAGCAGAAGCAATAGTAAGAAAGTCCTAGCTTTAATTAGTAACTGAATCCTAACCCTCATCTTCTAAGAGTGAAACATGGATACAAAGTGGAAGCAAAACAAAACCAAATAGCCCCAAGATCAAATAATCCACAGACCAAGATTTTTTGTTAAAAGTGATCAATAATAACACCATCTTGCGATCTAGACAAATTAGCATTTTTTCTTTTCTTAAAATGGAACATTGAATGATCCTGAATACATGCTTTCATGAATGTCAATGCATGAAATGAGAATAAACAAGTATTGAATCACTTAATCACATCCTTTTCACTAATCAAATCGATACCCCTCTTGCCTTAAGTTATAACAATATTGTATGCTATTTTATATGCTGATTTTTAATTAAATGTGGCAAAAGTAGATCCACATAAGTACTTCAAACAAAGATTTAGACGAGCGGCAGAGTTGTTCAAACTACACACTCGGCAGATGTGATCCCCGCAAACCAGTAGCTTTTTTTTCTTAATCAGAACAGTAACTCCCCTTTTTTTTTTTTAACTAGAACCAGTAACTTTTCTCTAAAAAAGTAACTTTTTCCTCTCAAGTCATAAGATACCATAGAATATTTACACATCGATTTCAAGAAAGGGTCATGGCAAAACAATTTGGAAAAGAACAATCTGGAAAGCAAAACCAACTATTAATCACTCTAAAGAATGGAAGTAGGGATTAGAAATCAGGAAGATGATACCTCACGCTCCATTTTAAAGCAAATGGCCTAAAATAAACTTAAGCTATGATCAAGACTATAGTGACATGTTCAGCTAAATTTTACACAAGAAAGGGATACCAAAGTTCCAGCTTTTGTTTTGAAACATGACACAAAGCAGCCATCATAACAACAGAAAAATAAAGCTGCAAGCAGTGAAATCATTTAAATATGCTGAAACAGATCAGAACTTCGAACTATCCTCATTTTAAGTTTCCTAGAGATCATGTCACCTTAGTAAATGCACTTGAAGGCAAAGCAGTTCTTTGAATCCTTTGAAACTCTTGGGTGAAAAGACTTACACTTAGCTATGACTATTACATCATTCACACCTTTCCAATTAACAAAATTAAGCTATTTTTAAGGGAAAGACTTACACTTAGCTATGACTATTACATCATTATATATTTTTCAAAAAAACTAGGCAAGACTAATTCCAGATGGCCATAATCTAATCCTTATGAAAGTCCTTGAACTAATTCTAGAACTCAGCTTATATCTACTGATTTTAGGAAATGGACCACTTTCAGTTTGCAATCAAACATAGATAAGGAGAAAACAACTACCCTTCTGGACTTTAAAAAAAAAAAAAAGTAATCCACAGGTTTACAGCCACAGATAAGGGAAGACAAACCAACACTTGTTTTAAAGACTAAATGTCATACTCACACTTCATGTTTACACATATGAACTGAAGAGAAGACTGAGTAGAAAAAGAACGTGAATTTCTAGGCAGAACGCCTTAACATAGGTAGAAAAAACATAGAACCAGAGTCATATCAAGATCTTAATTTAGCTTGCCAGAATGGCATACAAGTACAGGTCAGATACACATCAACTATTGAAGCAGACTAATAGTTAAGTGAACATTTCCAAATTCAAACTAAGTAAGCCTTTTCAGATTTAGTCCAAATGTGCAACCCCTCTTCAATTTAAAAGACAATAGTAGAAATTCAACAAGTTGGAGAGGGTTCAAAATATTCATGAACTTCGAAGGTTAATCTCAAGTTACCTTTTAAAAGTAACAGTTTCATCCCCTTATTCACAAAGCTATTCTCTTTTAGACATACAAGCAGATTTTCACATGGTTTATTTAGTCACTAATCCAACCTTTAGCAAGGAACAAAATAACCACAGACGAATCTGAAAGAAAAAAAGTCAATTAAACCAAATCATGCTCGAGTTTCTCAACATGTCATGTGTTATCTATAAATAACTAAGAGAGAACCAGCTCTGCCCTAAACTGATCAGCCCGGAACTTTAAGAGAAACCAAAACCTTAAACAAAGAATGAAAGCCTTAAACAACCAAATCAACCATCATTTATTTTTCTTAAAACAAGTCAAGGAAAGGAGCCTGAAAAGAAACATTGTTGAACTCAAAGAAAACTGAGTTAGCCAGTAGCAAAAACATTCATAGGAAATCCCTTTAAAAACTCAATCAAGTTGAAACTTAGTTATTATCTAATTATCCCTTCAATATTTTAGAATAGGAGCAATCACTTTAAGAATCATTTGGATTTGCTAAAAGCCAGTTTTAAAACCAGTACTTTAAATAAAAGAAAAAGAGTTAGGGTAATGTTTAATAATTGAAACTTGACACACCAGGCACAAGGTAATCCAAGCTTTAAGCTACTGGCATTTCAAAAAGAGAGGAAAAGGGTTCAACTACACCTCAGTTTCACAATTACACAGACAATCTAGCAGGCTTAAGAAAAAGACTTTGAACTGAAAGCTGTATCAATGAGTTTTCAAAATCGAAAAAACTATATTTTGAGTTTTTGAAAGCTAAATGAGTTTATTAGTGAACTTTACAACCTAAACAATGTTTTAATTCCTTTAATACCTATGAATCCTAGGAGATTTCTACACTTACAGATTCCTGCTTTACTTAAACAAAAGAAGACCTCTTAAGACTTTAATTAACCCACTTAAACAGACACATAAGCAAACTATAATCACTGTTATGGTCACAAGGGAGAGATCAGATCAATTAAACATGGTCTGTGTGTAAAGAATAGCCCTAGTTCAGGCTTAAGGCAATGGCCTTCCACAGACAGAGGTTAGACCACGTTCCTCTCAGGTTTAACAAGCAGCTTTTAAGGAAAACACACAGGCTAAACATCATATCTCATGCTCATGTCACAATCTCAGATTAGTACTTCGTTTGACACTTATTCAGACCAATCACGATGAATAATTGAATGGTTTGATGAATAATTGAGACCAAAGGTGTATCCACAGCTACCAAACAGCATTCATGCTAATTCATTCTCATACTGACTTGTAAATCAGCTCTTGCATTAGTACTAACCTAAACTAATCATAATGAGAGAAGCAAAGCATAAATCATAGTAACGGCTAAACCAACAGTACTGTAGTACTTAAACAATTGTCAGCAGCCTTTAAAGCTTAAAACAGCACCATTTTCTTTTTGACGAGCAGCGATGGGGTTAAACACATATTCGACGAAATTAGTCGTTCTACACTAATTTACAACAAAACGAGGAGAGAACACATTCCAGCCAACTAAACCAAATAAACGACGAGAAATACTTGAACGACTACATTTCTACTTTTACAAAATTGAAGATGAAGAGAAGATGAGTATGATTACCTTCTTCGTGACAGCGAACTGAGGCTATTGTCGTCGTCGAGTCCCCGAATTCGCTCGAAGTAGTTTGTTGTCAAGCCGAGAACTTGAAAGAAGATTTTGATAACCAAAAAAAAACTTAGAGTTAAAAAATAGAATTTTCTACAGAATCCAAGTTTTAACAAAAGGAATTTTATGAGGGGGAAGCTTGTGAAAATAAAAGGGATTTTTATGGTTTTTCAACTTCTTGAACTTAAGGGGGACTTTTAACCATCAAGAAAACTTATGAAAAATCCGGATTTTCTCAAAATGTTGAACTTGTCTTTAACAGCCCATAGAGGGGTTGTATTTATAGCTGGAAAAAAAAAAAGGAACTCAGATTCAACATTGAAAACCACAAAAAAGGGGGGAATCGTTTGAAATCAAATTCAAACAGAAAAAAGAATCATGAATCGAAGAGAAAGAAATCACCTTTTCAGAGATGATTTCAAATCTAGAGGTTCATTGGGACTCCATATTTAGTGGATTCGCGGGTCTAATAGCCTTTACCCATCGGGTCGACTAAGAGTCGACCTTGAAACCACGGTTCACTGCACTCCTCTTCCACAGAGGTTAATATGATGCTCTACTGGCTCCTTTCGGCTCTGCCACCACATCAATCGAAGGGAAAAGAGACGTGGTAGCAGTGGAGGCAGTGAAAGCTTCAAACCAACAGATTTCGATTTAAGAGAGAGAAGGGGTCGTTTGGTTAGGGCTGTTGGTTGAAAGAGAAAGAAAGAGTTAGGGGTTTTAGTTAGGTGTTGGGTCGGGTAGGGGGATATTGGGCTGAGGGGTTATGGGCTACTGATTTTGTTAGGGCAATTCGCAGAATTGCCCTTCTTTTAGGGCGGTCTTTAAATTTTGCCCCTCATATTTGAAATCTTTAAATTTTGCCCTTCGCATAAACCCCATGGGTTCCAGGTTCGAACCCCCACACAGTCAAAATTTTAAAAAAAATTCGCAAGGCAGAGTTTAAATTTCGCTATGCCCCCATCGGCATACACTTATGAAGGAATTACCAAAGTTATGCCGGACACGGCATACTTATGCCTCATGGGCAGACTTGGCATAAGTATGCGGTTCCGCATAACTTTGGTAATTCCTTCACAAATTTATGCGTCCGGCGCCATACAAGTTTGCCCATTAAAGTATGCCCCCATCGGCATAAATTTGTTAACTTAATTATCAAACTTATGCCGATGGGGGCATACTTATGCCTTATGGGCGGACTTTGCCTTAATATATATATATGTATTTGTCATTCCAAACTAATTATGGGTTGCATTGTATAGCAAAGTATGTTAATTGTTAAACACCACGGAGGCACGAACCCATTGTCATTAACGTGAGATACTAACTACTATTCCTTAATTCGAACAATTTGTTGTTAGGTTTTGAAGTATATATACGAGGATCCACACGAATCTGTGAATATTGATTTGTTAATTTCTTTGGGATATAACTTAATTACCACACAAAACTCTACCGTCATGGACGCAAAGTTTTATGGTTACTTTAAATTTAATAGCTTGATTCGAAAAAATCTAGTACTCTATATTAGTTAAGTTGGACATATCGCTTGGGTTGCTTGTCTCAAGGCAATTCATATGTTAATTGTTGTTAATTTGTAAGCGAGATTAAGCATGTGAGTTGGAACAATATCCGCATAAGAAGATTAAAAAAGCTCGATCGAGGTATACTTTCTTAGAAATGTCGAATATCTTGGAGACGTACTTTTAGTTATGTTTAGTTATGCGGAGGGGGGACTTTTAGTTATGTTTGGTTATGTCGGTGATCGGATAATCCTTAACTTTTCCTTAAAGATTGTATCTTGATTCGGCATACACTCCCCCAATTCTACCTTGCGAAATTATTTTTATTTTATGCAGGAAAGGATTCAACCCGAGAACTTTATATATCTTCCACCTTTCCAAGCAAAGGGCAAAACTTAAAGACCACAAATATGAAGGGCAAAATTTAAAGACCACGGAATTTGAGGGGCAAAATTTAAAGACCACCCCAAACGAAGGGCAATCCGCAAAAAAATGATTTTGTTAAGAGAAAAAGGGAGATGACCCAATATCTTTAGGTAGATGTTTAATTTCTAATCCCTTTTTACTTCAATCAATTAATTAAAATATGCTTCTTTGTCTTAATTAATTTCCACAAAAATGCATACCTATATAAATTATGACACAAGTAATTTAATAGACGTATTTAGTTTAAAAATATAGTAAAAGATGATTAACACGGTAATAAGTAGGATTAAAGGAAAAATGCCAATGCCAATATTGATATACGAATATTAACATTTTTTTTTTTCAAATGATTTTAATTATATAAAAAAAAATGATGTTTAGTCATTTTTAATTATAAAATATGATGTTTGGTCATTTTTAAGAAACAATAAAAATGTTCTTAACTTTAGAGAGATATATCTCGAAAAATAGCGTAATAATTAGTGAAAATATTCCTAACTCGTTTGGGGAATTTTCAGGACTAAAAGCATAGTGAAATTAATTAAACGAAAAGGGAGGGCCAAAATTGGGTGTCAACACCATGTATTCACAAGTATATTCCAAGATAACAGAATAAATAGGATCCATTGAGTTAAGGTATTAACATATCAAAGAGACACAAGATTTTACACACTCTCAAGGCCATTTGATAGGACTGTTTGCAGGAAAGGACACATTGGAGAAACAACACCCAACATATAGTACAAAGGCAACTTATATGAGTCCACATATAGTGAGTAAAGACATTTTCAAAGTCATATAAGCTTGGTCATGTCCTCATACATTAATAGAGCACAACAGGTGCAGCTAAACAGTGACATTAATAGTGGCTAACAATGATTAACTAAGAAGCTACCACACAATAAGTCAAACAATGCTAAACCAACATAAACAGTGAACATAAACATGGACAGGATGTAATACTAAGACTTAAAACTAGCTAAACTATATTTAACTAAACATATTAAGCACATAAATAGTAATAAAACAGCAAATAAAACAAAGAGAAAATTAAAAGACAAGAAAGGAGGGAGTATTACCTCTCGCAAGCACAGCCTTTGGTCGAGATTGGAGTTGGAATGCTTTTCTGCTCCACTCAAGCTCAGCCATAACCCACACAAGAACAGAAAATAACTTGTAAAATTTATACTAACTCAAACTATTAAATTTTCAGAGCTAAAAGCCCTAAAATTAGGTATTTCGAGTGTTTGATTGAATATGTGTAAAATACTTAGTCAAAGCCCCCCTTTTTTTTTTCTTCCTCCCTTGTGGAATAGTGGGTTCTATTTATAGGGACCCCAAATCTATTCTAAACCCTAATCCACCGATGTGGGATTGGGTCAAATTTTGAGAAAAAATATGCTTGAAATCAACGACTCAGATTAATCCAAACAAACAATAAAGGGTTCGATTTTGATCCTTTCACTCTCAATCCCAACGGCTATAACTCGAGCAATGAAAATTAAGGCTTGGTATCACAAAACAACAATAACCATTAATGGATTTCAGAGGTTTAACTGTAAAAGCTCGTAAATTTAAACAAAAACCAAAAAAAAAAGGGAGGTTTTACCGTCTTAGGGTTTGCTTTTGGCTGAATGGAGAAGAACAATAAACGTCTTCTCAAATTGGCCATGGCGCAGACTGGGAGACCGTGTTCTCTCTGTCAAGTTGCCAAAAATAGTGAAGAGAAGTCGGGGCGGCCCTTGAGCCGTTTTAGGGTTTCCTCAGCAAAAGGGGCGAAAGTGTGAACTGAGCGCCTCTTTTGTGTTTTATATTAGCGTGTTTGGACCGGGTCGGCTGAGTTGGGCCTGACTCGGTCCCAAAATCATTAAGGGGCAAATCTTAAAATGTTTCCACCTATATACATGTGATATACCTGTATATTACACGTGTATCTATGTATATATATACACGTATACATCAAGGGTTTGTACGTGTCTTAATAAATAATCAAAATTGAAACTCCATTAAATAATTTAAACCGCTTAATTATGGACAATAATAATTAATTAAATGAATAAAGTCTCAATTTGCGAATATGTCACTTTAATTAAGCTCGTCTAAGTGTCGCGGCCCGGCCGTAGTGTGACTAGTGCCGCAGCCGACACTGCATACACATATCATAGACATAATCAAACTGAAACTAAACATAATATGGAAGCTTGTGAAAACAAGACGTTATCTCAGAACGTCACATACATATATCAAGGTAACCTGTCTCCTGAGGAGTCACAACTAATCAAAAGATATCATAATACACGAGCCGACAAGGCACGCTACAACGTACGGGAACATCCCCAAACATATACGCAAGCCCACAAGGCTGCCACTACATACAACATCCCAAAATATATATACGCAAGCCGACAAGGCTGCCACTACGTACGGGAACGTCCCAAAATAAGTCATATAAACACAACTGAACAACATCTATATACAACCCACACATATGTCTATAGACCTCTAAGAGTATCAATAGTGACATATGACGGGACAGGGCCCCGCCGTACCCCTGGACAAACATATACATACATCAAAAGGATCTATACCAAAAGTCTAGGCTCCGGAACAATGGAGCACTCCAAGACGGTCGAGTAGAAGTCCTAAGCCGGTGGATCACCAAAGCGAGTATCCGCACGCGGGCATGAAACGACCCCCGAAGAAAGGGGGTCGGTACGAGATATGTACCGAGTATATAAAGCATGAAATACAATAAGGAAAATCATAAGCGAAGTAGAGATTCCGGAGACAAGTATGTAATCAAGAAATCAATCGTACCGTGCCTTATAAAATCAAATCAAATATCATTATCATATACCATACCCTACTTATTACGGGACTCGGTGAATAAAGTCGTGTACACGTATACCATACCCTACCCCATCACGGGACTCGGTGCCGTAATCATATCATCATATACATATATCGTACCCGGCCCTCTAGCGAGGGACTCGGTTAACAATGCGGAGAAACTATGCACACACATACCCCCATCGGGGACTCGGTGAAAGATATAATAACGGCGTGCACGAGCGAGTAGGAGCAACCATATGTAACTAAATCATCATACGAGACTTAATGGAATGTATAGAATGAGCTAATACTCGAATATCAAGGGCGATAGTCATGTTAAGTACCCTTTGAACGTCACTATGGACTACATCAAATAGAGCCTCGGAATCATAGACATGTGTCAAAGATAATATGAAATCTTATAGAGGTCAAGGACATTAGTCATTGTAGAGTCTTTAAGAATAGGAGCTTTTACATACCGACTACTATCCAACGTATAGAAGACTTGAGAGGCAATAGCTCAATTACCTTAAGAGTTCTAACATCAAGAAGTGAATAAGGATCATGAATCACACTCGGAACTTATGAATAGAATTACCCCAAAGCTCATATCATACGTCACTTATATCTAAGACATGCCCAAAGAAAGAAAGGATAGCTTTACATACCTTTAACGCTATCCGAGACAACACGTATACGCCGCCCGAAGTGTCTCAACCTATATTAAGACGTCAAGAACCATGGTTAAGCTACGGGAAGGTTCAAAACGTATTTTCAATGTTAGTAGCTCATTTCTAGAAAATTAGACGGCGTTTCCTTTATATTCAACCAACTACATGATAACCAAGTCAACATCAACAACCACACACGTTCAAGTACTATATCGAGACTAATCAAGACAAGATTCGAGAACACTCCGAACCGCATGACATTCCAATCGGCCCACGTATTACAACATTCGATAATAATCTACATACAACTACGACATATTCAAGTTATCCTTAATGATCCATAGTCCTAACATTTTCATCGAAACGACCTTATAATAGCCCAACCAATATAACAACACAATGTATCATCTTAACTATACTTAATTTTCCAATTCAACAAGAATAACAACATGCCCAAAACAGCATTTTTAACCACAACATAAAAAAGATGCCCGATAATCTCACGAACATCTACGAATACACCAAGCAAACCACACACGCTTCTTATACGTTATCTCATACACTCCTTTCATCTAAATTAGTGAATTATACCAAAGAACACACGACAACAACATCATTCATTCATATGCAAGAAAACTACATTAATATCACAATAAGTCCTTATAACAGCCCACAAAACAAATTCAACTTCAACTTTAACCATCAAATTCTTCCATTTTCATCATATAATCCATGACAACAACAACCAAAATGCTAATTAAAATTAATTCACCATTTCCAAATAAAAACATTACACTGGCGCCTAAAACAACATCTTAACATTAACATACATAATTCTTGCTATCCAATTCACATTTACCAAATTATAACAAGTTCCAACCACCTCTAAAACATGTAGAAAAGGATTAAATCTTACCTTAACAACTTGACTCCTTAATTTGCTGAAATTGGTGAATTTAATTACAAACGTTCTTGCCTCCCCCCCTCCCCCACCCCCAATGATTAATCCACGTTTCTATGACCTTCAATTGATTGAACACCTTGGAAATTTTTTTTTTTTTTTGATCAAGATCATAATCTTCTTCAAGAGAAGCCATGGCCGTGAGCTGCCATGGCCATGAGCTCTTCTTCCTAATCAGATTTTGTGTTGAAGATGAAATGAAATGAATGCTAAGTCCATTAGTCATCAACTAAGTCTTTTATATGCTACCTCTATAGGTGACACGTGCCCCACTCATAGCATGGGCCAATCAGATTTGGCCATGCTATAGTGGGGTCCACTTAATCCCACTAATGACTTGATTAATGATAATTAGTCTCTAATCCCCACTTAATAATCTAATCATGGTTAATTAATCCCTAATCTCCACTAATATTTCTATACCAATTAAAATTTATAAGCAATTCGTGCATTAATAAAAAATCGGGGATTAAAAGTCTCTATCTCATATCCCAAAATAGTCTTGTCCTTAAACTTATCGCGATTAGCTTAAAATATCCCAATGTACAAAAATACGGGATATAACATTAAGACCGGGCTATTTTAGTTATAGCCCCGAGCTAATTTAAAGCGGATGATTTGCACAAATGACCTTATTTAATTGATCAATATTGTCCTTTAATTATCAAAGGG
Organism: Lycium ferocissimum; assembly: GCF_029784015.1. Classification (NCBI taxonomy): domain Eukaryota; kingdom Viridiplantae; phylum Streptophyta; class Magnoliopsida; order Solanales; family Solanaceae; genus Lycium; species Lycium ferocissimum. The sequence continues at coordinate 28,387,594 of NC_081344.1, forward strand.
TAATTTTACAAAATGACCTTAATTATGGGAATAATTTCCAATTAGGCCATAATTGGGCGATTAATTGATTATTTCAATTTATAGCCTCCAAATGGACTAAAATTAAGCAAAATCAAGCATTCATTTAATCATGACAGAATTCTAAACTTGATCAAATATGGTAAAATGAGGAGTAAAATGATTAATTTATTTAATTAATCAAATTTCCTGGATTTTGAACAGAGTGAACTTGCAATTTGGCAATTTGTTTAGTTTAAAAATTAATTAAATAATTGTTAATTCTGTATAAAATGTGCCATTTAATTTATAAATGATTTATAAGATTTATAGGGATTATCCTATCAAAATAAGATGGTGAATAATTGTTGAATAATTTTATAAAATCATTTGGCTTCTAGAAAATGGATATTTTGCTCTGTTCAAATCCCGGGGACCCTGAGTAATTAAAATGAATTCCGGGAGGTCAAAAATTAGGTGTCAACAACTGCCCCTTCGATATTCGAGGATGGCGAGACCACTCCCGAGCAACAAAATTTGATCAACCCTGATTTTTGACTGACCCAAGTCATATTGCCCCTCATTTTTATGCAATTTTCAAAATATATGGCAGACTCTGGCTTTTGGGCTTCCTACATATCTTAGGTTTCATGAGAATTCAGTCCATCTGTAGTTTGACTCAATAATGACTTCTAAATACAAATTTAAAGCAAATCTCAGATCTTCCGGCTGTTAAGCTGGGAAGTCCGGTGTGTTTGGTTAGAGTGTGACTAACTCTCTGGCATTGAGTCCGCCTACATATCCCTATTTTTAGGGAATCAAGTCACTTGTAGTTCGACTCGATCAGAAGAAAAGGATATCCCTTATATGAAGGAGCCTTTATGTGTTCCGGTGTGTGTCCAGACCGCTTACGGAATAATAAAAACAATAAAGCACATAAGCAAATAAACAATTTTGTGTGGGCCGAGCATGGTGAGTGAGTGATCTTCCAAGTCTGTTAGGAGAGCTTGACTCTCGGGGCACCTTATCTCGGCCGGCCGCGTAAAATGTTCCACGTTTGCTCCGCAATCTATATGGATTTGATTTGATCAACACCGCTCCGTCCGGCGGCTACAAATGCAGTTCCATCTACTGAGTAACATTGATTTTTTGGATGACGAATACTGCGGTCATCTGGCCGAGTTTACATCGTCTTGTCCTTTAAGCGAACACTGCGGTCTCTTGATCGATTTTACATCGCTTTCCCATCTTGTTATATCCCATAATTTATATGCACGGGCCTTCTCGGCAATTGAAATAAAATGCCCTCTTGGCATGTCTGTATGAATGGCCTTCTTGGCGATTGAAATAAATGGCCTTCTTGGCAATTGAAATAAATGGCCTTCTTGGCATGTTTGTATGAATGGCCTTCTCGGTAACAGGAAAATAAACGTGCAATGGCCCTCTTGGCAGTTTGTATGAATGGCCCTCTCGGCAGCAGGAAAATAAACGTGCAATGGCCCTCTTGGCAGTTTGTATGAATGGCCCTCTTGGCAGCAGGAAAATAAACGTGCAATGGCCCTCTTGGCAGCAGGAAAATAAACGTGCAATGGCCCTCTTGGCAAATAAGAAGAAGTGATGCGAATGACAGATATGGCCCCTTCGGCTGAATCATCTTTCTTTTGTCCTTATTCCCAGCTATGACCCTTTTGGTCGGATGTGCCGTTTTGTTTCACTATGACCTTTTTGGCCAAACTTTTGCCATTGTGGCAATTTCCAACCATTCTGTAGCAATTGTGGCTTAATATTTTTCCCTTTTGACATCCGAAGTATTTCATAGCCCTTATGGCTAGACATTTACCCTTTGGTGATATGATCCTACTTGGCATACGTCATTTCAAGACTTATTTCCAAAGCCAAGATATGGAACTTCAAGCTCTACAAGCGGCATAGATGATAAGGATGGCGTTGAAGGCCTTTGAGGGCCCACAATGAGGCCTATGATGTGTGGGAGGTGGCTTAGGCGAGGCTTGAAGATAAGGCTGAAAGAAGAAGGCCAACAATCAAAAGTGGCTAGAAGCGCAAAAGGGCAAAAGTGGCCGAACATGAAAGTCAAGAGATAAATGCAAATGGTCACAATTGTAAGCTTTGTGGATTGGATGAGGGCTAGTTGTGCAAAGAAGAGACATTTTGAATTCCAAGCCAACATCCCAACTAGCCAAACAAGGCTCTTGCCTCATTAAGGGAAAATATGTAATAGCTAGTTGTCTTTTATTTCTAGGAGTATAAATATTAGACTTAGCTCATTTTTACATTTAGTTGATGAATGATGATATGAGAGGCTCTCGTGAGTTGATAGTTTGTAGTTAGGGTTTAGCTTAGTTAACTATTGTGATGGTGGATTCTATTGAATGGTCTTGAACCTTTGTTTCCATTGATTCCATGGAGATATTGTTCATTTGTGGATTCAATTGAATCTTCTCTTGCCTTGATTTCAAATAGTATAGGTTTTTAGGTTTGATTCTAATTGGGAGGGTTTGGATTTAACATATCCAAATTTGTCCATAGAGTCATTATCTAGAGGTCTTGTTTTTATCCCTCCCTTCTCATCCCCTTTTTCTTCGTATCCTCTTAATTTCCGCATTTTGGATTGAATTAGGTTCTTTCCCTAATGCGATTCCTATCATTTCGGCATTTAAAACCTTATAGCTCTCGTGGCTAGATATCCTGCCCTTATGGACTTTTGATCTTTTATAGCCCTCGTGGCTGGATACTTAACCCTCATGGTCTTCTGATCTTCTTAGCCTTTGTGGCTTTTTTCCTTGGTGGTAGTTAAAATCTTTCACAGCCCTGGTGGCTGGTCATATACTCCGAAAGCCGGATCTCAACAGCAGTTTGGACCTTCTTTAGCGAAACGTTTCCTGCACACGAAGCAAGGTTAGAAAAAGGATTGTCTTCCGATGTCCTGGGGACCTGCATCAGAAATGGGTTAGTTTTCTCCTATTTTAAGTTGATCCGTGTTGCCGGCACTGTCTCATCTTTGGCTTTCTGGACCCAAAACCCCGTTAGCTCCTGTATTCGAAAGACAAACCTATTCTCATTATGTAGAAAAATTATTTTTGTAATGCTACCATAAGGATATCTATTTTGTGAAAAAAATAAAATCATTTTTAATTGTCATGACATGCATTTTGAATGAGGGAGATCCTTTCCTCCGTGAATGGGGCTTTTGCTTCCTTACGCAGAATTTTTGAGACCTTTTCTCAATGATTCTGCCCCAATTTAAATTTCGATCCATTAATTTTTATACCGAATCTTCCAAGAAATTTTGAGGTCTTCTCAAAATTTCTGCCCCAGTTTAGAGTCCTGGGTTAGCTGAATTTTTATAATGGCTTGACAGCGCGAATTTTTGAGATCCTCTCAAAATTCTGCCCCAGTTGGGCGTGCAGCAGTCCCTGCTTCTTTGTGAAGTCCTATCCCTGAGGCTCCCTAGGGGTTTTCTTGGTTTTTTCTTTTGATGCGACCGAGCTCAAAGAGCGCCTACGTATCCTGTCGCAGCAGGAATTCAGGTTGAACGTAGTTCAGAAATAAAATATTGGACTTTTGGGTTTTACTAATAAAGCGATCGAGTCCCAAATGGACTGCCTACGTATCCCACTGTGGGAAAATCAGGTCATTGCGTAGGTCATGTTACAAAAGGTGTTTTGTTTAGCCTATCTATTACAAAATGATTACAAGCAAAAGGAAATAACTAATACAAGCAAAATAAAACAACGATTACAAGCAAAGAGTACTATTACAAATTGAGAAGCCCCTTCTTCATGCATGGTAGCGCTTGATTGCATCTCAGTTGATCGGCTTTGGCCACTCTTGACCGTCCATTTCTGGTAATACTACCGCTCCTTCGAGGAGCACTTTGCGGATTATGTAAAGCCCTTGCCAGTTGGGAGCGAATTTCCCCTTGTATTCATCTTGGTGGGAAAAAAAAATCCTTTTGAGCACCAGTTGTCTGATCTGAAAGAGTCTGGTTCTGACTCATTTGTTGAAAGCTCTTGCCATATTTTGCCGGTACAATTGACCATGACATACAACAACCAAATCCTTTTCTCATCAATTAAGGCCAGTTGCTCATATCGAGCTCGAACCCATTCAGTATCGTCTAATTCTGCGTCCTGAATGATTCTCAGGAAAGTTATCTCAACTTCAGCGGGTATGACTGCTTCGGTTCCATAGACCAGCAGGTATGGAGTTTCTCCCGTTGAAGTCCTGGCCATAGTATGGTATCCCAATAAGGCTTAAGGCAACTGCTCGTGCCAACCCTTATGATTATCAGTCATCTTCCTTAATATCCTCTCGATGTTCTTGTTGGCTGGTTCTACGGCTCCGTTCATTTGCGGCCTGTAAGCTGTCAAGTTTCGATGGGTGATCTTGAATCGCTCACAGATATCCTTCATCAGGTGACTATTCATATTTGCTCCGTTGTCTGTTATGATGGACTCAAGCACACCGAATCTGTATATGATGTGGTTTAGCACAAAGTCCACCACTACTTTCTTTTTTACTGATTTGTAAGACATTGCTTCCACCCACTTGGTGAAATAGTCAATGGCAACCAAAATACACAGGTGGCCATTCGTGGCTACTGGTTCAATAGGTCTAATAACATCCATGCCCTAAGCGGCGAGGCCATGGTGAGCTCATAACATTAAGCTCACTTGGAGGAACTTTGATGATCACCGTGATCCGGCATTGATGGCACCTTTGCACGTATTTGCAGCAGTTACTCTCCATAGTCATCCAATAATATCCGGCTCGTAGAATCTTCCTTGCTAGTACGAATCCATTCATATGAGGTCTATATGTTCCCGCATGTACTTTTTCTAGAATTTTGGTGGCTTCGCCGGCATCTATACATCTAAGCAGACCTAAATCCGGCGTCCGTTTGTATAGCACTTCTTTATTTAGGAAGAAACCGTTCGTCATTCTTCAGATGATCTTCTGTTGTCCATTTGTAATGCCTTTGGGGTATTCTCGTCCTTTCAGATACATTTTAATGTCGCTGTACCATGGACTGCCATTTGGCTCAGCTTCCACATGGAAACAGTGGGCATGTTCTTCTTTCAGACTTATCCTTAGCGGGTCGATGTCACTGCTTTCAGGATGCTGGATCATTGACGCTATTTTGGCCGACATCAACAAATTCATTCTAAGCCCTTGGCGTATGTCAAAACTCAATCTTTCTGAACTTCTTGCACAATCTGTGTGCCAAGTTCACATATGGTAAGATCTTTTCATTCTTAGTGGCCCATTCGCCTTGTGCTTGATGAATCAGCAAGTCGGAATCTCCAATGACCAATAATTAATTGATGTCCATATCTAGTGCTATTCTGAGACCTAGGATACAGGCTTCGTATTCAGCCATGTTGTTGGTATAGCGAAATTTGAGCTTAGCGGTCATAGGGTAGTGTTGCCCATTTTTAGATATCAAAATCGCTCCGATTCCGGAACCTTTGTAATTCACTGCCCCATCAAAGAACAATTTCCAGCCAATATAGGATTCTATTGCTCCTTCTTCTATAGCCAACACCCTTTCGTCTGGGAAATGGGTACGAAGTGGTTCAAGCTCTCCATCCACTGGGCTTGCGGCTAGTAAGTCAGCCAAGGCCTGTCCTTTGACGGCTTTCTGGGCTACGTATATAATGTCGAATTCGCTCAACAAAGATCTGCTATTTGGCCAATTTCCCGATGGGCATGAGCTGACGGAATATGTACCTTAATGGATCCATCTTAGATATGAGGTGAGTGGTATATGAAGACAAATAATGCCTCAATTTCTGAGCTATCCAAGTTAGAGCACAACAAGTTTTTTCCACTAGGTATATATGGCCTCCTGGCCGTGAATTTTTTGCTCAGACAATAAATGGCACATTCTTTTTTCCCTTCTTCATCGTGCTGTCCTAACACGCACCCAAAGGCCTTTTCAGAACTAATAAGTATGGTTAAACCAGTGGCTCCCGCCTTAGTGGTGTACGAAGACCGTGGTTGACAGTATCTTTTTGACGTGTGGAATGCCTCTTGGCATTCCTCTGTTCATTTAGTAGGAGCTTCCCTTTTCAAAAGCTTGAGAATGGGCTCCACAATGATGGTGGATTATACTATGAACCGCCCAATGTAATTTAATCTTCCTGTGAAGCTCATGACTTCCTTCTTCTAGTTTTTTGAGGAGGCAACCTTCGGATCACTTTGATCTTTCGTCGGGTCTAGCCTATGCCCTTCTACCGACTATGAATCCCGCATTTTCCGCCGGTACTCCAAATGTGCAATGATCTCTTGGCGCTTGTATGAATGGCCTCTTGGCAAGAGAAAATAAACGTGCAATGCCCTCTTGGCAAAAAAAATAAACGGCAACGGCCCTTTGGGCAAAAAGAAGAAGTGATACGAATACGTATATGTCCCCTTCGATTGAATCGTCTTTCTTTCGTCCTTATTCCCGCCGCGACCCTCTTGGTCGGATGTGCCGTATTGTTTTACTATGACCTTTTTGGCCAAACTTTTGCCATTGGGCAATTTCCAAGCATTCTATAGCAATTGTGGCTTAATATTTTTCCTTTTGGCATTCAAAGTCTTTCATAGCCCTTATGGCTAGACATTTACCTTGGTGATATGATCCTACTTGGCATACGTCATTTCAAGACTTATTTCCAAAGCCAAGATATGGAGCTTCAAGCTCTACAAGCGGCATAGATGATAAGGATGGCGTTGAAGGCCTTTGAGGGCCCACAATGAGGCCTATGATGTGTGGGAGGTGGCTTAGGCGAGGCTTGAAGATAAGGCTACAAGAAAGAAGGCCAACAATCAAAAGTGGCTAGAAGCGCAAAAGGGCAAAAGTGGCCGAACATGAAAGTCAAGAGATAAATGCAAATGGTCACAATTGTAAGCTTTGTGGATTGGATAAGGGCTAGTTGTGCAAAGAAGAGACATTTTGAATTCCAAGCCAACATCCCAACTAGCCAAACAAGGCTCTTGCCTCATTAAGGGAAAATATGTAATAGCTAGTTGTCTTTTATTTCTAGGAGTATAAATATTAGACTTAGCTCATTTTTACATTTAGTTGATGAATGATGATATGAGAGGCTCTCGAGTTGATAGTTTGTAGTTAGGGTTTAGCTTAGTTAACTATCGTGATGGTGGATTCTATTGAATGGTCTTGAACCTTTGTTTCCATTGATTCCATGGAGATATTGTTCATTTGTGGATTCAATTGAATCTTCTTGCCTTGATTTCAAATAGTATAGGTTTTTAGGTTTGATTCTAATTGGGAGGGTTTGGATTTAACATATCCAAATTTGTCCATAGAGTCATTATCTAGAGGTCTTGTTTTTATCCCTCCCTTCTCATCCCTTTTTCTTCGTATCCTTTAATTTCCGCATTTTGGATTGAATTGGGTTCTTTCCTAATGCGATTCCTATCATTTCGGCATTTAAAACCTTATAGCTCTCGTGGATGAGATATCCGCCTTATGGACTTTTGATCTTTTATAGCCTCGTAGTCGGATACTTAACCCTCATGGTCTTCTCGATCTTCTTAGCCTTTGTGGCTTTTTTCCTTGGTGGTAGTTAAAATCTTTCTGACCACGGTGGTACATTCATATACTCCGAAAGCTCTGATCTCAACAGCTTCAGGACCTTCTTTAGCGAACGTTTCCTGCACATGAAGCAAGGTTAGAAAAAGGATCGTCTTCCGATGTCCTGGGGACCTGCATCAGAAATGGGTTAGTTTTCTCCTATTTTAAGTTGATCCGTGTTGCCGGCGCTGTCGCATCTTCGGCTTTCTGGACCCGAAACCCCCTTTAGCTCTGGTATTCGAAAGACAAACCTATTTTCATTATGCAGGAAAATTATTTTTTGTAATGCTACTATAAGGGTATGTATTTTGTGGAAAAATAAAAGCATTTTTAATTGTCATGACATGCATGTTGAATGAGGGAGTTCCTTCTTCCGTGACTGGGGCTTTTGCTTCCTTACGTTGCATTTTTGAGACCTTTCTCAATGATTCTCGCCTCTAATTTAAATTTCTCGATCCATTAATTTTTATACCGAATCTTCCAAGAAATTTTGAGGTCTTCTCAAAATTTACGCCCGCTTAGAGTCCCGGGTTAGTCTGAATTTTTATAATGGCTTGACAACATAATTTTGAGATCCTCTCAAAATTCGCGCGATTGGGCGCGCAGCATTCCACTTCTTTTGAAGTCCTATCCCCGAGGCTCTGGGGTTTTCTTGGTTTTTCTTTTGATGCGACCGAGCTCAAAGGAGCGCCTCGTATCCCGTCGCGTGAGAATTGGAAGTTGAACGTAGTTCGTAAAAAAATATTGGACTTTTGGGTTTTACTAATAAAAAGCGATCGAGTCCCAAATGGACCGCCACGTATCCTTTGTGGGAAAATCGGTGTCATTGCGTAGGTCATGTTACAAAGGTGTTTTGTTTAGCCTATCTATTACAAAATGATTACAAGCAAAAGGAAATAATACAAGCAAAATAAAACAACGATTACAAGCAAAGAAGTACCATTACAAATCGAGAAGCCCTTCTTCATGCATGGTGACGCTTGATTGCATCTCGGTTGATCGGCTTTGGCCACTCTTGACCGTCCATTTCTGGTAATACTACCGCTCCTTCGAGGAGCAATTCTTTGCGATTATGTAAAGCCCTTGCGAGCTGGGAGCGAATTTCCCCTTGTATTCATCGGGTAGGAAAAAAAAAATCCTTTTGAGCACCAAATACGAAAGAGTCAAGTCTCCGACTCATTTGTTGAAAGCTCTTGCCATATTTTGCAAGACAATTGACCATGACATACAACAACCAAATCCTTTTCTCATCAATTAAGGCCGCATCATATCGAGCTCGAACCCATTCCGCATCGTCTTCCGCGTCGTTCGACGATTCTCGTGAAAGTTATCTCAACTTCGGCGTGGTATAGATCGCTTTGCCCATAGACCGGCAGTATGGAGTTTCTCCGTTGAAGTCCCGGCCATAGTACGTGTATCCCAATAAGGCTTAAGGCAAATCGCTCGTGCCAACCCTTATGATTATCGATCATCTTCCTTAATATCCTCTCGATGTTCTTGTTGGTCGGTTCTACGCTCCGTTCATTTGCGGCTACCGTAAGTCGTCAAGTTTCGATGGGTGATCTTGAATCGCTGCGTATATCCTTCATCGGTGACTATTCATATTTGCTCCGTTGTCTGTTATGATGGACTCAAGCACATCGAATCTGTATATGATGTGGTTTAGCACAAAGTCCACCACTACTTTCTTTTTTACTGATTTGTGAGACATTGCTTCCACCCACTTGGTGAAATAGTCAATGGCAACCAAAATACACAGGTGGCCATTCGTGGCTACTGGTTCAATAGGTCTAATAACATCCATGCCCTAAGCGGCGAAAGGCCATGGTGAGCTCATAACATTAAGCTCACTTGGAGGAACTTTGATGGGATCACCGTGGATCTGGCATTGATGGCACCTTTGCACGTATTTGCAGCAGTTACTCTCCATAGTCATCCAATAATATCCGGCTCGTAGAATCTTCCTTGCTAGTACGAATCCATTCATATGAGGTCTATATGTTCCCGCATGTACTTTTTCTAGAATTTTGGTGGCTTCGCCCAAGATCTATACATCTAGGGACCTAAATCCGCGTCCGTTTGTATAGCACTTCTTTATTTAGGAAGAAACCGTTTTCTGTCATTCTTCGTATGATCTTCTCGTTGTCCATTTGTAACGCCTTTGGGGTATTCTCGTCCTTTCGTATACATTTTAATGTCGCTGCTCATGGACCGCCATTTGGCTCGACTCTTCCGCATACGGAAACAGCTGGCATGTTCTTCTTTCAGACTTATCCTTAGCGGGTCGATGTCACTGCTTTCAGGATGCTGGATCATTGACGCTATTTTGGCCAGTGCATCAACAAATTCATTCTAAGCCCTTGGCGTATGTCAAAACTCAATCTTTCTGAACTTCTTGCACAATCTGTGTGCCAAGTTCACATATGGTAAGATCTTTTCATTCTTAGTGGCCCATTCGCCTTGCTTGATGAATCGACAAGTCGGAATCTCCAATGACCAATAATTAATTGATGTCCATATCTGGTGCTATTCGAGACCTAGGATGGACAAGCTCGTATTCACCACATGTTGTTGGTATAGCGAAATTTGAGCTTAGCGGTCATAGGGTAGTGTTGCCCATTTTTAGATATCAAAATCGCTCTGATTCCGGAACCTTTGTAATTCACGGCTCCATCAAAGAACAATTTCCAGCCAATATAGGATTCTATTGCTCCTTCTTTTCTATAGCCAACACCCTTTCGTCCGGGAAATGAATACGAAATGGTTTCAAGCTCTCCATCCACCGGGGCTTGCGTCAGTAAGTCGCCCAAGGGCTGGCCTTTGACGCTTTCCGGGCTACGTATATAATGTCGACCCGCTCAACAAAGATTCCGTTATTTGGCCAATTTCCCGATGGGCATGAGCCGACGGAATATGTACCTTAATGGATCCATCTTAGATATGAAAGTGAGTGTATACGAAGACAAATAATGCCTCAATTTCTGAGCTATCCAAGTTAGAGCACAACAAGTTTTTTCCACTAGCGTATATATGGCCTCCCAGGCTGTGAACTTTTTGCTCAGACAATAAATGGCACATTCTTTTTTCCCTTCTTCATCGTGCTGTCCTAACACGCACCCAAAGGCCTTTTCAGAACTAATAAGTATGGCGACAGGGCTCCCGCCTTAGTGGTACGAAGACCTGGTGGGGACAGTATCTTTTGACGATGTTGGAATGCCCTCTGGCATTCCTCTGTTCATTTAGTAGGAGCTTCCCTTTTCAAAAGCTTGAGAATGGGCTCCACAATGATGGTGGATTATACTATGAACCGCCCAATGTAATTTAATCTTCCCAGGAAGCTCATGACTTCCTTCTTAGTTTTTGGAGGAGGCAACTCTTGGATCACTTTGATCTTCGTTGGGTCTAGCTCTATGCCTCTTCGGCTGACTATGAATCCCAGTAATTTTCCAGTCGGTACTCCAAATGTGCAATGGATCTCTTGGCAGTTTGTATGAATGGCCCTCTTGGCAGCAGGAAAATAAACGTGCAATGGCCCTCTTGGCAGCAAAAAAATAAACGTGCAATGGCCCTCTTGGCAAATAAGAAGAAGTGATACGAATGACAGATATGTCCCCTTCGATTGAATCGTCTTTCTTTCGTCCTTATTCCCGGCTGTGACCCTCTTGGTCGGATGTGCCGTATTGTTTTACTATGACCTTTTTGGCCAAACTTTTGCCATTGTGGCAATTTCCAAGCATTCTATAGCAATTGTGGCTTAATATTTTTCCTTTTTGGCATTCAAAGTCTTTCATAGCCCTTATGGCTAGACATTTACCCTTTGGTGATATGATCCTACTTGGCATACGTCATTTCAAGACTTATTTCCAAAGCCAAGATATGGAACTTCAAGCTCTACAAGCGGCATAGATGATAAGGATGGCGTCAAGGCCTTCCGAGGGCCCACAATGAGGCCTATGATGTGTGGAGGTGGCTTAGGCGAGGCTTGAAGATAAGGCTACAAGAAAGAAGGCCAACAATCAAAAGTGGCTAGAAGCGCAAAAGGCAAAAGTGGTCCGAACATGAAGTCAAGGATAAATGCAAATGGTCACAATTGTAAGCTTGTGGATTGGATGAGAGCTAGTCAGCAAAGAAGAGACATTTTTGAATTCCAAGCCAACATCCCAACTAGCCAAATGCCTTGCCTCATTAAGGGAAAATGTGTAATAGCTAGTTGTCTTTTATTTCTAGGGTTTTGTCCTTGGTGGTAGTTAAAATCTTTCATAGCCCTCGTGGAATCTTTCATAGCCCTTGTGGCTAGACATATACTCCAAAAGCTGGATCTCAACAGCGGTTTGGAGCTTCTTTAGCGAAATGTTTCCTGCACATGAAGCAAGGTTAGAAAAAGGATCATCTTCCGATGTCCTAGGGACCTGCATTAGAAATGGGTTAGTTTTCTCCTATTTTAAGTTGATCCGTGTTGTCGGCGCTGTCGCATCTTCGGCTTTCCTGACCCAAAACCCCTTTAGGTCCGGTATTCGAAAGATAAACCTATTTTCATTATGCAGAAAAATTATTTTTGTAATGCTACCATAAGGGTATCTATTTTGTGGAGAAATAAAAGATTTTTTAGTAGTCATGACATGCGTTTTGAATGAGGGAGATCCTTTCTTCCATGACTGGGGTTTTTGCTTCCTTATACGGAATTTTTGAGACATTTTCTCAAAAATTCTGCCCCAGTTTAAATTTCGGTCTATCAATTCTTATGCAGAATCTTTTGGGAAATTTTGAGGTCTCCTCAAAATTTCTGCCCCAGGTTAGAGTCCTAGGTTAGCTGAATTTTTTATTGTGGCTTGACGGCGCGAATTTTTCAGATCCTCTCAAAAATTCTGCCCCAGTTGGGCGTGCAGCAGTCCCTGCTTCTTTGTGAAGTCCTATCTCTGAGACTCCCTAGGAATTTTCTTGGGTTTTTCTTTTGATGCTACTGAGCTCAAAGAGCGCCTACGTATCCTGTCGCAGCAGGAATTCTAGTCGAATGTAGTTCAGAAATAAAATAATGGACTTTGGTTTTTACTAATAAAGTGACCGGGTCCCAAATGGACTGCCTACATATCCCATGGTGGGAAAATCAGTACATTGCATAGTTCTTATTATAAATTTTTTTTTCCCTAGCTATTACAAAATGATTACAAACAAAAGGAAATAACTTAATACAGGCAAATAGAAAAACGATTACAAGCAAAGGGTACTATTATAAACTGAAAAACTTCGTCTTCATGCATAGTAACGCTTGATTGCATCTAAGTTGATTGGCTTTAGCCACTCTTCTCCTTCCATTTCTGCAAATACTACTTCTCCTCCGGAGAGTACTTTGTGGACCACATAAGGACCTTGCCAGTTGGGAGCAAACTTCCCCTTGTATTCATCCTGATGTGGAAAGATCCTCTTAAGCACCAATTGCTTGATCTGAAAAAGTCTGGTTCTGACTCCTTTGTTGAAAGCTCTTGCCATCCTTTTCCGGTACAATTGACCATGACAGACAACAACTATCCTTTTCTCATCAATTAAAGCCAATTGCTCATATCGAGCTCAGACCTATTCAACATCGTCTAATTCTACTTCCTGAATGATTCTCAGGGAAGGTACCTCAACTTCAGCGGGTATGACTGCTTCAGTTCCATAGACCAGCAGGTATGGAGTTGCTCCTGTTGAAGTTCTGGCCGTAGTATGATATCCCAACAAGGCATAAGGCAACTACTCGTGCCAACCTTTATGATTATCAGTCATCTTCCTCAACATCCTCTTGATATTCTTATTGGCTACTTCTACGGCTCTGTTCATTTGCGGTCTGTAAGTTGTCGAATTTTGATCGGTGATCTTGAATTGCTCACAGATATCCTTCATAAGGTGGCTATTCAGATTTGCTCCGTTATCTGTTATGATGAACTCGGGCATACCAAATCTGCATATGATTTGGTTTCACACAAAATTCGCCACCACTTTCTTTGTTACTGATTTGTGAGATGTTGCTTTCACCTACTTGGTGAAATAGTCAATGGCAACCAAAATGAACCGGTGGCCACTCAAGGCTGCGAGTTGAATAGGTCCAATAACATCTATGCCGTAAGCGACGAAAGGCCATGGTGAGATCATAGCATTAAGCTCACTTGGAGGGACTTTGATCAGATCACTATGGATTTGGCGCTGATCTCACCTTTGCACATATTTGCAATAGTCACTCTCTATAGTCATCCAATAGTAACCTGCTCAGAGAATCTTCTTTGCTAGTACAGATCCATTCATATGGGATCCACATGTCCCCGCATGCACTTCTTCGAGAAGTTTGGTGGCTTCGCCGGTATCTACACATCTAATTAGACCCAAATCCGGCGTCCATTTGTACAACACTTTTTTGTTTAGGAAGAAACCATTTGCCATCCTTCAGATGGTCTTCTTTTGTCCATTTGTAATGCCTTCAGGGTATTCCCGTCCTTCCAGATACATTTTGATGTCGTCGTACCATGGCTTGCCAACTGGCTCAGCTTCTACATGGCAATAATGGGCATGTCCTTCTTTCAGACTTATCCTTAGCGGGTCGATGTGACAACTTTCAGGATGCTGGATCATTGACACTATTGTGGCCAGTGTATCAACAAATTCATTCTGAGCCCTTGGCGTATGTCGAAACTTAATCTTTCTTAATTTCTTGCACAATCTCTGTGCCAGGTTCACATATGGTAAGGTCTTTTCATTCTTAGTGGCCCATTTGCCATGTACTTGATGAATCAGCAAGTCGGAATCTCCAATGACCAATAATTCATTGATGTCCATATCTAGTGCCATTTTGAGACCTAGGATGCAGGCTTCGTATTAAGCCATGTTGTTGGTACAGTGGAATTTAAGCTTGGCGCCATGGGGTAGTGTTGCCCATTTTCTGATATCAAGACCGCTCCGACTCCAGAACCTTTGTAATTCATTGCTCCGCCAAAGAACAATTCCAGCTTGTATAGGATTCTGTTGCTCCTTCTTCTATAGACAACACCCCTTTTTCTGGGAAATAGGTATGGAGTGGTTTAAGCTCTTCATCCACCGGGCTTGCGGCTAGTAAGTCAGCCAAGGCCTGTTCTTTGACTGCTTTCTGGGCTATGTATACAATGTCGAATTCACTCAATAGCATCTACCATTTGGCCAGCTTTCCGATGGGCATGGGCTGACGGAATATGTATCTCAACGGATCCATCTTGGATATGAGGTGAGTGGTGTATGAAGACAAATAATGCCTCAATTTCTGGGCTACCCAAGTTAGAGCACATCAGGTTTTTTCTACTAGCGTGTGTCTTGCCTCAAAGGCTATAAAATTTTTGCTCAGATAATAAATGGCACGCTCATTTTTTCCGTCTTCATCGTGTTGTCGTAACACGCACCCGAAGGCCTTTTCGGATGCGAAAAATATAGCGACAAGGGCTCCCGTGTCTTGGTGGTACCAAAGATGGTGGTTGGACAAGTATCTCTTGATAGTGTCGAATGCCTCTTGGCATTCCTCCATCCATTTTGTAGGAGCGTCCTTTTTCAAAAGCTTGAGGATGGGCTCCACAATGATGGTGGATTGGGATATGAACCGCCTAACGTAATTTAACCTTCATAGGAAGCTCATGACTTCTTTCTTAGTTTGTGGAGGAGGCAACTCTTGGATTGCTTTGATCTTTGTTGGGTGTAGCTCTATGCCTCTTCGACTGACTATCAATCCCAGTAACTTTCCAGTCGGTACTCGGAATGCATATTTGGCCGGGTTCAATTTCAGATTAAACTCCGGAGTCTGTCGAAGAATTTCCTCAAATGTGTTGTATGCTCCGAACTCTCCCTTGACCTGATGATGACATCATCCACATAGACTTCAATCTCTCTATGGAACATGTCGTGGAAAATGGTAGTTGTTGACACCCGATTTTGTCCCGCCCTTTTTTTCCAAAATATTATTTACCAAATGGTCATGTATACTTTACCACAATTATTTGCTTTCTATTAATATGGTCGTTTTTCCACCGTCCAACTATAGTCATCACCTATTATTATTATTATTATTATTATTATTATTATTATTATTATTATTATTATTATTATTATTATTATTATTATTATTATTATTATTATTATTATTATTATTATTATTATTATTATTATTATTATTATTATTATTATTATTATTATTATTATTATTATTATTATTATTATTATTATTATTATTATTATTATTATTATTATTATTATTATTATTATTATTATTATTATTATTATTATTATTATTATTATCATCATTATCATTTATTATTATTAATATTATATTATTTATTATTATTATTACCGTTATTATTATTATTTTATTATGCTGCAAGCACTTAATGTTATAATTATTAATATTATTATAATCGCCGTCTTAATATTATTATTATTGTTACTATTATTATTATTATTATTATTATTATTATTATTATTATTATTATTTTTCCATCATACGGCAAGCACCTAATATTATAATCACGATAGTCGCTTTTAACGTTTTTTTTCTACCGTCTTACGCAAAACGCATCGCATTTATTGTATACAATTAAACAATAGCACTTATTTACTTTTAAACTTTTAAATATTATCGCGCAACTATTATGATATCGTATAGTTTTCACTGCCATATAACTATTAGTAATTATACTTTGCATTGCATAGTTTATTCACTCAAGCACTTGTTAATATGTAATTTATTAAAGGATGCTAAATCCTTATTTGAAGCCCACGAAATTAGAGAAAGGGCTGCCCATTTTAGGGCCCAACCGAGAACTCATTCAGCAGCCCACAAATCCTTTTCCTCCAAACCTATTTTCTATGCAGCCCAACGTCTCTCCTTTTTTCCAATTAATTCTTTTGAGCTTCTAATAATTATGAATAGCTAAATATCTTATTTTCGCCCTTACTTTATTACTATTGCTACTACTACACAATTATCGTTAGGAACTGTTACTTTATTAATACCTTGTGTACTGCTATTTGTTCATTCACATATTAATAATAAGATATAACCTGTATAATATTCTCACCTCATTGTTATTTACCTACATTTTTAATTACACCTTATTAATGGCTCAATTATTATTAATATCACATATATACATATATGTTCCCTATCTAACACTATGTTAATTTAGCCCCAAAAAAAAGGGGGGTTAAGGCCCCAATCTGCGTAAAACCGGCCCAATAAGGCATTTACACGGTCAACCTCTTTGCAAATCTCCCCTGAAAAAAAGAGGACAAAACCTAATCCCCATTTCTTCAGCCGACTCTCTCTCTTTCATTTTCACACCCTTGTCAGCCGCATCTCAGTCAGAGCCAGGCCTTGCCTATACCATTTTTGCGCAAAACGTGTATCCACGCCTGCCTGTATATATGCTCTGTTGAAGGCTTTCCCAAAGACCAAAGATGGTCGAACCATTTTCGGGTAAAGTCAAGGTCGAATCACGTGAAGAATCTACTCAAAATATTGTCCCTGTTCGGATTTTGTAGTTCCTTTGACTCTGTTTTCAAACCCTAGTTGATGAAATCCCGCCCAAATTTCGAACCCAGCAAACCCTAGAACTCTTCCTATAAATACTCGCTTCTTTAGTCATTTGAGGAGGCTTTTTAGTTGGCTGAAAACACCCTTAAAATTATTGTCAATACCCTCTCAATATATTTCTTTTATACCATCATTTTCGTTTTGGGTCTCATCCGAGGTAACGAATCCGAGTGCGCTGAAGCTCGGAGTTGTCAGTGTTCGAGCGTAGATCGAAGACCCCGCACTCAGTTCACTGCACACGAGGAAGGTCGGTGCAATCCCTCTCTTCCTCTCTTTTTTTAGTTAGATTTGATTTTTATGTGTGTTCGTGATTCTTCATTTGTGAGTGTAAAATGCTTTTAGTTTATTATGTAGTTTTCTCACTTTGCATTGTTTGTCCTATCTTATTTTCGTTTTTTTTTTTTTGCTTTGGTAGTTTGTTTAAATTCCAGTTCTGTTCCGATTTAGTCTTTTAGTCTCCATTTTTGGGTTCTGTTATTATCCTCTTTGTGTGGTACTCATAATCTTCATTTCCAATCTTCGTGTTTAAATTACAGCACATGTAGTTAAGGTTTAGTTCGTTTTATTTCAGCATGAGTTAGACGATTCGATTTCGAGTTTGTCTTAGCCTTATTGTGGTTATAGTATGTGTGCAAAGTCCAAATCGTTATATAGTTTTCTGAATGTTTTATATCCTCAATATGAATTTAGTTAAAGTGTACAAGTTTATTCCAAGTTTTGGGCTGCTAGATTAGGTGGATTGCATATATAGCATGTTGTTTCCTTAACGATTTTTCCCTACTAAGTAAGCATTTAGTTCTAAAATTCAACATTCTTCCTACTGTGTGTTTACGATCCTTCAAGTGTATAAGAAGTTTGCTGGTGCCTTTGGAAGCTTGTTTTGTTGCTTAAATAGCATATCTAATTCATTGTATGGTTGGATTGATTTGAGTTAAATCTTGGCTTATCAGTCGTAGCTAACAACCTACATGAGGTTAAAGTCAAACTTGGATTATTGGTCATGACTCAAAACCTTTCTTTACTTGATTTTTACATTGAGTCTTGATTTAGTCATTTAATCTGTTAGGAAATACTATGACTTGTTGCTTTGACTAAAGTTTGGATCTTAAAAAAGAATTATTTGTATTTAAATAGTTAGAAATAACTAGTATAGATTCAAAATCCCTCATAAATAGTTAAATCCTCATCCTTCACCCCTCCTCTTCTTTGCATGATATGGGGAATTATCAAATCCCCAAACGCTCTTGAGATGCCATTGCCATTAGAGTATTTCATGGCTGCTGTCATATTGATCTTATGGCTGCACTGGTTGTGGCTGTTTGGTGCATTCTTATGGCTTTACTTGGAAGTGTTATGCCATGTTTTGTTTCAATTCGGTCGTTGATATAAGTGCCATACTTAAGGGCAACATACTGCCGCATCATTGAGTGTATTCAAATTGAAATATTGTTGTTTACTTTGACCTGCTACTTGATGAAAATGGCTTGATTTGTTGTTGGTTTAAGGATATCTTTGTGCCTTCGCGATGCTGGTTGGAAACTTATTGTATTTTAGCTGAGACACTTTGCTGATACATTGATGTTACTGCTGTATTGTGGCCAAACTGTTGCTGCACCATGTGATAGATTGTTGTTACATTTAGATGAGGTCTGCTATCTGATGTGTATCTACTTTAATACTCACGCCTGCTAGCTGCAAGGCTGCCCACTTACTCTGTCCCTTGTGTTTGTTAATGTTGAATATGATTATTGAATTGGAAGCATGTCATGCTGGTTTCAAAAGTAGCTAATAAAATGGGAGGCTGGAACTTATGGAACCCTCTAAAAGACTTAAAACAATTAGGGACCTGCATATATATCACGTATACAGTGGGTATTTGATCTGTATATCGACTTTTTTATTTCACTTAATCGCATTTAGGTAAAAGTTCGAACATTTAAAAACCTTGATATATCCTTTATGTTGTTGGCTCTCTGAGTAATCGGTTAAGATTGGCATGTTTCACTATACAATGAATGTATCGCCCATGTATATCATTAGCATGTGCTTGTCTGGGTTTCGGATCTGTTTCTTGTATTTTAAGTGTTAGGCATCCTCTTATATGCTAAATGTGCTGAGTCTTTGGGTTGAACGCTTCCGATTCTGTTAAGCAACCCATATGGGCCTTGGACTGTTCTGTTGTTTATTTTGGGGCTCAGCTGTGTCTTTAAATACCATACTGTCGTTTAGTGAGTTATTTGTTCAACTTGTGTGCTTGCTTAGGTTAAATGTAAATTGTTTATGCCTTAGTACAAATACTTAGACGTATACTAATCCTTATTCCCCTTTCTTTGCATGTACACTTTGGGAGCGACATGGAGTCTTCATAAAAGACTCTCACTGCCGCAAGCAATCTCGTTGAGATTAATGTTTGCCGCCGTTAAATCCAAGACATTGCATTTATATCTCTAGCGATACCTCTCATGCTCTCGAAAACGCACCCAAACAGAATACGACAGAGGGGAAGAAACAACGGAATTCCCCTCCCATCGCGTCTTCAATTTTATGCTTTATATATTTTTATAGATTTCTTGACTACTAGAATAGTTTATTTCATAGATATGGTTAAGTTAAGAGTACTTCAAATAGTTAATCTTATGGGGGGTAGTTTAGAGATGATGGATTAGAGTTCAATAAATTTTGAAATGACGTCTTAAAGAGTTTGCTAGTTTAATCTATTTTCATAAGTTAAGGATTTTTTTTTTAAAAAGTTATTAATTTTATAGAAGCTTATCTCTACCTATACTTTAGATCAATAGTGATTTTTAATTCAGTCACACCAACTGAAATTTAAATAAAGAAATGTCTTTGAGCACTAATAACAAATTTTGGATAATAACCTTGCATTTTTTAATTTAATTGAGTAACCTTTTTGTGAACTAAAAGTTATAACTTTTACTCAACTCCCCTTTAAATAAAAGTGGCATTCCATTCCTAAGTTATTAAACTTTTTTTTTTTTTTTTTAAATAAAAGGTTCAGTTTTTGTTTGTTCAAATAATTTCCTCAACGTATGAGTCAGATTATTGCTAACTTCAAACCCGAAACTCTTAAGTTTCTTTAAAGCAGTTATTTATGTACAACCCCCTTAAAATTCATACGAGATATTTTTATTTGAAAACAAGTGACGCTAAGATATATAGTTTATATAAAAATAAAAATTCAGTTCTTTTAAAATAATTATTTCCTTGTTCAAATTTAGAAATGCACTATTATTTGCAAAGCTCTTTACTTCATTATCTATATTTTTTAGAAAATACCCTTTTTTACTTATAAGGTATTAATATATTATATTCTAATATTAACCTAAGTTTGGTTGGTAATCGTTTTTAACGAATCTTAAAGGATGTCTAACCCCTTCCCTTTAGGATAATTAGAACCCTTACCTAGAATTCGTCAGGTTCGTAAGACCTTAAAAATGGAGCTTAGTTTAGCAATATTTAGTTAATAATTAGGTGTCCTAATTCACCGTTAAAATAATTAGGTGGCGACTCCTTAAGTTAAATAATTAAGAATCACCAATATATTGTACTCCGCTTTGACCCGGGTTAAAAAGGGGTATAACAGTAGTCATTGCTCTCATGTATGTTGCGCCGACGTTCTTGAGGCCGAAGGGCATTGCCCTGTAGTGGTACACTCTCCATTGGGTGATGAAGGCTGTTTTCTCGACATCCTCTCTATCCATTAAGATTTGATGGTAGCCGGTGAAACAATCCACAAACGATTGTTGCTCATGCTTGGCACAATTGTCTATGAGTATATGGATGTTCGGGAGTGGAAAATTAGCCTTTGGGCTAGCCTTGTTAAGATCTCGGTAATCCATGTAGATTCTTATTTTTCCATCTTTGTTGGGTACCGAAACTATATTGGCTAGCCATGTAGGGTATGATGTCACCTCTACCACTCCTGACTCAATCTGTTTCTCCACCTCATCTTTGATTTGGATGCTAAGATTCGGTTTGAATTGTCGAGTTTTCTGTTTTACTGGAGCAAAACCCTTATTGATGGGCAGCCTGTGAGACACTACGTTGGTACTTAACCCTGGCATGTCGGCGTATGACCATGCGAAGATATCCACGTACTCTCTCAGCAAACTTATCAATTCTTCTTTGAGAGGGGTATCTAGGTGTGCTCTTATCCTTGTTTCTTTGACATCCTCTTCATCACCTAGATTTATGGATTTTGTTTCATCCAAAGTTCGGCTTTGATCATTCTCCAATTGTTCTACTTCCTCTGTGAGACCCTCGGGTAGCATTGTGGTCTCATCGTATTCCTCATATTCTTCTTCTTCTTCTATGCTGCATGACTCATTCGTTTCACAATATTTCATGACATTTAAGGTTGCTTTATTATTTTTATTACTGAAAGAAATTCAAGGTAAAATATGTTAGCACAAAACATGCATGTAACAGATAAAACAGTTTTAATAAACCGAGGCTCTCATTAATTAAAAATATTTAGAAGTACAAACTGTGGTCCTGGCTCAGACCAAGTTGTTTCCATTTTCTGAGAACATTATGAGGTATGTAAGTGACAAAAAGGGTGAGTAATCGGGCCTCGACCGATTCTCCTTACTTTCAAAAATAAATTCATGTTTCTCTACCGAAGAGCTAGTAGCGGGGTAGAGGTCCAGTTAGACAATTTGCTCGCCGGTTACTTGCCTCTGCGATGCTGGGTGCTTCAAAGACATTCTTCCAGATCACGGAGCAATCTTCCTCTTGGAACAACATCCTTATCCCTTCTTCAATGTTAGCATCCTCAGGCATAGGCATTCTATAGGGCAATGAATGGTATAGATTTGGAATGGGTTTACAGAGATTTGTAACCTTTTACTTCTTCATGGTAGGCATCTCTTCATCTGTTGGGATGTAACCAAGCCTAAAGCGAAGATTATCTTGGAGGATAGGAATGGCCTCAGTGATGCCCTGCAAATTCTTCCCTAAACTTCTTCCGGGTTCAAACCTGTTCAGAATCATAGTAGAAACAATCATTTTATAAACCGCCGGCATGGGAGTTTCCATGGAGTCTATCTTGTGGGCTGCTCCTACTAACTCTACGACATGGAAATCCATTCCTTTGGGTGTAGCATCAATGACATGTATAGAATTGTCTGGATAATTGTGCATGCTGGCTTCTCTGTGGATCACCACTTCCTCTCCTTCCCAGATAAATTTTACAGATTGGTGAAGCGAGGATGGTACTGCCCCTGCCATATGAATCCATGGTCTTCCCAAAAGCAAATTGTTAGTGCGGGTATTTCCATGACTTGAAATTTAGTGGTGAACTCGGCAGGTCCTATTTGAATATCTAAATCAACTACTCCAGTGGCGTCACAATGTCCTCCGTCAAACGCTCTTATCTTAATGTGGATTTGACGAACCTTTCCCAGGTCATACCCTAGCTGAGTCAGGGTAGATTCGGCCAAATGTTGAGTCCTGCCCCATTGTCAATCAACACCCGGGTACCACTTTGTTGTGACATATGATAGCGATGTACAACGCTTTGTTGTGATTTATGCCTTCCTTGGGCAACTCTTTTTCTGTGAAGGAAATTTGATGTTCCTCCATAACATGGGCAACCATTTTGGCCGGATTTTCACTGTTTGTTCCAGCTAGGACATGAGCTTCCTCCAACACCTTCATTAGAGCCAGGCGGTGTTGGGGTGAACTTTACAGCAATGCAGTACCGAGGTTTAGGCTGGCATTTTCTTTAAATGCACAACAATGGAGTATTCCTTTGGCTGCATCCGGTGCCCGAAATCTTCGGCTTCACTTTCAGTGACAGTCCTTTTCTGATTACTCTCCCTTCGGGGTGCCCCTTGGGCTAGGTCTTCAGGAGTATAACATCTCGCGGATCTTGTGATACTATGTGCGGCGGCAACTTGGACTACAAACTCTTTTCGAGGTGGCGCTGGAGTCACCTGAGCAATGTGTACTGTCACTGGTGCAGGGATTAATACCTTGAATTGTGGGCGTTCTTGCAGGGACAGTGACGCTACTGTGCGTTCAAGTTCTTTCACAGAATCGCAGATTGTGGGCCTTCCTGCGACCCAGTCTTCTTCTCTCTCAATCATGTGAATCACATTGTTGCCATGGTTTGGCAAAGGATTGGTGTTCACATTTGGAGCACAATTTATTTTCGGTCAATCTGATCCTGTATCTTGTACTTGAGATTAATGCAATCCTCAGTGTTGTGCCCTATGCCATTGAGGTGATAGGCACATGTTTGGTAAGCTCGGTAGTAAAATTGGTTCTTTGGATCAACAACCTTTGGCGGTAGCACTTGAATCATCCCAGCCGCACTTAACCTTTTGAACAAATCAGTCCGAGATTCCATCGGCGGAGTGAATACCGGGGGGAGGGGGGGTTCTTCTCAAAATTGGGTCGTGGCGCATTATAGGCATTTGGTGGAGGTTGATTTTGGTAGGTATTGAGTTGGTTATTTTTGTGGGGTACGGTAAATGGGTGGGGGAGTTTGATAATTTAGCTCTAGAGCTTGGTAATTTGGGAGGTGATTGGAAGGCATTTAGTGGAGCTTGGTAGATTTGGGGTGGTGATTGGAAGGTCGATTGCGCATAACATACGGGTACCGTGCTGTAAGGGGTGGGTAAGTAGGTATTTGGAGGAGGTGAAATATATGCTTCCATCGGGAAATCTTCCCTTCTTTTGGGCTTAGGGGTGTGGGATATGCTAGCCACGTCTTCTTTCTTCTTGCGTGCGAACTCAGTAGAGCCTGACCTAACGGGTTTTCCGGTCATGCTTATGATTCGGCCAGTTTTGAGACCGTCTTCTATGGCCTCGCCCATTTTGACCAATTCAGAGAAAGGACTCCCCGCTATTGAAAGCATTCTATCGTAGAAGTCTGTTTCTTGTGAACGGATAAAAACCGACACAAGTTCTTCTTCGCCCATAGGAGGTTGTAATCGGACAGCCTCCGTTCTCCACCTGCTTGCATATTCGCGAAAGTTCTCGGTGGACTTCTGTTTTACTTTCTCCAAATAGTATCTATCTGGCACCGTCTCCATATTAAAGCAGAATCTTTCCATGAAAGCAGCGTCCATGTCTTCCCATGTGACTCAATGGCGTATATCTTGCGCCATGAACCATTCCGAGGCTTCTCCTATCAAACTCCAACTGAACAACCTCATGATAAGCGCTTGATTCTCTTAGACACAGACCAATTGGTCGCAGTAGGCTCGCAGGTGCGCTTTAGGATTGCCCGTCCTGTTAAACAATTCGAATCGGGATACTTTGAAGCCTTCGGGTAAATCCAAATTAGGATGCATGTACAAATTGTCATAGCTTAGACCTGTGCTAGTGAGGGTAGTCCTCATAGATCGTTCCAACATTGCGGTCATCTTACGCTCAAGCCTTTCTTACTGTTTTTCCTATTTGGTCTTCCATGCCTTTTTCATCTTTTCATAATGGTTAATTTCTTGATCATGCAAGAAGGTACCTAGCGTGACAGGTCTGTGGAAAGAAACAGCAGGGCGAATTTGGGTTATAGGGGTGCTTTTGTCAGTTGGTAGTGAGGTGATGCTTGGTTATATAGTGATGCCAGGGTGGGTAATTTGTGGTGCTGGGTAAGAGGGGATAGAGTGGGCGGTCCCGGGAATTTAGTTGGTGTTAAGTGGTGGTGGGATGTGGCTTGAGGAAACAATGTGTCCATCGATTGGAGTAAATGGCATGGTGGTCATAACGGACCCAGTGGGGAAGTGATCTGGTAATGGTGAATTCAGAGATGGAAAAAAACGGCGAAGGCCTTCTTTCTTCAGCAGGGACCTCTCGGGCAGCATTAGCAGCTTTGTTTCGCGCTACTTCTTCTTGAAGATGGGCAATTTTTTCAAATATCATTTTCATGACGTCTTCAGTAGGTGATGATTCGGGCAGCTCGCGCAGAGGCGATTCTCTGATAGCGATGTCAGTAGGGGCAGTTTCGTTCTCTGAAGTACCAGTCATTTTCTCTTTGCCTTTGTCTTGTAGGGATAAGGATGCTATTACAGCTTTAGACCTTGTGAAGTATGCTAGTGTGAACACGAATCAACTTCTTTTTCTATGAGAAAAGAATAACTCAAAGGCAAACAAAGTTAGCCTTGTCCAATAATGGAAAGAAAAGCAAGATAATGCATATAAATAGCGGTTTAACATTTAGCACATAAATGGTCATATGTTTGATTTAAATGCTCAATTGATCTCTTGTACTGAGTTTTGAGTACTTGGGCTTTGTATGAGTGAGGGGGAAATAATATTTAATATATAGGGACCGAGTCTTACGTAGACTGCCTACGTATCCCTCTGCGGGAAGTCAGGCCCTCCGTAGTTTAGTTTACATGAAAATAATCTTAAACCTACCCGTGACCAGGCCTGATAAAGGCTTCCTGCATATCCCTCCTTGGGGCATCAGGTCGGCGCAGTTCTGTTTACACAAAATAGTGGGGGGTGGAGGGGGAGGGGGGTAGGGGGGAGGGAACAAATTCGTGTTAAATACAAAAGATGAGATCCCCCTATACTACCCAAAAGCGACCTTTCTTTTGAGGTCAACATAAGTTGTCTGTCCGTTCAACCTTTCCTGGCCCTAAGTCTCCCAAGTGCTAATACTGAGAAGGGAGCACCAACCAAAGGGTGCCTTGTGGACCAAATTTTCCAACTCAAACTTGAACGCATCGCATTCTTCTATGCTATTCCCTAAAGCTCCAGAACAATACAGACACATTTTGCGTCGGCCAATTCCTTCGGTTTGGGCCCTTCTGGTTCTGATGCGGCTAATCTTCCCAATACTGACCAATTTCTTGAAGATGCTGTAATAAGAGTTTCTGAATATCTTGAAGTCGTAACGCCAAATACGAGTGTTTCGAGTAATCCCTTCAGTTGGGATGATGTTGTCATGGACCAACATGGAATGCGGGCCCTACATCTTGGTGATGCTTTTCTCATCTATCAACCTGATGAGCCTCCTTTTGAAGGCTAAGCATTCATTGAGGGTATGCCCTGCCTGATCTTGGTGATAAGGGAATCTCTTATGTGCGAAGGCCGGAGGGCAAGGCGGCAACCTGTCGAAGCAAACACTGACTATTCCTTTCCTTCGGAACTTGATCATCATCTCCTCATTCGTAACCTGCTGAGGCGAGACTCGATAGGGACAATCCAATGCTTTGACCGCAATAGCCCACCATTCGGGTGAAGCTGGTCGAGCATACTCCATTTGCTCTATAGGCTCCTCCCTAAGGCTTGGTAATGCCGCAGAAGCTCCTTCCCCTTTAAGGCTCGACGGTGTAGTAGAGGTTTCTTCCTTTTTTATGCTTGAGGGTGCAGCGGAGGCAGTCCCCTTTAATGGCCATGTGGGCTCTTGTGGGTTCGACTCTATTTCTTCTTTCTCGGACTCTACCATTATCGGGATGTACTCAGGAAGAATTCCTTTTACCTTGTCAAGGATATTTTATCCTTGAGCCTCGACAGATTTTTCAGGCGAGATTTTTGCCAAATCCAATAATTCATCCGCCTCCTTAATCTTGGCCTTTACTATCCGGATCTGCTTCTCGAGATCTTGAATCTTCTATCGTAGCGAAACCTCATTCTTCTTCATGACCTCGAGCTCAGGCACAGTCTTGTTGTTCATCTTCAGATTCTGAGAAAGTTGTTAGGCTTAGTGTGGGTATTTTTGTCCATTGTTTCCTTTGGGTGAGTGGACAGTATTCGAGACCAATCGAGCATTTAAACAAAACATATGGAAGCAAATAAAGTCACACAAAGCAGTTCATAAAATTATACTATGCGCGTTCTTAAGCATACTAAACGTTTGAAACATGAATGTGCCATTTGAATCAAACCATTGCGCCATAATCATTAATAATAATATTCTTCCCCACAGGGGTAAAAAAGATAAAGTAAAGACAGTGCATAAAAATAAATCAGCAGAAATGTCCTCCAGTAGTGGATGATGAAGCCCGATCCCTACAAGTCTTGGCTTTCTTTGCTTTCCGGAGGGTAGTCAGGATATGAAGATAGGCTCACGTCAAAGTTGCCTATGTAAGAAACCCTTTTTGTGTGAAGGTTAGGGCAGCGACGACGTCTAAAATCTTTTTCATTCGGTCGTCTAGCTCAACCAAACAGTCATTGGTAAGCTCCAACTCATGCCTCAGACTTTCTAATTTTCTCCAGGTACTTAGCATCTCTGTCGTCAGCTCTTCTCAGAATCAAACGGGCTCGGATCTCGGCTTGCGAATCCTTGTCTTGGACATAGCTATAGAGAATAGGCCTAGGAGGAAGTGTGCCTTGTAATTCGGCCCTCAACCAATCTTTATATTCTACGACACAACCCGGATGAAACCTATCTTCTCGGACACAGTCCAAAGCCCTCGGTGGTCTATCAATGTCGTAGTCGATGATGAAATCTCCATGCCTCCAATCTGGGGTACGACTTGGATTCTCCCAAATTATCTCAGAACCCGGGCAGGAGTATAAGGGCGAATCCCTCGAATCCCCATAACGGCAAAAATGGGCCCTTTCTTCCTTTAACTACAACTTTAGTGGATACGAAGTCATGGAACATCTATTGAATGCTTTCTTCCTTCAATCTAGAGAAGGTGAATGTCCAACTTTGCCTGTTTTGATCTCCGAAGTTTGGGCAAAAATTCCAAAGATTATCCATTTTAGCCGGCTTACTTAAGTGTTATTCACCCCTAACCTTGACCATATGTTTGAGGATCCACCATTGGAGGATTAAATTACAGCCTTGGGAGTATTTGTAATGATTCCGGCAGAGATTCAGGGCTCGGTATAAATCGACTAATATTATCGGGGGTTATGTCCAAGTATTTGGTGTCTTCTTTTTGGGTTATGCCGTAAAAGATGGCATGGGTGACTGAAATGACTCGAGTATCTATGGCTAAGAACCAATCCTTAGGAAAGACCATAGTTGCCAAAAAGCAAATGGCGAAAGCCAAGGGTTTGGTAGCTGTCCAGTCGGCATATGTCTTGAATTCTCCGGGATGTTCCACAAATCCATCCGGGCTTCCAAACTTTCTGTATAACTCTCTAAAGGGTATGGTGGGGCCATGGGCCCAATTGGCATAGTTTAAAGAAAGCATCCTACAAATTTAGGAATAAGTGGGTTTTTCCGGGATCAAAGCATTTTGGTCGGGTTTCTTTTTTCTTTTCAACCCCGAGCCTACGCTAGTCAATACATCCCTAAACTCTTCCAGAGTTGGTGTCATCTCAATATCATCCCCAAATCTGAAAACCATCCTATCTCTATCCCAGAATTCGGTAATTACTTCTATCAATTCTTTGCAACCGGTCATAGTCATGATGGATGTCAAATTTTCTAAATGACATGAAATTCTTCTCTTCTCTTCAGGGGGCATTTGTCCCCACCAAATCCGCAGCAACTCAGGTGTAGTCAGGACTATATCAAAAATTCAAATTGATCGACATCTACAAAACAAAACCTAAGATTAATTCCCTCCCCCCATTAGGCAATGATTTTATTCATAGGCACGTTTAAATGCTTCCAAATAGCACATAATACGATATGCGGTTTTTTTTTGGATCAAAGACCATATTTGGCATGGGGTAGTCTCCTTGTCGGGTTTGGATATGTCTAAAATATTCAAACCACCTAGTCTACTTCTCATTTGGATTTGGCTTAGCTCTATCTTAGGCTTATGCAAGAGTGAATTTTTTCAAATTGACCTTGGACCCGAGCGGACTACTCGGGGCGAACCGTTGTCGACCGTTGGATGACCGCACACCAACTTCACGTTCAATTTGTTCCAAAGAAAAGGTGTTTCGGATTTTTTAGTGAAGGCTAGACCGCGGTTCCGCGTGTCCCCTTTGTAACCATGCTTTTTGCCAGGAGTGGCGAAGTTTATGATATGATGCATGCTAATTTAAATTATAGAAAGTAACACATAAATAAATAATTGTAAAATAAACCTTATTATAGTGGAGCCCTTATGGTTAGAACCCGGATAATCCCCAGCGGCGTCGCCATCTATTACTGTTCACTTTTACGCGGGTTGAGGCATAAAAGTAATCCGAGGTTATTGGTGCTCTAATGGATTTTATATTTTTCAGAGTCGGCTCCTAATTTATTCAAAAGTAAAATTAGGAAAAATCGGATTAAAAGAGCTTTCCAGACCGAGAAAAGTCTTTTTGGACCAGAGTTCGAGGTAAGGGTTCTGGTGATCCACAGGGAAGGTTTTAAGCACTCTGGTATTAAGGATCCGAAGAATACAGTCGACCTACAAGTTTCACTATAAGGTTTTTTTATTTGCTTATGTGTTAAAATTTTTCGCAAAAAAAGTAAAGCAATTTTATGTTTATATCATCATCTCCCTTTTTAGAAAAATTCGGCAAAAAGTCCCCTTATAAATAAGGGGTTTTCGTTTAGAAAAATCCGCATAATTGTTCAACCCACTTCATATCCGGACTAGGACACACAAGGGATCGCTCCTGAGTAGAGTCGCTACTATTCTAGTCCTAATGAAATGTGTTTAATACTTACGGGTTTTATATAATTATATGAAAATATGGGATATATTCCCGTTTTGATATATCCATATATATATATATATATATATATGTATATATATATATGTATATATATATATCTATATATATATATATATATATAGGTCCATTTTATTAAGTCCAATTTCTAGTGAAGCCTAATAAGTCAAAACCATAGTCCATCAAACCTTAAATTCTGGCCCAATGTCAATATCCTCGGCCCAAACGTGCTTTCAGTTCTCAAGTTTCAGTCCAACAGCCAAATAATCTGGTCCAAAGTATGTCCATTTTTAGTTCATTTTATGGGCTTCCAGGCCCAAATTTGGTATAACTCGACCATATTTTGGTCCAAAATTTATAAAAAAGACGTCATTTTTAGCCTAGAAAATCAAGGCAGTTTTCCGATTTATAGACTTAACAAATCCCAGTTTGCATGCTTAATTTTATAACAAAACCCAAAACTATATCATAATCTCGTTTTACATGGCCCAGTTTTTTAAAACTCATACAAGTTAATACATGCTTCAATTTTGAGAAATTAACCTGGCAAACCTTTATCATTTTGACCGAAAAAACTATTTTGTTTAAGCCATAAGAAACACCCTTTTTACGTCATTTTACCACAAATCGGATTTTTTCGAAAGGCATTTTGTACTCATTTTTTAAATTAATCTACCTAGTTGAACTAAGCGTTTATCCTAATTCTACATCCACAGGGTTTCACTATTGATAAGGTTTAAGTTTTACAAACCACATGATAGATGAATCAAGTAGAAAAAGAAAAAATTATTTTTTGACTAATGGGTTACCTACCCCATTAGTGTTATTTTTAGTAAAATTTTCACAAACAGCTATCTTTTAGCTCCTTCTAACAACCTATAACTACATGTTCTACATTTACAATTCGTAGCTAGAGGACCTATATTTAGCTAGTAGATGCGTCGACTTAAATATAGGATAAATATAACGGAAATACACACGCTGAGAAAACTGAAAGTGCTATATTTATGGAAACAAAATCTATTCCAATTTAAATTAAAATCAGTTTTTAATGTTCCCTGATTCACGCAAATATCCTCCCATTCCATATCTGATCTCATATCTCATTCAAACAGCTAACAAATTCAAAAAAATTTGAATTCAAAAAGTACATTCATATTTTTAACAAAAAAAAAAAAAAGTTCAAAAACTAGTGCATCAAAAAACTTTGAAAAATAACAATATCAAACCAGTGAATAGAGCTCGTTTTAAACGACGAATATATATTTGAATCCATCTGTTGAAATATCGAATTCATTGAGTTCATAATTGAGGTAACAACGTTTCACTGCAACTTTTTTATTTTTTTAGTTTTTCTGAAATTTTGAAAAATATATGAAAAATATATCTGAAATATAGTCAACAGAAACCAGAATAAGTAATATTGAACATAATAATCAAAAATACAATTAAAATATAGCCAAAATATAGTCATAATTGAGTTCATATTTGAGGTAACAACGTTTTGACTGCAACTTTTTTTTTTTTTTTTTTTTTTTGAAATTTTTCTAAATATAGTCAAAATATATGAAAAATATATCTGAAATATAGTCAACAGAAATCAGAATAAGTAATATTGAGCATAATAATCAAATACAATTAAAAATATAGCCAAAATATATATGAAAAATAACTATTAAAATATCAATCCAAAACATTGGGAATTGAAAATTTGGGTTCTATACCTCTAGTCCTCATCGGATTAGAAGCTTTCTTAGCCATTTCACTTGAATCTAACAAAAAACAACCAAGAACAAACAGTGATAACTAATTATTTAGAGTTGCATTGCTGATTCAAACGAAAAAAAAATGAAAATATAAATATAAGTTAAATACACGGTGAAATATAAAAATCAATATAGAATCTTACCTTTTTTGGAAATGAGATTTGAATTATGAGTGAAATTAATGAGTAGTTAATTAGAGATAAACGAGGAAGTTGAATTATTGTAAAACTGATTTGAAATTGGAGGAAATTAAGGGATATTGGGCATAATGGCGTGTATTTAGGGGATAGGAGAGAGGGACCTTTTTTTTGGCTTAAATTTAGGGGTGTGGGAAGTTACCAGATGAGTGATAAAAAAGTGATAGCTATAGGAAGTAAATATGTTATATTTTAGCTACTAAATATAATTATTGTAAAGTTTAGTTATGTTCCATAAATAGGTAATAATGTAAGCTATGCCAAGTAAATTTTACTTATTTTTACCCATTATCGCCTTCACCATTTTTACCCATGTTTGGGCCTTTAAAGAATAGTTGCTTCCCTTTCACTTCACGTACAGCCTTGGCCAGAAATGGGATTGGGCCTCGGCCCATTCCCTGTATTTGAGAAGGGTTGACCCAGAAATGCAAAGGGGAAGTTTCCAAAAGAAAGGGATAAAAAATTAATATCATATATACACACTTCACAAGAAATATATAAGCTAATGCTTAAGTATACACATCTATAATGATGTCTAGAAGGTTAAATCTATAATGATGTCTAGAAGGTTAATATTGGAAATCTTTTACCCCCGTCTTCCCGATGCCGCACAAGATCCAAAGGGCTTCTTTGAGTCCCAGGCATGGCAAACACTGGGAAGGGCTTAAGCTTGATCCGTAATGACCAACAGTCTAGTTTCACACAATTTTAGACAATAACTTCCCTTCATATGTTCAATCCAAATCAAGCAAACTTGACAGCATATCCCACAAGCAACCATGTGCACTCAAAACCATATAATGTAAATACAGAGTCCATGTTGGCTTATTGCAAAATACTCAGTTAAGTTAACATGGACCAAAGAGCAGGAAAACAGGTCACATGATGATTACATGTCACAAAACTCCTCATTTGCACCCTTCTTTAACCAACTTATGCACACAGCCTATGGGTTTGTCTAAGTGGAATTATATAGGACCTAGATGTATAAGCAACCATCACAGTCTAATAATTAGCAATTTAATAATCCACCCCACATATTGGGGTCAAAATAATAACCTCAGGATGTTCAAACTTAGGTGATGGCCTTAAGTTTACTCAATCAACAGTACATGACACCACTTTTAAACAAGCCCTATAGGCCATTTACATTTGATTAGTCATAGAGATTAACATCAACCAGTCAAGCCAAACAAACTAATTCCTTCAAATCTAATGAGCCACAAATGGTACAACCAAGCTAAAGCATGTTAAACTAAGCCAAATAGAAGGCAACTACTAGAAACTGATCATAATAAACTGAACAAACAGGGAAGTAACTACCATAACTTGTACATAATAAACTTAACAAAACAGGAAACCAACCACCATAATCTAAACATGACAAGCTAAGCAACAGAAACTAGACATGATAAGCTAAACAAACAACAAAACAACTAATTATCATAAATTAAACGCATAAATGCGAAAAAAAATAAAAGGGAAAGGGGAATTACCTTTTGAGGATGCAGCCTGGAAGAGATCGAACTTGGGAAGGTTATTTCCTCACCAAAAACTCAATTTCC
Source organism: Lycium ferocissimum (assembly GCF_029784015.1). Taxonomy (NCBI): domain Eukaryota; kingdom Viridiplantae; phylum Streptophyta; class Magnoliopsida; order Solanales; family Solanaceae; genus Lycium; species Lycium ferocissimum. Next base: position 28,420,848 of record NC_081344.1, read on the forward strand.
AATGATAAACCGCACCAACAAAAATAAACTTATTTAAAATTTAAACTTAACTCAGAAAAATTAAAAGGGTCTCAAGTATAGAAACCCCAGATATTTCGAGTTTTTTCGCTTATAAATGAAAAATATCAGATTCGCCTCCCTTTTCAATCCAAGTAAAAGGTCCTTAATATAGGAAAATTCCAACCTCAAACCCTAATTTCGAACGATGTGGGATAATCCCCAAATTTGGGATTCCCTCCACTCAAACAACGTTGTAGGGCCGAGATTCGAACAAATAACTAAATGGAGGGTCGGATTTGACTTCAAACGTCCGAGTTCCTCACGAACCCATAAGATTCAAGTATTCGAACCTGGATACAATAAAAGCCATTAAGCTTTCACAGTCATACCCGCTGGAATCACAGAAAAAGCAACAAAAAATTGAAGTTTGTACCTCGTTTGGTATGCGTTTGGTGAGAAATGGACACACACACACACACACACACACACACAAAGGCATATACACACACACACATATATATATATATATATATATATCCATTAGATATATATAGGTGATGAAAGAGAAAAAGTTAAAATTAATGGGTCTAAAAAAAACAAAGGGGAAGGGTAGAGAGAGGGTTAATTCACGAAATTATTAAATGAAACTAAATAATTTTAATTCATTAAAGACTTGCCCTTCTGTTGCCGATCCCTTCACATTATATATATATATTGGGTCTACAAGTATGGCCTTAATTGAAATAAAACAATAAATTTGTTATTTCAATTATGGCCCTATTTGACTAACTAATTGATTATTTCAATTGTAGCCTTTATTAAACCCGTGATAAGCAATTTACAAACATGACTATAACTAATTATCAAAATTAATCATAATTAATTTGAGAATTGCCCGTATAAATAGGTTTGCAGAAATAAGACTTTGAGGGTAAAAATGACTATTCGTTTCAATCAAATCAATTTCCTTGAATTAAAAATGGGGTAAATATTTGCTGATAAACTTATGATAATTGCACAATTAAATAAATAGCTATTTTACACCATTTCCTGGTTGAAATTAATAAAATGCATCATTAATTGCTGTGAAATAATTTCAAAATGATTCATTTGTAGAAATTATTTTACCAGACAATAAAAGTAAAATATTATCTGCATAGTTTATAAAATCATCCTGTTTTTTTCTAAACAGGAATAATATTCCCCATTTAATATTCAAGCATTTTGAGCGACTAATAATAGATTATGGGAGGTCAAAAATTTGGTGTCAACAGTGGGAATAAGTAGGTGCTTGCACCGACCGAATTTGGGTTGTGACAACCATATTCACTCTTCCTTTTAACAGTGTTGTTCCTTCATCAATATTCTACTCCATCTTCCAAAAAATTTCTTATTCAATTGGGTTGAGTTCTTGTAGTAGAAGAAATCAAAGAGTGCGACTTTGATTTCCAGAGCAGGCATTGTATCCTGGGATGGACTTTCCCATTAACCACTCGCACAGTGTGGGGAAATTACTATCCTAAAGATAGTTTTCTGGAAGTATCTTACCTATTCGTTCTGTGTTTTCCATGAATTCTCTTTCATGATTTCTTTCTTTAATTTGTTTATTAAATTTGTCTTGCACAAAGTTACTCCATTATTTTATTTTGAATATTCTACAATATATGGCACGTGAGTTATCTATGTGGTTTGCGATATATGTGTGAGTTGTCCACGTTCGATCGAGTCTAAGACTAAGATATTGCGTTTGGATATGAATTTTTCCCTCATGAGTCACTATTTTTTTTTGGCACGGGAAATGCTGGTTGTAATAAAGTTTGATTTTGTGTCATGCATATTGTTGTAAGATTAATTTCGATGCATTTTATATAATCGTTGTATCTATACATATATAATTATGCTGTATATGTGCATATCTATAATGTTATTATGTGCATTATTGTTTATGTTATTATTGTTGGAAATCTTACAAAAAATATTTGATCACGAACAATTGTAGGTATTCTTCAAAGCTTGAGCGATTTAAAGACATTCTTGTCTTGTTATATCTCGATATTACACCTTCTATAATTGGTGTATCCCTCTTGGCAAGTTTCAACAAAATGGCCTTTTTTAATGTAAAACTAGGAGCCAAAATCTAACAAATATTTCACAAAGGTAAATAATCCAAAGAAAAGAAAATAAGAAGAATAAATATGTTCTTTTTTTCACTCTCACCGTCTCTTGGTCTATATATATATATATATATATATATATAATATATATATATATATATATATACAGTGATCTTTATTTAATAATAATCAAAGCCAGAAAGGCAAATTAAATAAACAATTTAATTTATCAAAATACCGTTTGTAATCTGCCATCATTTTCTCATAAATGAAATCATTCAAGGCCTTCAACGTTACAAAATAGTTGTTGGCCATTAAGTTTATTTAAAAGATATATCAACAATATGTTACAATTGTAATTGTAGCTTTTAGACAATAGTAATTCCTTTTGAGATATTCAAATATATTCAACAATCCCCCACATATTCCAAAAAAAAAAAATATATATTAAGCAATAAAATGAAATAATAAGTTTTGGAATAGAAGAAATGAGAAGCTTTGCTAGGTTTTCACATATGAGTACAATGCGTCGAATCTGGCATCTCGTAGACTATGAACCAAACTTAGATAAAATAAGATTATGAACCAAATTAGATAAAATAAGATTAAACTTACAGAATGATTGGTGAATTTAGAACTTCTATGAACCAAGAATTCTTTTGTAAGCTCAGGCTCTTATGTTATCACATTATACTCCCACAACCTTTGTTGTTATCACGGTTTTGCGCTAAGAGGTCATGCACGTATAATGTAATTCTTGAGTGCTCTAGAAATCTATTACAATTTCATACGAGCGGCACCACTCCACACTCATATAGTTCCAATCATAAAGTGTATTCTGCAGAGCAATACCTCACCTATAAATGATATGAATTGGATTAAGAGTTTAACTCAATCTCACTTTGTCTTGTAGTATTTGCACTATATTCACACACCATAGGAAGGACATAATTTAATAGTGCATAAATTATCAACTAATGACTTGTTATTACCCATATGAACCTAATTTATGGGATCTCCAATCACATAGGTTGAGTTACCATCATTGTTGATCTTATCAAGTTGGCAAAAGTCTCCTTCCCATCGATGTTCCTTTTAGTATGTGAATTGATTAAGTTCACCTTCGACTTCACATAATTAATAAATAATTTCATCTCAAAGCAGCTGCTTTATCACATCATGTCTCAAATGAATGTGTCTATTTTTTTTTTTATTTTTTTTTGCCAATAAAAGTTTTGGCAACCACAATGTATAGACACAAAAGATGTTGGTTTTACAATTAAAATACTCACTAAGAGGTCTCTTAACCATTCAGTCTCATTTTGACCCAACTCCAGAAATTCATTGTGTTTAGTACAATAACTATGGTACCTCTCGGATTTTTTTTTTGTTCCTTTTCAAATTAAAGTAACGTAACATTAGTAAGACATCCACACTTTCAAATATTTCAGTCTAAGAGATAATCTTTCCATAATTCGTAAGGAATTTTCTCCTTGTAAAGTATTCATTTTGTTTGTAACATACAAATTTATGTACCAAAACATATCAAAGATAAAACAGAAAAGAAGAATTTTCTATTTTCTCTTTACTAAAAAATGAACACATAAAAAAATAATATATATTGGACTAGGAAGTTGACCTCAGATCATTTGCGAAGGATTAGGCTCCTCTCCATTTTCACTCTCTCCATTTTTTCCAAGTTCCTACTTAGATGAAAGACACATGTCACAGTTAAAAATTAAAGGTTAGGATTTAATTTCCCAAAGTAAAATTCTAATCATGGTTAGAATAACAAAGATTTTCTTTATGTATCTAATTTTTTTTGGCAATTCCACAATTCTAGCTAAAACATTATCTCATTCATAAAAATATTTAAGGTTTTCTCCCTTTTCCTACTTTATTACGAGTTTTTTCTTAAAAGGTTTTGTTTTTATTTTTATACATATACTAAACTACCAGTTTTATATTTCCCCCCTAATTCTTCTTTACATTCCCATCAAATATGAGAGAAATAGAAATCATTAACTCAGTGGGAACAGTGACCAAATTGAATCAACATTTAACAATTAAAATTTTTAAAAAATAAAAAATAATATTTGTAAATTTTAAATTAAAAAGAATTTGTAAGATGTGGGGTTTTTTTTTTTTTTTGGTTAAAATTTGTAAGATGTTAATTCTCTTTACTTTTGCTATAACTGATAGTTATGGAATCTTTTAGCAACAAAATAGCTATAAAAATGAATAGAATAAGATTGTTCGTCGAATTAGACGATCGTAAGTGCTGTCATGTCTTAAATGTCCAATGGAACAAATGTAATTATAAAAGAGTTATAACACAATTTGACAAAATATACATATTCATGATATGTGTAATTAAAAAAAAAAAAAAACACGCAATAGAATAGGAAAGGGGAGAAAAATTTAAAATATATTTATGAATGAGATAATGTTTTAGCTAGAATTGTGGAATTGTCAAAAAATTTAGAGTAAATAAGGGAAATAATTATCATCCTAACCATGATTAAGATTTTGCTCTGGGGCAATTAAATCCTAACTTTTAATTCTTAACTATGACATGTGTTGTTAGAGCTCGCACTTTCAGAGCATGAGCATGCCACGTACTTCACCATAGTAATGGAGTATCATAGACGTACCATGAAGTTTTGGAAGGTACAAGCCATGGGAAGTACGTAACAATGAAGTAAAGGATGAATTACGATTTCGTAAGTCGTAACCAGGAAGGACAATCTTGAAACACAAGGACATGACCATTATCAAGTATGATTAGTAATAAATATCATGCAGGGGGAGTTGTGGAAGATTCCAGGACCAAGCAAATCAACAAAAATAAGTTTGTCGAAAATTTGGAACAAGTTGACAGAATTAAGGACAGAATTTTGGGTCAACTTTGGAGGGGTATATCTCTAGGTACTTGGGGAGCTTTAAGGTGTTTCAAAAGCCTAAAATGAAGTTCGCCGAGTCTAGTTTTCAACGCAATAAACCGCTCGTCGATACGACATCGGAGTAGAGAATTATGGACGTTACAAATTTAGGCACGGAAAACAAACTTGCTACGATCTTCCGACTTTACCCACTTATAAAAGGGTTAAAATCCCTCTTTTTGGTCATAAAAATCTCTCAAATTTTCCAGAAAAATCAGCAAGCATAAGAGAGCAAATATACATCACAAAAGTGAGGATTTTGAGTAATTTCAAGTGACAGAGTATTAATCAAGGTCCAAGTAACGTACGGTGGTGATTATAGTATTGTCTTGCGGCGGAATTGGCTTGGATTCAAAGTAAATATTGAACATATTGCTGCTCTAGAAATAATAAGGTATGAATCTCTCCTTATTAATATTAATTTCAGTTTATTTACGGAGATAAAGTTATTACATAGTTGTATAATAAGTTGGATAGTTGAGAAACTTGGAAAACATCGTGTGAGATGTTTTATGCAGCCTATTGGTGTTGATAATGTTGTTGTGATGGTGATATTGTTGTTGTTGTTGTTGGTTATTGGATTGAGATTTCGGGCTAGGCATATAAACGGGGAGATCTTTTCGAATTTCGCGATTCTAAATGGATTTAAATTAAGGGTTTAAGACGAGCGTATGACAATGAGCCTAACAATAGTATGAATGGTTGTATATGTAGATTACGAGGCTACGAATGATCTTAAGTAAATTGCAAGACAGGAAGTAAGTTGGAAGTCGAGAACCTATCTTCCAGGTATGTTAAGGCTAGTCCCTTTCTTCTAAAGGCATAATTCCTTTCTTATGAATCCAATAGGTGTTTTCCAAATGTCCCATGATCCCTTTATGTGAATCCATAAATTTTTTCCAAGAATATTCTTATTCTCAAAAGCTAGAAATTCATGATTCATAGAGTTCATGATTCAAAGGCATGACTTTTTTCTTGATAATCCATAAATATTTTCCAAAATGTCCCTATTTTTCGAGTCAAAGATTTATGATTCTATAAGCTTTTGTGACAACAACAACGGACATGTTTTTACTATATGAATGACGATGTTAAAGATGAGAATGCTTCTACGATGATTATGATGATGATGATTTTAATTCTAGAAATTCCAAAGCTTATGATGTTAATACTATTATGGGATTATTGAGATTATTTCATTATTTTCTCGATTTTATTCATTGTTGTTGATCTCACCTTATAATAATTGTTCCTTCAAGGTGAGATATAGCGATGATGATAATTCCATAATGAAAATCGGAAGTTACCGACCTTACGTCACTCCGAAGTAGTTATAGCTTTTATTTGGCTCTCATGCATGCTATATATATATATATATATATATATATATATATATATATATATATATATATATATATATATATATATATATATATATATATATATATATATATATATATATATATATATATATATTTTACTATACCGAGCAACGCTATAGTCGGCCGGGTACGGCACCTATTGTGCAACCACTGATCAGTTGGTATTACACACCGAGTCCCGAAAGGGCCGGATACGTTACACACCGAGTCCCGAAAGGGCCGAGTACGTTACAAACCGAGTCCCGAAAGGGTCGGGTACGTTACACACCGAGTCCTGAAAAGGCCGGGTAAGTTATGATGATGATATTATATATATGTATGTAAGAAAAAGTTTTTTTTAAAAGCTGAGCATGCATGACATTCGCCTGATGAGGCATCCAGATGTACAGGTTATCTCTCTTATTCCATGCTACCTTCCATATCTATATTATGTTGTTATTCATACCTTACATACTCAGTACATTTTTCGTACGACGTCCCTTCTTGTGGACTCGCGCTCATGCTCGCGGTGGCGGGGAGACGGATCGACCCGTAGGTGTTCTATTAACGAGATTCTCGGAAGCACTCCACTTACTTGAGCTGCGATAGCCTATTTGGTATTGTCCTTATGATCATTTGTATTCTATGTAGAGGCTCGTAGACGTGTGTGTACAGTTAGATGTTTTATAGCTCCACCGGTTCATATTGTTGTATAATATATTGGTGGCCTTGTCGGCCTTATTTTGAGCTCTTGATACTTTATTATTAGCCTTGCCGGCTTTATGATATACGTTATGTTGTGGCGACCTTGTCGGTCCGCATATGAACATATGTGCTGAATGATCGGATATTTCTATGTTGGGCCTTTTCTGCGTGCAGGTGTTCTTTGAGTTATGGTTTATAATGTTCAAAGTGACAGATAAGTCAGGTGGTTCCCGGCCTACGGGTCGGAGCCCGTCATACTCCTCGTAGGGGTGTGACATGTGTCTCTCATCTAAGTAGAAAATTGGGAAAAATGGAGAGAGTGGAAATGGAGAGGAGCCTCATCCATTTGAGAACATCTTAATATCAAATTGTCATGAAAGTCATTAAGGCTAATAGAAAAATCGTTTCAACACAAAAGCAATTAAAGGCCGAGTAAATACGATCAAGTACACATTCTTCACATCTTTGAGTTCAAAGATATAACAGCTACAATTATAAAATAAATTGAATCATTCAAATGATTGCAAGCCAATATAATAGCCAAATAATGTATACAATTAGTTAGATAACAAATGACGATTTCATCATCAACAACAGATAAAGACTATTGAACGTTATTTAATATATTAACTATTCTGTTATAACTTGGCATAATTTGTATAGGGAGACCATTCAAAAGGTCTGATAAGCTTTTAAAGATACATTTGAATTGTAAAATAATGATCCAATAATATCTTAAAATAATAAATCTAGAATGAATTTTCAACATATCAATTTTATTTTACAATACTCAATGCCCGTAAAAACATTGTTTTTGGTTAACACAATTTTATCAAATTCAAATGAAACTTTCACCCCCACTTTTCCTAATAATCTCACAGAAATCGGATTTAAGATATTAAGAACTTTTCCATTATAAGAACTTGAGTAGTTCTAGAATTACCAACATACACAAATCGTTCTTCTTCTTCAACTTGGGTGTAGAACACAAAATTATGTTAGCACAAATATGCTTAGTAGCACCAAAGTCTAACAATCAATATCTCACATTAGCCATAAGATTTTCTTGAGAAATGATCACAATAATTTATATCTAATTTGGGGGCTCAATTTCCGGTGAGATGAGTCCTGCTCTGATACCATGTAAAGAAATGGATCTCGGGCCTAACTCAACCCCAACTAACTTAAACTCAAAGTTGGGGTTGAGTTAGGCCCTAGATCTATTTCTTTACATGGTATCAGAGCAGAATCCATCTCACCCAATGTTGGGCCCTCAAATTAAATTGCCCACACTCCAGATGTCTAGCCTGGGCTTGAGGTGGGGTGTTCAAGAATGAAAAAAGTCGCTCATCGATGGTTAATGAGATTAGTGGTCTCTTTATATGTACTTGGGCAATCCTCGCCTGATAAGCTAGCTTTTGGGGTTCAGTTAGGACCAAGATCCATTTATTTGCATGTTAAGCTCAACAATGGCTGAGGAAAAGATGAAATGTAGGTTCACCAATTATGGTGAACCCTACAGAGAGTTGGAGAAGAAAGGAATTGGGAGAAAAATATTCTCTTGTGGGTTATTGAAAAAGTGAGCTATGAAATGTACAGATCACTTACTTATACATGGAATGGAAAATATCTAAGCCTCGTCTTACTAACTAACCGACTGTAAATGCCAAGCTGGTGATAGCTGGACTGATAACTAGCTAACTAAGACTAATCATCTAGCATAAAATACATAGGAAGACTAAGTAATCTCAACTCCACCCTCAAATTGGAGGTGAGGTGACTACGCCAACTTGTGTAACACATCAGCATGCTTAATCCCAGTGAGGGCCTTGGTAAGATTATCAGCTAGCTGGTTCCTAGTACCAATGTGATGCAGGGAAATCAGTCCTTCTTGTAGTTTAGTTCTAACTAAATGGAAATCCACTTCAATGTGTTTTGTTCTTTCATGAAAAACTGGATTCCTGGCTATGTGAAGGGTTGATTGACTATCACAATAAAGGCGAGAAAGGGCCAAGAAAAGAAACTGTCGATTCTTCAAATAACTTGTTCAACCAAACTAATTCACCAACCACTTTCCTCAATGATCTGTATTCCACTTCAGCAGAGGAAAGTGAAATGGTTTCCTGTTTCTTGGACTTCTAACTGATAAGACTACTACCGAACATAACAATGTACCCAGTGACTGATTTTGTTGAGTCAAGACATAAAGCCCAATCAGAGTCACAAAATGCTTGAACCTTATAGTCATCAGTGGAAGACATGAAAACACCAAGGCTAGTATCCTTCCTGAGATATCTGAGCATGTGGAAGGCTACTTTGAGATGAGGTTTTCTTAGATCCTGCATGTATTGGCTGAGATGCTAGATCCCATAGGTAATGTCAAATGAAATGGTTTCCTATTTTTTGGACTTCCAACTGATAGGACTACTACCAAACATAACAATGTATCCAGTGACTGATTTTGTTAAGTTAGGACATGAATCCCAATTAGCGTCACAAAATGCTTGAACCTTATAGTCATCAGTGGAAGACATGAAAACACCAAGGCTAGGGTCCTTCTTGAGATATCTAAGCATGTGGAAGGCTACTTTGAGATGAGGTTTTCTTGGATCCTGCATGTATTAGCTGAGATGTTAGATCCCAAAGGAAATGTCAAGTATGGTGTTAGTAATGAAATTCATCTTGCCCACTAACTTTCTATAATAAGTAGGATCATCCAATGGCTTGCCTTTATTTGCTCTTAGTTTGACAGTGGGGTCAAGAGGAGATGTTAGGGATGTAGCATGGTTGCAGTTGAAATCCCTCAGAAGATCTAAGACAAATTTTCTTTGAGAAATGAGATTCCATCAGGTTTATAGTGGATTTCTAGTCCTAAGAAATAGTGTAATCTTCCAAGGTCCTTGATCTTGAACTGGTTGTGTAGAAAAGCTCTGAGCTCAGTAATTTCAGCAATGTCAGTGTCTGTTAGCAAGATATCATCAATATATACTGCAAAAACACAGTGGAAGAGCCTCTCTTCCTGTAGAATAAGGAATAATCATATAGTGAATGAGTGTACCCCTTTGAGCTCAAAGCTCCAGTGAGTTTTTCATACTACTGCCTACTTGCCTGTTTAAGACCATATAATGATTTGTTGAGTCTGCATGCCAACCCTGGACCCTAAGTAGCTAAACCTGGTGGAACAGTCATGTGTACTTCCTCATGCAAATCTCCATGGAGAAATGCATTATTGACATCAAGTTGGTTAATATTCCACTGTTTTTTTTTTTTTTGCAGCAGTAGCAATAAGTGCTCTAACAGTAGTCATCTTTATAATAGGAGAAAATGTTTCAGTATAATCCATGCCATGATGTTGAGTATAACCCTTCACTACCAATCTAGCCTTATATCTTTTAATACTCCCATCAGTTCTATGTTTAATCTTATATACCTACCTGCATCCCATGGGTTTCTTCCCATGAGGAAGAGGAATGAGATCACAAGTGTTATTGTCATGCAAGGCAGTAAACTCTTGAGTTATAGCTGCTTGCCAAGCAGGATCCAATGCTGCTACTTTATTTGTAGATGGCTCACAGTCATGAGAGACATTCACCACAAAAGATTACTATCAGGTGCTAGAACCTCAGGAGAAATGTGATTATGCTTAGAGAATGAGCCAATAAGGTATAATGGAGGATGATAAATGGTTGGTAGTTGGGGAAAAATATGCACAAAATTATTTTAGTAGGTAGGAAACTTTAGAACTCTATTAGACTTTACAGTCTCTACTCTAGGTGGTGATGGTGTGAGATGAGGTGCTATGGGTTGAGGTGTTGCTATAGGTGAGAAATGGTTGATGGAAGAATGGTTATCAGAAGGAGTATGGATGAGGATAAATGTCCTGGTGACATGGATGAGTCAATATCACCTGTTACCCTTTGATAACATTGCATATTAGCAGAAAGAGGAACATTAGAGAATGGAGAGTACGTGACAGGAGAGGAAGAAGAAGACGGAAAAAGAGAAGGAACATAAGGATAGGCGTAATCAAAGAAGGTGACTGAATAGAAAGGAGAGGAAGGAAAGGAATTAGGATCTTTAGCTAATGCAAATGGAAAGACTTTTTACATCTCTATAGATATGAATCTTCTTGGTGGTTAGACTAAGCACCTCTTACCTTTTTGAGCCAACAGGATAACCTACAAAAACATAAGAAGTAGTTATTAGATCAAACTTGGTTCTATGAGACTTTGGTGTGGTGGGGTAAGAAAGACATCCAAAACTCCTTAAATTAGAAGGTAATGGTTTTTGGTTGTATAACAATTCAAAGGGAAATTTATTTTTGAGAAGAGTGGATGGTAGTCTATTTATAATGTAATTGGAAGTCAAGATGCACTCCCCTCAGTCCCTGACTGAAAGTTTTGACTGAAAAAAGAGGGCCCTGGCTGTTTCAAGGATGTATTTATGTTTTCTTTCCACCACAACATTTTGTTGGAGTGGGTATGGATAGGATTTCTGGTGGAGAATACCTTTGGACTGACAGAAAATAGTTGATTCAGTGTTGGTGAATTCAAGGCCATTGTCTGATCTTATTATTTTGATGGATGTTTGGAACTAGTTTTCAACCATGTGTACAAAGGCTTTGAGAATGTGTAAAGCATTACTTTTACAACTGAGTAAGTGTGTCCAAGTAGATTTGCCGAAATCATCCACCAAGGTGAGGAAATATTTAAAATTATCATGGGTAGCTAATTGGTAAGGACCCCACAAATCAACATATACTAAATCAAATATTTTTGAGCTATTTTGGGTCTTGGTGGAAAATGGCAGTCTTGATTGTCTTGTCATAAGACAGATGAGGCCAAAAAAGGATGTTGAGGTAAAAAATTATCAGGTATGGAGGAAATTCCCCTCATCATGGCAAGAGGAACATGACCAAGTCTGTAATTCCACAACATGTCTGTATTACTATTATGAACTAGTGCATAAACATGATTAACAACATTGATTTTATCATTATGAAAAGAAGTCATGATAGCAGAATGAGAATTACAAGACTGAGGACTATTGTGGTATTGAGGATGAACAATAAGATGAGAATTACATAAATGATAAATGCAAGTCACTGACAATGTTGTTTATGTATATTTACATATGGACGTGAGATAACAAATGAAACAGGATCCTTGACTTGTGTGTTGGAACTGCTCTTCTTTAGGCAATCTGAGCAGAGAAAGTAAAGACCATCATGCACTCTACCAATCTCCAAAGGCCTCTTCAGAGAAGGGGCCTGCCGTAGACAAGAAGTTTCAGAGAAAGATGCAATGCATTTAAGTGTTACTGTTAGAGAATTGATTGAAATCAAGTCATATTTAAAGGAAGGGACAAAGAGTACTTTATACAATGTGATCTAAGGGGAAAGTTCTACATTCCCAATATGTGTCACTTTGACTCTATATCCATTAGGTAACCTAACTAGCAAGGGAATGGTAAAGTTATAATACTGGTAAGGTGGTTTTTATTGAATGTCATATGGTGTAAGGCTCTTGTGTCTAGTATACCTAAGTCAACTTTTGCTTTGAAACATCCATATGAAAGTTTGTCAAAATCAATAGAAGAAGTGCAAGCAAAGATACCTGCAAAGTTCACAGCTCCATGGGTCATCTGCACCTCACAAGAGCCTTTTTCAGTATTGTTGCATGTTTGAAACTGCTGTAGCAGCTGAGCAATTTGATTGTATTGTTCTTTAGTGAGGTTGATAGTTGGATTGTTCTGAATATCAACTTGATTTGCACTCTCTCTTTCTTGTCCTGTGTTAGAATCATATGATAACCCCACAAAATTTGTTACTATGCTCTTCCCCTTATTGTATCTGTAGTTTTGATTATGATTTTGATTGGTGTGATTACAGTTCTATGATCCAGGAGCTTGTTATCTTTGATTGTAACGACCCTTTTGATCGTTATGGGAAATGTAGGATCACCCCACCAAATAGAACCCTTCCAAGGGGAGAACAAAATAGTAAAAACTCAATCATGTGAGCTTATGAGCTGAAATTTTACTTGTTTGTGGTTGCTGCTTGATTTTCTTGAGTTCGTCAGGGGTGACGTAGGTAATTAGAACTCCGTTGGGAATTCTGAGGCCATGAGTGGATTCGTAAGACATCTTTATGTATATGTGCATATTTGTTTTGTAGTTTTGAGGCCTGGGATGAAATGTTGGGTGATAGGGGGAAAAACCGGAGAAAAAGTCGAGCTCACTACCCAAAATGGACCGCTGTGGCGGTGGGAGTACCGCTGCGGCGGTACCGCTATAGCGGCGCTTTGATCGCTGCCAGCGGCCATCCATTTTCTCAGTGGCTGCTGTGGCGGGCGGTGGACCGCTATGGAGGCACCACTATAGCGGTGGACAGACCGCTGCAGCGGCGTGATGACCGCTGTAGCGGTCGACGGAAAACAGTGGCCCGAATTTTTTATACTTAGTCTCATATTCTCTATTCACAAAACACCAACACACTTCCCAACAAGCGCTTAGGGTGAAATTCTAAGCTAGGGCAAGAAACTCTTGAGATGTAAGTTCCATTAGTTCCCTTCTATCATTCCATTCTCCGTCATGATTACTATCCCCTTAGTGGGTCTTTAATGGTAAAATTGAAATAGAAACCCTAGAATATGAATAAACCTTCTAAACTTGATGGGTTATGGTTGTTATCACTTAGTTTTCATCTAAAGGCTTGGGTTAGTTTCTCTTAATCATGAATTAAATACTTAGAGTCATAAACTAAGTGAATGGAGACCTAAGGTTCTATAAAAATGGGGTCTTAACCATAAAAATTGCTTGTAGTGGGAATGTTGATAGAATATGGTTATGAATTGATGATTAATAATTACTAAGGCCCTTGATAGGTTGCTTAACACCTAGAAAATCATTCACCCCTTGGAATGGGGAAAAAGGAAAAGGTATTCTTGAATTAGTACTTGTGAATTGAGTAATTGTGACTCATTGAACCTTTTATTTCTAGACTTTGAGCGTTCTGAGGCTTTAAGGAAAGGGAAAGCTATAGCGGAGTGACTTGCATTATCCCAGCTCTACATTGAGGTAGGCTACGGTCCACTTGAGTTAGACTTTGGTTAGTTGATTGTATGTTTTGTGAACTCTTAGAGAAAGCATGTCTAGTTTTCATGCATAATATTGCGTGGCTAAACTCCTGTGTGATTGTGATTGAGTGATTGTGTAGGCTTCGTGCCACTATTCCTGTGTGTTGATTCTGTAGTGGATGCCTTGTGATGAGAAACTAATATGATATTCTCGACGATATTGTGACATGGAATGATTATTTGAGTATTGATATTGAGAAGGTAAGAAGCACTATTCTGTAAAGAGGCATGGAAAGGCACATATGTGACCTAGATTGTGGGCCCGTGGTCCGAGGTCAGTTTCGAAAATGAGAGGTACGTTGATGTGTCCCGCGTCCGAGGTTCGTTCTGGAGCGGAGGTTTGTGCTCGGGTCCGAGGAGTATTCCGGAACGAGTGGTACATGGACACCATGGGTCCCCTGCAGGTCATGACTACTAAGCAATAACATCAGTTAGCATGTGTGTACAGTGAGTGTGGTCATGTGGTAAACTTATTTTCGTTGTGGCTTACGTGATTGTGATTCCTGACATCTTGGTGATTTGATTGTGATTATCCTTGGTTGACTTGTTGTGGTTTGTTGATATTCATGTCTGTTGACTGGCTTGTTTATTCTATTGATTTTATGAAATATGCATTATACTAATCTTAGTCGGCCTATGATATCTATCGATACATAGTGTTTGTACTGATACTACCTTGCCGCATTCTTTTGAGTGCAGATTGTGATACGGAGACTGCTACCCGCCCTCACATCTAGCGTGGAGGACGTTTGTTGATAGATTTAGGGTGAGCTTCTTCCCATGCTAGGCCGCCTGAAGATCTTCTTCTTATGATGTCTTTTCTTATTCTGGACATTATGGATATTTATTAGTCAGATTTCACTCCTTGGACATGTTTTAGATTAGAGTCATGTACGATGACTTTAGGATTTTGGGGATTTTGTAATAGTTAGAACTTCCCCACTTATTTCAGTATTTTATGGCATGACTTATTTTGTTCATTTGATGTTTGAATGAGTAATAACTGATTAGCTTGGTTAATATAAAACAGGATCTGAATGGATAGATGTCTTGTGTGTTGGTTCGCCCACTAGGATTTAGTTGGGTGCCAGTCATGGCGGGATGGGTCATGACTGATGGTTTCTATAATTGTTGCAGTTTTGAGAATTCTTAGAATTGTAACTGCATCGATGGTTGTTATTTTGAGTTCTGTGGAGGATAACCATGTATCTTGAAGAAAGTATCCTTAGTGTGGCTTAGTCTTTTGTAGTGCTCACAAAAAAGTCTTGTCCTGTTGCTTGAAGGGAAGTTGGAAGGAGAGTAGTTGGTTTTGAAACCTCTCCCTCGTGAAGAACTTACAACAAGGGAACTTAAGGATTCTGTAAACAACTGATTGTTAGGTTTGAATTCTCTTTGCTTTTCCTCATGTATGAGAATTACAAAACCTGTGCTATGCATGGAAGGGGGTTCATCATCAATATGATTCCCCTAATTATAGTGTAAACTTCATTCAACCCCATGAGAAACTATATCAATCTCCTATCTTGCTCAGCTTTGTGCATATTTCCTTTAGCTCCCCAAGTGTATACACAACTGCATTGACTGTTAGCACTTAGATTTCTTAACTTCTCCCAAAGTTTCTTTATCTTAGTATAGTAAGTGGTGATGTCAAATGCCCCTTGGTTCAGGTCATTGATTTCCTTTTGAATTTGATATAGTTTTGCCCCATTGGTTTGGTCATAACGATAGTCTAATTTTATCCACAACTCTAAAGCATCACTCACATATTCTACACTATCTACGATATCACTTCCAAGTGAATGAAGAACCCAAGATGTGACCATATCATCACATCTCTCCCATTGACGGTAAGTTGGATGTTTCTGTCACGACCCAAATTAGGGATCATGCGGGCACTTACCTGATTACCTCTTACTAGCGAACCCTCACCAACCAACCCATTATTAAGACTCATTTTTCCATTCAATAGCTGATAATCATAAACAATAAGTGAGAAACGCTCTTTATAAAATTAGATTTTACAATTTCTCGGGACCTAGTCTAGACGTGTACAAGAGCTTCTACGATACAGAGGAATAAACTTAAAATAAAATAACACAACTTCTTCCTTGGAACGAAATGCACAGAAGCGGTAGGAAGATGTTCGCCACTCCAATCTATGAAACCTTCTAGCAACAACCTGAAACATATCTACACCCGAAAAGGATGTAGCAAGAGTAGTATTAGTACACCACACGTACTAGTAAGCATCATAGGCTGTCACGCCCCAAATTGGGGAATCGTGCGGGCACCTACCATTTCCCACCTCGATAGGCAAACCCTTTCCCAATTCATTCATTTAACATAATAAATTAATCAAGGCAACCGAATATAAGTCTCAAACATAGATAATAATAAAGTTAGTGAATAAGTGCAAAAGTAATACATAAATCCCAAGGAAAGTGTCTAAGGCTGTAAAAGAGCCACTACTACAATACTCTAAGTCAGAATATAAATACATGTTTGATAATAGAACACTGTCTCAGGATACAAAATAAGACATGTAACTAAGAAGAGGCATCCAGGTTACAAATCCATCCAATGCTCACCCTGAATACTTGTCAGAAGGCTTGGGGACTCAGTCACGGGGCGTAGAAGTCAATCCGGTCACAAACTCTACACTCAGAAAGAATGCAGCAAGGTAGAATCAGTACACAACACGTACTGAGTAGGCATCATAGGCCACAACACTTAGAAAATCATATATAGTAGAAAGAGACTGGAAAAGTAGGTATGCTCACAATCAGATTAAACTAAACACAATCCAATTACCGATAATCAATACCAAACCACCAAGCCTAGTCAACGGCTCAAGTCTGCAATAATCCCGATCCATATCTCAACAACTACTATCAAGTACAAGTATCATCGAGAATCAACCAATAAGTTCCAAACAATACCAATAATAAGAATGGGATGAATGCAATACATATGCAATGATACACACACGTTTCGAGCGGAATATCTCGTCGCCTCGACAGTCATGACCCATGGGGGATCGCTAAGTGTTGCGGTACGTATAACCCTATCCCAATAAGTGTTGTGGTACGTACAACCCTATCCCAGTTAATGTTGCAAAGACGCAACCCGATGCCAACAATATATATGTGAATGAGTGAATGCATATAACAAAGACAACAAGAATAAATAATCAATGGTGCCACACAAGGACACAAATCTCACTTACAATAACAATGTCATAATCCTTACTTCCCTTCCAACAACCTCGTTCATGATAAGTATGCTTTCAAACACACAAGTATTCACTAGGCATCAACTTTCTAGAATCAATCACATGATAGTGAACCAACAATTCACAATAAGCAACAACACCATAGAACGCAATAAGGCTACAAGCCATTAATCACAAGAATACCAACCTAAGTCTTCCATCCCATCTTCATACCCGAAGGTTTACATGCTTTCTCCAACAATCACTAACTATACATACAATCCGCCGACCAAAAGGTAAGCCGTAACCTACCTAAAAATTCAAACAAGAGCCTTGAACCGTCACACCTTGGCCTTGCCTTTCCGCAACGCCTCCAAGTACTCAAAGTTTATTCATAATCAAATTCTATATTAAAAACTATGAATAATGACACCCATATTGCTGTACTTCTAGCTAGGCCAAATTCTAATCCAATGAAGTTGGGGAAACGGGCCCACAAGGGTAAAACGGTAAATTAAAAGATGGAACATGCAATTTAAGCTCTAAGTGACCAAACCCACTAATCAATTGCTAAAAATAACTCAAGATTAAGCCTAATTCGGATTTAAGGCAAAATCTCGAATTTAGGTATGAACCCTAATTCTTCAATCCTCAAATTAACCATCAATAATGGAAGAAATAAGCTTAATAACAAGAAATTCATCAAACTCTATGGTTATTCTAGGCAATTTCACCACCAATTTCTATTTTAGAAGTCTAAACCCATTTCAAGAATTCTAGCACAAGACTCATCTTCTCTATCTAGATTCTAGTGATTCTAAGCATGGAATAGGAATCTAGGAAGGCAAATAACAAGGGCTAGGGTCATAGATCTTACCTCCAAGAATAATTCATCCACAAATTGCTTTATTGCCCCCAAAGAGTGCTTAGAAGAGTGATGAGAAGAAGTGATAGGGCTTAAGGGACTTAACTTGAGAAACGAGAAATTATTACGCCGACTATAGGGTGCAATGTCACGGAGCATTTGCCGCACGCGCGCCGTGGCGCATAGTCGGTTATAGCGAATAGACTCGCTACGGTGGCTAGTCACCAAACTTCCCAATTCGCTATAGCAATCTCCCAGGTGTTATAGCGCAATCGCTACAGTGGTTAAGGAACCGCTGTAGCGCCTAAACCAGAACCAAAATATTCTGGTGTTGACCAATCTTATCCCGAAATCTGACTATCTCTCGAGGCCCCACAGATACCCAATAAACATGCACACACACATAAAAATGCGCTACAAATGCGCTCGTGGCCTCAGATTTCCCAACGGAGGTCTATTTGACCCAGTCAACCCCTAATGGCCCAAAGCCAAGTTCCCAACCCAATGACCACCAAAATCAATGACACATGCTCTCAACATATCCTTGAACACCTGAATAGTCCTCTCAGATTGACCATCAGTCTGGGGATGAAAAGCTATACTGAGGTCCAACTGAGTACCCAACTCTGTCTGAAAAGCCCTCCAAAATTAGAAGTAAACTGGGTACCTCGATCCGAAACAATAGAGATAGGTACCCTGTGCAATCGCACAATATCACAAATATAAATCCTAGCTAACTTCTTCGCAGTGTAAGTAACCTGAGCAGGAATGAAATGAGCGGACTTAGTCAACCGATCAACAATAATCCAAATTGAGTCAAACTTGTCTAAGGTCTTCGGAAGACCTACCACAAATTCTATGGCAATCCTCTCCCAGTTCCACTCGGGCATAGGCATCTTCTGAAGCACCCCATCAGGTCGCTAGTGCTCATACGTGACTTGCTGAAAAATTCCCACACCTAGCCACCAAATATACATTATCTCTCTTCATCCTCCCCCACCAGTAGTGCTGCCTCAAATCTCGATACATCTTTGTGGCACCTGGATGAATGGAGTACCTCGAACTATAGGCCTCGGTCAAAATCAAATGATTGAAGTCACTAACACGAGGAACGCATATGCGTCCCTTGATCCTCAGAATCCCCTCACTATCAAGAATGGACTCCTTAGCCCCACCTCTCAGAACCTTATCACGAATCTTACACAACTGGGAATCGTCAAACTGTTGGGCCCTAATCTACTCCAAGAAGGACGACCTCGCCTCAACATAAGCTAAGACTCTACCCGAAACTGAGATATCAAGGCGTATAAAATCGGCCCAGCCAGAGTCTGAACCTCTATGGCTAACGAATGCTCAGAAGCAACCAATCGGGCTAAGCTACCCATACTCACTGCCTTGCGACTCAAGGCATCAGCAACAGCATCAGCTTTCCTTGGATGATAAAGAATAGAGATATCATAGTCCTTCAGGAGCTCCATCCATTGGCGCTACTTGGAAGTAAGATCTCTCTGGATAAACATGTGTTGAAGGCTACGGTGGTCGATGAAAACCTCACAATGGACACCATACAAGTAATGCCTCTAGATCTTCAAAGCGAAGACCACGGCTAGTAACTCCAAATCATGAGTAGGGTAGTTCTTCTGGTGGATCTTCAACTGACGGGAAGCATAGGCAATGACTCTACCCTCCTGCATTAACACGGCACCCAAACCAACACTGAATGTATCACAATATGCTGAGAAATCCTTACCCTCCACGGGTAATGCCAGAATCAGGGCTGACGTCAGAAGAGTCTTGAGCTGCTGAAAGCTCTCTTCACAAGCATCAGACCACTGGAAGGGAACCTCCTTCTGAGTCAATCTAGTCAACGAAGAAGCAATAGAAGCGAAACCCTTCACAAATAGACTATAATAGCTGGTTAACACCACAAAGCTATGAATCTCAGTCACAGTAGTGGGCCTCGCCCAATCTCTAACAGCCTCAATCTTCTTTGGATCAACCATGATCCCCTCCTTAGACACAACGTGGCCCAAGAATGCCACAGACTCAAGCCAGAACTCACACTTCAAAAACTTGGCATAAAGCTCCTTTTACTTCAATAACCGAAGGACAATCCTCAAATGATGCTCATGCTCCTCCCTACTCTTCGAATACACCAAGATATCATCGATGGACACAATAACGAAGGAGTCAAGATATGGCTTCAAAAGCCATTCATCAAAGTCATAAAAGTAGCTGGGTCTTTCGTAAGCCCAAATGACATCACAAGGAACTCGTAATGACCATAATGAGTCCTAATGGCCGGCTTCGGAACATCCTCGGCCCAAACCTTTTGGTTGATGGTAGCCTGACCTCAAATCAATCTTCCAAAAGACTGAAGCACCTTAAAGTTGGTCGAACAAGTCATTAATAGGAGGAATGGGATACTTATTATGAATGGTGACCTTGTTCAACTAACGGTAATCTATGCACATCCTTAGCGTACCATCCTTTTTCTTCACAAATAAAACAGGAGCACACCAAAGGGAGATACTCGATCTAATCAACCCCTTACTCAAAAGATCATGTAACTTCTCCTTAAGCTCCCTCAACTCAGCAGGTGCCATCCTATAGGGAGGAATAGAAATAGAGCGCATGCCCGGATCCAAATTAATGTAGAAATTAATGTCGCGGGCGAGTGGCATACCTATCAAATCAGATGGAAAGACCTCTGCGAACTCACATACAATGGGCACGGACTCAAGGGGCGGAGAGTCAACACTGGTATCATGAACATGGGCTAAGTAAGACAAACACCCCTTACCAATTAACTTCTTCGCGCGGAGAAAAGAAATGATTTTCTTCGGGGCGGGGCTCGGAGTACCTCTCCACTTTAATCTAGGAATCCCAGGCATGGCTAAAGTGACTGTCTTAGCGTGAAAATCCAAGATCGCATGGTATGGTGGCAACCAAGTCATACCCAAAATAATATCAAAGTCTATCATATCTAATATCATCAAATCTACCAAAGATTCATACCTCATAAAAGTAACCAAGCAAGACCTAAAAACTCGATCAACAATAACTGAGTCTCCAACCGGAGGTAGACACATGAATAGACACATCAAGACGGTCACTAGTCAAATCCTAACTAATAGAATGATAGGAAAATACATAGGAGAAAATAGACCCAGATCAAGAAAAACCGATGCAGGTCGATAATGAACAAAAATAATACCTGAGATCAAAGCATTAGAGACCTATGCCTCAGGTCTATTCGGAAAGGAATAGTAAAGACCACCACCACGGCCACTCTGGCCCAACTGTGCCCCTACTCTAGAGGCTTGAAAACCGCCTCTACCAGATTGGTATCCACCCCGAGACTGCCGAGATCCACCGCTGCCTGATTGAACACAGCTTCTAGCTGACAAACAACCCCGGCCACTAGATAGTGCTGGAG
Source organism: Lycium ferocissimum (assembly GCF_029784015.1). Taxonomy (NCBI): domain Eukaryota; kingdom Viridiplantae; phylum Streptophyta; class Magnoliopsida; order Solanales; family Solanaceae; genus Lycium; species Lycium ferocissimum. The sequence continues at coordinate 28,442,621 of NC_081344.1, forward strand.
CCCTCCGAGTCTGAAATCAGGAACCCTGCTGAAATCCGCTCTGTCTGGCTCTAGGACAATCTCTCATAAAGTGGCCAGAATCACCACAAACATAGCAAGCTTTTGGACCAAGAGTCCGATGCACGAAAGCCGACGAACTAGAGAGACCACCACGATCAGTTGGACGAGAGTAAGAACCACCATAGGTCTATCCAGTGCCATAACCACTGGGTCTAGAAAGACCACCTAACGAAGCCTGTAATGCTGACTAAACAGGATGGCTGGGGACTGAATAATAAGACCTGGATGACTGTCCCCCGCCTCTATAGCCAGAACCACTATAACCACTAAGATGACACGGCCTGGAACGAAGATCCCAAGGCTACTAACTAGAGACAAGCAATATAGAGTGAATACACCAGTCCACCCACAAACCTACGAATCCTCTCCTCCTCTGTGGGAATCAACTGAGCAACATACCTAGCCAGAAACAGAAATCTGGCCTCATACTCAGACACAGTCATACCTCACTGTCGCAAATAGAGGAACTTATCTCTACGCTCATCCCTCAGAGTACACGGAACGTACTTCTCCAAGAAGGCCTGGTGGAATTGGGTTCAAGTAAGTAAAGGTGCACCCATAGGTCTGCTATCAATAAAAGTCCTGCACCAAGTCTTCGTGTTGCCGCAAAACTGAAATGATACATATTCAACCCCATGAGACTCCACAATGAGCATCTTATAAAGCCTCTCATGAATCTCCATAATGAAGTCATAAGCATCCTGAGAACACCAGCCAAAGAACTTGGGCGGCTCTATCTTCAGGAACCTCCCAACCAGCTCCTAATCCTCAACGGTCAAAGGCTGAACAGCCACGGGTCTAGGAGCACCCTCAGGGGCTGGAAAACCACCTAAACGCTGGGCCATAGCAGCAGCAGGATGCATCTCCGTAGTCTGGCCTAACTCAGGAGTCCGCAACCCCATTTGAGTCTGGGAACCACCTGGAGTAGTGGCACTCCCTACAGCATGCTGGCCGTCAAGATGAAGGAGTACATGGACCATGATATCCTGGATTGCCTGATTAGACATAGCATCGGGGTGAGTCATGTTTGGCCCCTCACCTCCCCAGCTGCCTGTGGTCTCTCAGGCTAACGGTCTGGAGAAGCTGAACGTGCTTGCCTCTGTCCAGCCACAGGGACCCCATCCCTGACCGGTGCAGCTCTACGGCCTCTAGCTCGGCTGCGACCTCTCGCCTACGCTTGTCCTCTAATGCCTGCCCTAGCAACGAGCTCAGGCACCTCGTCCTTCGCGATGGTAGCTCGTGTCTTCACCCATCTGTGAGAGAATAAAAGTGGATCAAATATCAATTAGACAAAGCCAGATACCAATTTGAATAAAGTAGCATGAAGGAATGAAAGAAGGTGAAATTTTCTAAATGTCCCATAACCGCTCGCAGATAAGTACGGAGCAAATCGTACCGATCCGTAAGACTCTACTAGACATGCTCTTGTACTCATAGATCGGGTAACCTAGAGCTCTGATACCAACTTGTCATGCCCCAACTTGGGGAATCATGTGGGCACCTACCATTTTCCACCTCGGTAAGCGAACCCTTTCCCAATTCATTCATTCAACACAATAAATTAATTAAGGCAACCGAATATAAGTCTTAAATGTAGATAATAATAAAGATAGGGAATAAGTGCGGAAATAATACATAAATCCCGAGGAAAGTGTCAAAGGTTGTACAAGAGCCACTACTATAATACTCTAAGTCTGAACATGAATACATGTCTGATAATAGGATACTGTCTTAGGATAGAAATAAGACAAGTAATTAAGAAGAGGCATCCAGGCAGCAAATCCATCCAATGATCACCCTGGAATACTCGTCAGAAGGCCTGGGGACTCAGTCACCGGGCGCAGAGGTCGATCCAGTCACAACAGTTAGAAAGTCATATATAATAGAATGAGACTGGAAAAGTAGGCATGCTCACAATCAGAATAAACTAAACACAATCCAATTACCGATAATCAATACCAAACCACCAAGCCTAGTCAACACCTCAAGTCTGCTATAATCCCGATCCACATCTCAAGAACTACTATCAAGTACAAGTATCACCGAGAATCAATCAACAAGTACCAAAAAATACCAATAATAAGAATGAGATGAATCCAATGCATATACAATGATACACACACGCTTCGAGCGGAATATCTCATCGCCTTGACCGTCATGACTTATGGGGGACCGCTAAGTTCATGTACCTGCTGCAGAATGCACAGCTCGATCCAATAGTCAGTGTTGCGGAACATGTAACCCAATCCCAGTCAATGTTGCGGTACGTGCAACCCGATCCCAGTAAATGTTGCGGTTCGTGCAACCCGATCCCAACAATATATATATATATATATGTGTGTGTGTGTGTGTGTGTGTGTGTGTGTGTGTGTGTGTGTGTGTGTGTGTGTGTGTGTGTGTGTGTGTGTGTGTGAATGAGTGAATGCATGATAACAAAGCCAACAAGAATAAATAATCAATGGTGCCACACATGGAAACAAATCTCACTCATAATAACAATGTTATAATCCTTACTTCCCTTCCAACAACCTCATTCATGATAAGTATGCTTTCAAACAAACAAGTAATCACTAAGCATCAACTTTCTAGAATCAATCACATGATAGCGAACCAACAATTCACAATAAGCAACAACATAATGGAACACAATAAGGGTACAAGCCATTAATCACAACAATACCAACATAAGTCTTCCATCCCATCTTCATACCCAAAGGTTTACATGCTTTATCCAACAATCACTAAGTATACATACAATCCGCCAACTGAAAGGTAAGCCGTAACCTACCTGAAAAGTTGAACAGGAGCCTTGAACTACCCCTTGACCTTGCCTTTCCGCAACGACTCCAAGTACTCAAAGTCTATTCATAATCAAATTCTATATTAAAAATCATGAATAATGACACCCATATTGCTGTACTTCTAGCTAGGTCGAATTATAACCCAAGAAAGTTGGGGAAACGAGCCCACACGGGTAAAACAATAAATTAAAAGATGGAACATGAAATTCAAGCTCTAGGTGATCAAACCCACTAATCAATTGCTAAAAATAACTCAAGATTAAGTCTTATTCGGATTTAAAGCAAAATCTCAAATTTGGGTATGAACCCTAATTCTTTAATCCTCAAATTAACCATTAATAATGGAAGAAATAAGCTTAATAACAAGGAATTCATCAAACTCTATGGTTATTCTAGTCAATTTCACCACCAATTTCTATTTTAGAAGTCTAAACCCATTTCAAGAATTCTATCACAAGACTTGTTATATCCCGTATCCTAGAGCCAAGGTTAGACACATATCGTTAGAATTTTAATGAAAATTTTGAAGGTTTGTTAAGTTTGCGAAAATGGTTGACGGCCTACTTCGGGCACCTGTAACCCCTTGATTAGTTGGGAATTTAGGAAAGTACCCTTAGTGAAAGTTGTAGTATGGAGAAATACCATTCCAACAACATAAGGACCAGGCCAATTAGATATCAGAGCAAGGAGATATGATCATCACAAGATGGCTAATAGTAAGGCGTTTATGATTCAATAGAATCGGTTAAGTTTTCAATATGTCTGCCTTCCATCCCAATTTCGTGAAAATACGTTGAGTATTTGAGAAAACTCAAGACATGAAAGTTGTAGACCTTTGAAATACCTTTCCAACAATATATTATTGGCCCTGAACAGATATCTGTGAAAAAATTTATACCTATTTTACTGGACAATACACAGTCTGTGCGAAGAGTTGTGTGAAGGACCTTCAGGTGCGCGATTGCGCACGTGAAGCAGTGTCATTGCCTTTGCTGCATGATCAGCTGCTTGGTCGGGCCTTCAGCTGCACGAACGCACATCGGGAAAGTCATTTTAAAATCCCTACTTCGTTCCCTACACCCTAAACACAAAAATTTACTTTACAAAGGGAAGCTCTCAAGAACCCAACTTCCTCCAGGGTCCCTCTATCATTCAAGGTAAGTTATAGTGATGATTATAAGTTAATTTCAATTCTCCAACACCTTATTAACATGGGTAAACCCTTCCAATCCATAGATAATTGATTGAGACTTCATTTTGGATGAAAAAACCTAGAATTCGAATTCAAGAGAATTGATCGTCAAAAAGGTCATTGATTATAGTTTTGTTTTGATGACTATAGACTATAAGTTCATAAGATATGAGTTGAGGGTCTTGATAGAAAAGCATGAACGGTTATATGTTTGGGTTGTTGATTGTTGGTTATTGATTAAGGGTGATGTTTATCTTTTGGGTGATGAAGAATTATATTGATTATAAGCAATATGAGATTGTAGAATCATCTAAGAGAAACAGAATGGGTTGTTGGGTGTAGAAACACCATTAATGAAGGTTGTGAAGCTTTATGCCCACCATGTATTTGATAAAATGCTTAAATGACCAAAGTATGAATATTGGTGCTAATACAGAATCCATTTGACTTGTATTGCTATAGATTAAAGTTGAAAGGGAGTCGACGAACATCGTATTACGCTTAGAAAGTAGGAAGTTAAGGTATGTGAGGCTAACTCTCTACATTTGGAATGTTAATAATTCTCTCTACACCACGTTCATTTACATCGTTACTAATTGCCTCAGAAATATAGTTAAGCTTAGTTCATTAAATAGTTGCAGAACTTCTATTCTCTAGTTTCATAATTCATTCATGACTTTCATTATGAATGTTGTACGCTCAGTACGTAATCAATATAGACTTGTGTTTGATACGTATGAGTCTTAGTCTAGAATACTCAGCATGTTTATAAATAGTTAAAGCTTCAGTTCTCATAATCAGTTCATGAATACATGTCTGAGTGAATCATTGCCCAGTATGTCAGTGTTGTATCTTTTAGCATGATTCTCATTTCTTTTATGTAAATTTTTTAATGATGAACACATGTGTTATTGGGCCTAAGGCCACAGTTATGTATATGTATACTTGGGCCTGAGGCCGCAGCTTGTGCACATATACATTGGGCCTGAGGCCGCAGATTATTTACTCAAATAAACATGTGGTTCCTCATTTAAAACAGGGAGTATTCATATCTTTACTTCCTTATTTCAGTTCAATTATCAGTTATCAATTCAGTTTCAGTTTCAGTATTTACAGTTTTGTCTTTCAGTTGCTTTACATACCAATGCAATTCAAATGTGCTGACGTCCCTTTTTCTTCGGGGCCTGCATCTCGGGATGTAGATAAAGATTTGCAGGTTGATGATTCTGCTTGCTAGGACCTTCTCGTATCAGCTACTTGGTGAGCCCCAGTTCCCTCGGGGCGTTATCATACTTTTAGTCTTTATAGTAGTTCAGTTAGTGAGCTATGCCGGGGGCCTTGACCCGGTAAGCAGTTAGTTGTTCAGTACTCTTTAGAGGCTTCGTAGACTATAGTCCAACCAGTCAGATGTTCAGCGGCTTTTGTATCAGCCTTATCGGCTACTTATTCATACTTTCAGACTTATTCAGTATTTCCGCATTTATGATATCTCCGTCAGATTTTAGTAGAGCAACATGTGTTAATGTTATTTCCATATTCAAGTATGTTTTAATATCACATGTTGATTTAGCCAGCTAGTTGGTTTGCTCGGTCACATGCAGTCAGGCACCGAGTGTCGTGTTACGCCCAGGCCATGATTCGGAGCGTGACAAGACTCATCTTCTCTATCTAGATTCTAGTGATTCTAAGCATAGAATAGGAATCTAGGAAGGAAAATAACAAGGGCTAGGGTTATAGATCTTACCTCCAAGAAGAATTCGTCCACAAATAGCTCTATTTCCCCAAAGAGGGCTTAGAAGAGTGATGAGAAGAAGTGATAGGGTTTATGAGTCTTAACTTGAGAAAAGAAAAATTATTCTGCCCGACTACGGCTGCAGCGGTCAAGGAGCCACTGCAGCGCGCGCGCTGCGGTGCATAGCTGGCTCGCCATGGTGGCCATCACTTAAAAATCAGTTAGCTGCTATTGCAGTAACAGACAGGCTACGGCGGCTAGTTCCCAAACTCCCCAGTCTGCTATAGCTGTCTCCCAAGCGCTATAGCGCGATCTCTACAGCGGTTAAGGAACCACTGCAGCGCCTGCACAGGAACCAAAATATTCTGGTTTTGACCAATCTTATCTCGAAATTCGATTATCTCCGGAGGCCCCACAGATACCTAACAAACATGCACACACACATAAAAACGCGCTACAAATTCGCCTGTGGACTCGAATTTCCTGACGGAGGTCTATTTGACCTAGTCAACCCCCAATGGCCTAAAGCCAAGTTCCCAACCCAAGTTTCAAAATGCTCCCAATTGCATTGGGAATCAAACCGAACACACCACTAAGTCATAAATGATTGTCCGGACCTTTCGGAATTGACGGAATTTCGAAAAAGGTTTGTGTTGACACCTAATTTTTGACCTCCCATAATTTATTTTAATCTCCCAAAAACACTTGAATATTAAATAGGGTAATATATGCTTTCTTTTAGAAAATCCGGATGATTTTATAAACTATGTAGATAATATTTTACCTTTATTGTTTGGTAAACTAATTTCTATAATAAATCATTTGAAAATTATTTCACAGCAATTAATGATGCATTTTACTAATTTCAACCAAAAAATAGTGTAAAATAGCTATCTATTTAATTGTGCAATTATCAAAAGTTAATAAGCAAATATTTACCCGTTTTTAATTCAAGGAAATTGATTGATTGAAATAAATAATCATATTTTACCCCCAAAATTTTATTTCTGCATACTCCATTTATATGGGAAATTCTCAAATTAATTATAATTAATTTAGATGATTAATTATGGTTATATTTGTAAATTGTTTATTATATGTTTAATCATGGCTACAATTGAAATAATCAATTAGTTAGTTAAATAGGGCCACAATTGAAAATGAAAAAATTCATGTTTTAATTCAATTAAGGCCATGCAACGTAAATTCAATATTTTGTGAAAATTAATCGTGTTTTTAAATTAATTGGTTGTTTAGTTTCAATTTAATTACCTAGCAAATCAATCCCTTTAATTGTCTTTTTTGCTTACCCATTGATTTCCATTTTTTTTTGTCCCTTATATATGCATTAGTATATGTGTGTGTGTGTGTGTGTGTGTGTGTATATATATATATATATATATATATATATATATAATAGATTTGGGCTGCCCATTTCAAAGGGACCGAGTCCAGCCCAACAAGGGCCAGACCCGGCCCAATTCGCAAGATAAGAGAAAGGGGCCAAAGCCCTTTTGCCACTTCAGTCATGCCAAACACAGCCTCCCCCTTCCTCTTTCCCCTTTTCTCTCCAAACAAACCTAGCCACCCCTATGCAATCTTCCCTCTCCTCGTCACCATGGCTGTTTATAGTAAAATGGCAGGAAAAGAAAAGCTTACCGAGGTCGGGCATGGCTAAAACGAGCAAAGCATTGAATGCTCTCACTCATTTTCACCTAACGCTGCCCAAACACGTTATTATTTTTTTATTTTCTTCACATTTTTACAAATTCAACGGTAAGAACTCTGAAATCTCTTAATGATTTTTGTTTGCATCCCATTTGAACTTTGGTTTTTCATTGGCTCATGATTGGTCACATGGATTGACCTTTTTAAGGTTAAATCCGACCTTCCATTTACTCTATTCAGTGATTGTTAGCCGTTAGATGGGTTTGAGAAGAACATTTTTTAAAAAATCTTAAAAGTCCCACATCGGTTGAAATTTGGTTTTTTACCTGAATTTGGGGGTTATAAATAGAACCCCTAATTCTCAAAAAGGGAGACGCTGGACATCTTAACACTGAATACCTAGGGTTTCTAGCTTCATTGCTTAAAACCTTTAATTTTCGGTGAAGTTTAATTATTTTTTTTTAAAAAAAAGAGTTTGTTTAGTTGTTTTCTTGGTGTGGTCTGGTGAATTTGAGCTTTTGAGGGATCAATTTTGGATTCCAAGTCTAATTCTCGATCAAAGGCTGCACTCTTAGGAGGTAATTCCCTTTTTCTAGTTGATATTTGCAATTTTCTATATTTTGTAGGTTTAATTAGTTGTTATATGATGTAGCATGTTTGTTTGGTGTGTGTTTAAGTAGATATTATTCTGTCTTACTTCATTAAATTGTTTTGAGTTGTTCTTATAGTTTGTTTGGTTACTGCTCATAGAATATAGCCTATTTATTTATGTATGTGCAGTTAGATGATATTGTTATCTCCTTGTCATCTTAGGTGATTAGTATGCTACGGTTGTATGATTTAAATCCTGAATAAGAAGCCTAGCCTATTAGTTAAAGATGTGTCAAGTTAGTTATATGAGTCATTATGTGTGGAGTTCAACATGATAATTATTAATATTTATTAAGCATGTTTTTAATGGTCAGTTTGGTTAATCTATACTAGTATATGCACATTGGTTTGATATTCAGATATATGCTTGAGTGAGGTACAATCCTATTTAAAGTTGATCTAAAATGGTGTATAAGTTGTATACAGCTGCCTTGTCTGTCTATATTCCTAAGTTTGACAAACCTGTAGTGAGTTTATTCTATTTGGTTGACCTGTTGGCCTGCTTAAACTTAATACTAAGTCTAATAGGTTATTCTGAGTTCTTGTAATGCTTATGAACTAACTATGTCTATCTGAGCATGTATAAATGCTTTTAAAATGACTAATATGATCCTTCACCCTGAGTTAAGTCTATCAAACATGTCTAATAAATTAATGTAGTCTTAAATACTGATGGTATGGCACTAGAAACTATTTTTGAACTGGTTAAGAGATTCAATGAGGTCAAGAGGTGTTTGACAGGGACTAGGTATGCTAGTTGAAGATCAATGAGTGTATGTCATTATATTAATCTGATTTGTGTGCAACATGTCTATTGTCTCATTCCATGTTCAGTGTTTGAAGGAATCAGTCATGTGGTTGGCTTTAGTCTTAATCCTACCACTTAGTCGAAATCCCTGTTATCTAATACATTATGGGCCTGCTGAAAAAAGGAAATGATTGTAACACTCTGCTTTGTCCGGATTGGTATATTGTGTGATTAATGCTTCACTTAGTATGCTGAATGTTATTAAGTGACCTAAATTTGATCCTCCTTAACTAAAGTGAAGCCTGTATACTAATATATCCCTAGAATGTGAAACCAACACTAGAAAAACATATAGTTTGAGTGTTGTGGGGAAAAGATATATGGTCTTGATAACCTATCTGATAGAAACATGTTCAAGTTGGCATTTTTGGCCTATTTGATTGCTTGATTCATTTTTATATCATCCTGCCTATTGACATTTTTATGCAAAGACTTAGTGTGAGCAAGCATGCTTAGGAGAATCATGTGTATAGGCAGAGATAGACCAAACTTGCCCAAAGTGTATGCTTGCTCCTTGTTTGCTTCCTTAGTTCTTTTCTCTGCATACCTTATGCTTTGGATCTTTGATCATTTGATTGAGTTGGCTTGTCCAAATCCTGTTTATGCCTAAACATAGTATAGCATATGTAAGTATATGTCTGCTGATATACCTATTAGTCAATACACTAATGAGGAGGTCCAATTTGCCAAAAGGGATCAAGCTTGAGCCTCACCCAATGTCTGTCATGCCTAGGGTTCATGAAACCCTCTTGGATCTTGTGCGGCATTGGGCACAAAGAGGTAAAAGCTTCCTTTTTTTAGCCATTTGGGAATCCTCAAAGGTATATATACTCAGGTATATCAAAGAAGTTTACCTATGTATGCTTAAGTCTTCCTTTAATTTATAAGTAAGTAACTGAATCTGTTGGACTAAGTTTTATTTGAAGAATGGTTTTGATTGACCAATTCATTATTTATTATGTTCCTTGCCTGCCTAATATGTATACATGGTATCAATTTTTATCTTCTCTATGTGAGAAACTCTCTTGCATTTTCGGTCCATTGCATCGTCAATATACGGCCCAATCCCACTTTCTGATCGAGTCCAGTTCGTGATTTGAAAGGGAAGCAAATATTATTTGTAGGCCCGTCTATGGGTGAAAATAACACTAATGGGGCGGGTAGCCCATTAGTAAAATAATCCTTCTCCTTTCCTTTATCTGATTCATTTGTATGGTTTGTAAAAATTTGAGTCTTATTATTAGTAGAAACCCTGGTGGATATAGAACTAGGATTATCACATAGTTAAAATTAGGTAATCGAGATAAAATAAATTCAAATCATTGCAAACTTTGGCTTTAAATAATTGATGTCTAAAAATGAATACCTTTTGCTAAGTATCACGAGTTTGAGACAAGGAAAACAAGCTGATTTTTTCTAAGGTGGAACTCATGCTATTTTATAATGTTGGAGTCGTGTATAAATTTTGTATAAATAAGACCACTTGAGAACTGAAAAAGGATTCAAGTTTTTTATTTTTTAAGAAAAATGACCTGTTTGTAACAGACCTTCGAGATAAAAGAACATAGTTGCATAACTGAGTATTGGACCTGGAAGTCCACCAAAAACTGGACCAAAAACCAATTTTTATTTTTATTTTGAAAAGGGTAAGTTTTCTGGGCTGCGTTTTCTTTGGGAAAAACTGGACACATTTTGAACCTTTAGACTTGATGATACTTGGGCTAAAAATTGGATTTTACATTTGGGCTCGAAATTAGAAATTGGACTTTACATGAATAAAAATGACATTTTTGGAGGCCAGCCCCCTTGGGCTAAAAATTGTGACATTTTATGGACTAAATGGCTTATCGAAGTTGACTTTGGGCCTGATTTGATATTGGGCCGGACTGTTATGTGATCATGGTTTGGACGTATTGGGCTTTACTAAAAAAAATGGACTTAATAAAAATGGACTTATATATATATATATATATATATATATATATATATATATATATATATATATATATATATCAAAATGGGAATATATCCCATATATTCCTATAAGTATATAAACCCGTAAGTACTAAACACATTTCGTTAGGACTAGAATAGTAGCGACTCTACTCGGGAGCGATCCCGGGTGTGTCCTAGTCCGGAAACGAAGTGGGTTGAACACTTACGCAGATTTTTTCCAAACCAAAACCCCTTATTTATAAGAGGACTTTTTGCCGAATTTTTCTAAAACAGGAGATGATGATGTAAACATGAAAATGCTATACTTTTTGTGGAAAAACTTTAACACATAAGAAAATAAATAAACCTTAGAGTGAAGCTCGTAGGTCAATCGTATTCTACGGATCCTTAATACCAGGGTGCTTAAAACCTTCCCCGGGGATCACTAGAACCCTTACCTCGAACTCTGGTCTAAAAGACTTTTTCTCGGTCTGAAAAACTCTTTAAACCCGATTTTCCTAATTTTCCTTTTGAATAAATTAGGTGGCGACTCTAAAATACTAAATATCCAATTTAGAGCACTAATAACCTCGGATTACTTTCATGCCTTAACCCACGTAAAAGCGAACCGTAATAATCCGTTTACTCAAAAGTCAACTTTGGGTCAAACGGATCCCACTTTGAGGCTCAAACCTCTAAAATTCACTCTAAAACCAGCCCGATGACCTAGGGAAGGGTCAACAGGGGTAAAAGGGTCATTCGTACTATAACGACTAATCGGGTCATTAGATAGGTCGACTAAGATTAGTTCACGCAATATGATATAGAATCAATCAAAATAAATAAATAAGTACTGTTGTAACACCTTTTTAAATCCTACCCATACTTAAACAGTTCTGACCTAAACAGGCTCATATCCCTTTACCATGTCAACGCAACACTAGGAAGTAGGGAATTTCACAGACAAAAAACAATTAGATTCAAGACGGACTTCTAGACCAGTTAACCCACAACAATTTATAAAGAACACACTTCAACCCCTATACCAACCAATACTAAGTAGAACCACTAACCCTTACCCTTTTCTTCCATAATCTAACAGACTCGTAAATTGACAAATAGACACAACAACATAACAATTCAAAATAGATATCGATCGGTAATAATTTATCGGTTAAACAATAAGAGTAAGCACGAGCAATGTGAGTGACGATAATATTTCTCTCGCACTTCCCAACCTTAGAAATTCTAGTGGGATCATTTCAACAACCTCCCTTCGTTTGTCAAACAAGACCATGAACATACTTGTAAAGACAATTGCTTAACAACAAGGAAAATCCAATATGAAATCACTAGAATGAGTCATGATTCAATGGAATATAGCCAAGACGAGTATCACCTCTATCACACGAATATAAGCAAGTAAAATATAATACGACTCGAGTTAGTATCACATCCGTACACACTTGCTAAATAGTATTGTTTGCCCAAATAGCCAAGACCTGCAGGGACTCATGGTGTCCATGTACCAATCACTCCGGAACTGACCTCGAATCACGAGCCCTTAACTAGGCCACATCGTCGAATGTGCCTTTTCGTACATATAACTTCTGTTTCTCATCAGAATGTGTCTCTCAAGTATTTCTAGTTCATCAGTAAATATGAAATATGAGCAGTCAACAATATCAATATCAAGATGACAAGGCATCATGCCACAAGTCATAATAAGAAACAAATAACTCCGCTCATTTATCACACAAATATAAATCCGCTAAATCACGACTTGATAACTTCTAATGAAGGCACATGCAATTACCACACAAGTCACCCCACCCAATAGTACAACGAGCTCTATAATGATCAACTCAGTACGTATGCGAATCCCCACCATCTAACTTAATCACTCTAAGAACATACACATCACCATATTCCCTTAAGCATAACGATTGTTCACCTTGGTTCAACTACTCAGTCAATAGCAACAAGCCCACATAATTCAACAATTTATAGCAATTTATCTAATATCCAACCGAACTCTGCGTCGAAAAACCTAATCATGCTTTCTCCCATCAATTCTACAACATATATACGTTTTACTAATCAAAGTCTAACTCAAGTAAATCATAACCTGCCTCGAGGCCGAGAAGATACCATGAACCATCATTGAGTCTTCAGCCTTTGCTTCCAATTCCGGAGACCACGACAGAGAAGTCTAGGAGTAGTACGAATTTTAATAACGAGAGTCAAAATAAAGCATGCGCAGTAATCTAGAATCTTTAGTTGACCACCCCTGCCTTCATATTTCACATTCAAGGACTCAAGTCCCAACCCCTCTTTAATTATCAAAATCACTGTCCTTTCGGTTCCGTTTATCTGCCTAGAATAATAATATATAATAATATTTAGCGAACTATCCGTCTTTGGCTTTATGCTGTCTATTTCATCCTTCTAATGTGTAAGCAATTTAAGAACCCTATGTTTATTATCATCCGGCGGTTAAACATAGCGGTGAAGAATTAACTTCTAGAAAAAATAACAAAAGGAATGGTTAGAAGGGTTACTTTACTCAAGTCTCTAAGTGCTCTGCCCAAAATTTCCCCCAGGTGACGGCTTAGAAGAAGGTTTGGTGGAAAGTAGGGTTAAATCACGAAGTAAGGTCTTTAAGCTGGGCCTGGTTTCGTGTCGACCACTGCAACGGTCCTCTATTTACTGGGGTGACTCGCTACGGTAGTACATAGACCGCCACGGCGAAGCACGTCCACCAGGCCCCACACCTTTTGCCTCGACTGACACGACTTATAGTTTAAAATTTTAAAAAGTTTTTCCCCTCGAAGACTAATTGTACAACAAATCAACTTAGCTTTTGTACACGAGCGGAGGAAAGTCTAATAACGACCGGGCGGGTCGTTACAGTTTCGAATATGGTCTCTTACACTCCCCATTAATGAAGCCTAGCATGTTTTTCACGGAGAGAGACCTGAATACACCTCTTCTCCAGGAGTGATAGCCAATTCCATCCAATGGAACTGGCACAAGAGTCTCTTCGGCACAATCAGATGAATGTATGTAGAAAGGACTTGTAACCTTAGATGTAGTTTCAGTGGTTTCTGTACCTTGTTCTGTAGCTACTACTATATTGAATTGAAGAGATATTGATGAAATCGACGAATCTTAGAGATTTCAGGCGAAGAACCTTGAGGTAAATTGGGTAGCAATTTGGGTCGAATTCAAACTAAAATTGCTAATTCGAAGTGTAATTGTTCTGTATATCGCAATTTGAAGCTTTGAAAATGGAGAAGTAATTGCAAAATAGGTTGTAAACTGCAAAACTTGACCTAAATTGAAATGTGAAAAGCTCACAAAAGTGAGAATTGATTTATTTGAATCGAAAATCGAAGGAAAAGAGTTTCTTATCCGTGCTTTGATACCATGCTAAGCTCAACAATGGCTGAGGAAAAAATGAACTGTAGGTTCACCAATAGTGGTGAACCCTAGAGAGAGTTGGAGAAGAAAGGAATTGGGAGAAAAAGATTCTCTTCTGTGTTATTGAAAAAAGTGACAAATGAAATGTACAGATCACTAACTTATACATAAAATGGAAAATATCTAAGCCTAGTCTAACTAACTAACCGAATGTAAATTCCAAGCTGGTGACAGCTAGACTGATAATTAACTAAGACTAATCATCTAGCATACAATACATAGAAAGAATAAATAATCTCAACAATCCATTTAGTCAAATTTATTTTTGCTTAGCGGGATTATCATGTCTCTAAATCTTCTTCTATATTGAGGGGCATGTTGTCTTAATTTTGCACACCCAAATCCATTAAAAATATAGACATATAGTATCATTACATACCTTATTAGCGTGAGCACAAAGGTCTACTTGAACTTCATAGTCCTGACTTTTGTAGTAAATTCTCTCCTTTGTCAGCTACAAATCTCATGCTATTAGTACCTCTTATTCCATTTGAAATTGTTTGTGAGCAACAATTTTATTTTTGATAGTAACTTGAACCACTCGTTCAGCATCAACCAAAAGTTGTCACACCTCCAAGTCCTTGGCATTTTAGAGCCATTCAGAAAAATTTAAAAAGTGAAACAAAGTAACATTGATAAGAAATAACAAATCAAATAGAATTAAAAGAAACCTTCCCGGTAATTGCACGGAATCTTGAATGCAAATTTAAATAGGATAATGCCATCTTCAAGAAATCAAAGAGCACGCACTTGTCTTCATGTACCAGTCATTTTGGTCTTCTTTATAATCGGTATTTTTCATAAGAACATCGTATAAAATATCCTTAAGATTGTTGGAAATCCTACGGAAAATATTTGATCACAAACACTTGTAGGGAATTCTTCAAAGCTTGAGGCATGTAAAAGACATTGTTCTTAAAGATATTTCACCCAGTATGGTATCCCCCAGGATTGAACAAGATCATCTAGTATAAAAATAGGAGCCAGAATCTAACAAAGATTTCACAAAAGTAAATAACCCAAAGAAAAGAAAATGTGAAGAAGAGTAAAAAATTTCTTTTCTTCACTCTCACTGTCTCTTAGTTTCTATCATTGTACCTCCCTTGAAGACATAAGAAAATAGGTATATATAAGACAAAGTAGTGATCTTTCAATCACCAGAAAACGTCTATAATATTTAATAATAATCAAAGCCATAAAGTCAAATTAAATGTCCATGTACCACTCGCTCTGAAACTGACCTCGGATCACGAGCCCTTAACTAGGCCACATCCTCGCCCCCGGTCAAATGTGCCTTTTCGTACGTATATCTTCTATTTCTCATCAAAATGTGTATCTTAAGTATTTCCAGTTCATCAGTAAATATGAAATATGATCATCAACAATATCAATATCAAGATCACAAGGCATCATGCCACAAGTCATAACAAGACCCAAATAACTCCGCTCATTAATCACACAAATATGAAATCCGCTAAAGCACGACATGAATACTTCTAATGAAGACACATGCAATTACAGCACAAGTCACCCCGCCCAATAGTACAACGAGCTGTATAATGATCAACTCAGTACGTATGAGAATCCCCACCTTCTAACTAATTACTCTAAGAACATATGGATCACCATATTCCCTCAAGCATAACGACATCTTACCTTCGTTAAAATACTAACTCAATGGCGACAAGCCCACGTAATTCAATAATTTATAGCAATTTATCTAATATCCAACCGAACTCCGCATCCGAAAACCTAATCGTGCTTTCTCCCGTCAATTCTACAACATATATACATTTTGGTAATCAAAGTATAACTCTAGTAAATCATAACCTACCTCGAGTCTGAGCAGGTGCCACGAACCATCATGGAGTCTTCATCATTTTCTTCCAATTCCGGAGATCACGACAGAGAAGTCTAGGAGTAGTACAAATTTCAATAATAAGAGTCAAAATAAATCATGCGCAATAATTTAGATTCTATAGTTGACTACCCTTACCTTCATATTTCTCATTCAAGGAGTCAATTCTCTGTCACAACCCAAATCCATGAGTCGTGGCCAGTGCCTGATCTCTAGTGACCAAATACCCCTGTACTCATATCTGAATAACGTTAAATAACAAGGGCCCATAAGTAGCTCAAACCGAACTTATACTGACTCATGACAGAATGTCATCATAAAATCTGCATAATCTGTACATATATATAAGATGGAAAGAACGATACAAGCCGATTAGGCCGCTATATATACTTTACAACAAAATAAGAGCCATCAAGGCTACATAATATCCCAACTATGTACAACTGTCTACAGACCTCTAATAGAGTGCAAGCTGTAGAATGGACGGGACAAGGCTCCCGTCATACCCAGATATGCATGTACATCCCAAAATAACATACCAAAATAAATCGCAGCTCCGGATCAAGTGGAGCGCACTAACAATAGCTGAGGGGAAGTCCTACTGAGCTGGATCCTCTCCCTGTCTACCTAAACCTGCGGGCATGAACGCAGGACCTCGAGCAATAGGGGAGTCAGTACGGATAATGTACTGAGTATGTAAGGCATAGAAGTAACATAAACATAAAAATCATGAACTGAATCTGATCTCTAAACTCGATTGACTGTCTAGCTGCATCTGTATTACTGAGTATCTAAAAACATTTACATGAATATGTATACTGATAATGGCTCTGTGGGCGCCTAACATGCATGCTCCAATGATAATCATGCTCATGTATATATTTAGGTCATAGTGCAGAGGAACATTCAGCCCGATCCATATGCCATATAATAGTGCCGAGGAACGTGGCCCGATCCATATGTAATAGTGCCGAGGAACATACGGCCCGATCCATATATAATAGTGCCGAGGAACATACGGCCCGATCCATATATAATCATTTATGTACACCGACTGATCAGGTGGTAATGCGTATATAACGTCTATCCGTTTCGCCATACCCCATATACATATAATATACGAGTATATAACGCCTTCTGGTCAGGGGTCAATACATATATATATATATGAATGCAAAGCATGAATAAACGGTATACAAAGAACTGGACCCATGAACAGAAGGGACAATCATAAGCGGGGTACAAGAGCATTAAAAACTGAAGTACTCCTCATACTTCTAAGAGTAAAGTAATATGGAAGCTCGTTTACTCGCTTGTTGATTCATATCATAAGATCATGCCAAAAATAAAAGAAGGGACAACCTTAAGATACCTTTTCGGCCCCCTTAACTTTACTACTTAACGCTTGTCCTCCCAAGCTCATGAATCTATATTCAAGAAAATTATAATATTGTCAGGCTTATTTTCGTATGCTTGTTTCAAGCCTTCAAATGAAATCTATGTAGAATCTGCCGAAATTCGGGCAAAGATCTCCCCTGTTTATATCCCTAGCCCGGAATCACAATACCAACAACTAACAACAACAACAACCAACAATAATAACAACAATACTAATATCAACAACATCATCCTCAACACCAATATACTCCATAAAACATCCCGCACGATGTTTATTCGATTTCTCAACCTATTAATCCATCATACGATGATTTAATAACTCTATCTCTGTAAATAAACTTAAATCAATATTAATAAAGAGAGATTCATACCTTACTCTCACTAGAACCGCAATATCTTCGATATCCCCCTGATTTCAAGCCAAGATCTACCGCAATACGATAGTATAATTGCAACTATACGTTGTCCAAACCTAAATCCGGAGATTAAACTTGATTTGGGCTAAAATTTGGTGTTTGGGAGTTGGGGGAAAGTTTCTAGAATTTCAGAGAGAATTTGGAGTGTTTGGAATGAAAAATGAGGGGTCAGCCTCTTTTTATAACATTCCAGAATCTTCCTCAACCAACCTAAAAATTACTCAGCGCATTCGTGCTGAGTTGTCCCATGGCTCCTCTGCGCATTCGCGCCACCCCCAGGCGGGTTCGCGCAGAGTTAATCCCTGCTTTGGCAGCCTGTCTTAAAATGAGCATAACGCTTGATTCCGATGTCCGATCGATGCACGGTTTGTTGCGTTAAAAACTACACTTCTTGAACTTCATTTTAGGCTTTTACTTTACCTCAAAACTCCTCATATACTAAAAGATATCCTTTCTCCGAGTTGGACCAAAATTGCCCCTCATAATCTTAAGCTAAGCACATATAATCTCATATATCTTTGGAGGTAACTCCAAGGTCCACAATTGAACGACTTGTACCTAGCGAATCTTAATGTACAAAACTTACGAGGTGTAACATCCTCCCTCCCCCCCCCCCCTAGAAACATTCATTCTCAAATGTTAAAACTCTTAGGAATTCTACGAAAATTTTGCCAGAGTTTTCCCCGTAACTATACCACTACCATCCTGTACAGCAGCCCAAAATAATGCTGCACAGGGCCACATACTAACATATACAACAATATGACCTCACACGCCTAACTATAATAACTATAAATAAATCCAATACCTGGGGATAATGCTGTCTCAAATTGGGCCTCCTGGGATAACGGAAACAAGTACGGGTACTTAGTCTTCATCTCTTTTTCCGCCTGCTAAGTCATCTCCTCGACATTATTATTCCTCCAAAGTACCTTAACAGAAGCCACATCCTTGGTTTGTAGCCGACGGACTTGCCTATCTAATATAGCCACAGGGATTTCCTCATACGATAGCTGCTCAGTCACCTGGATATCATCTACCGGTATGACTCATGAGGGATCTCCTATGCACTTACAGAGCATGGACACATAGGACACTGGATGTACAGACTCTAAATCAGAAGGTAGCTTTAGCTCATATGCTACCTTACCCACTGTACGAATAATTGTATATGGCCCAATGTATTGAGGGCTTAACTTACCCTTCTTGCTAAACCTCATCACTCCCTTCATAGGTGAAACTTTCAGGAAAACCCAGTCGCCTACCTCGAACTCTAACTTGCGCCGCCGGTTATCTGCATATGATTTATGTCGCCTCTGCGCCACTAATAACCTTTCTTGAATCACCTTCACTTTTTCAACTGCTTGTTGTATTAGATCTGGGCCTACTAATCGATTCTCCCCAACCTCAAACCATCTTATAGGTGATCTACATCTCCGCCCATATAAAGCCTCATAAGGGGCCATCTGGATACTGGAATGGTAACTGTTATTATATGCAAACTCAATAAGAGGAACCTGATCATCCCAGCTACCTCGAAAGTCAATCACACAAGCTCTCAGCATGTCCTCAAGTGTCTGTATAGTATTTCTGCCTGTCCATCTGTCTGGGGATGAAATGCGGTACTAAGACTCACCTGAGTCCCTAATCCATTCTGGAAAGATTTCCAGAAGTTAGCTGTAAATTGCGCTCCTCTATCTGAAATAATGGTTGTAGGAACACCATGAAGTCGTACAATCTCTCTAAGATAAAGCCTTGCATAGTCCTCAGCCGTATAAGTAGTTTTGACAGGTAAGAAGTGGGCTGACTTCGTAAGCCTGTCAACTATGACCCATATTGAATCACACTTCCGCTGAGTAGGGGGTAATCCTGTAATAAAATTCATATTAATTACCTCCTATTTTCATGTCGGAATCTCTATAGCCTGTAAAAAACCTCCAGGATTCTGGTGCTCTATCTTAACTTGCTGACAATTTGGACACTGAGCGACAAATTCTGCTATATCTCTTTTCATACCATCCCACCAATAAACTTCCTTGAGATCACGGTACATTTTTGTTGTGCCCGGGTGAATAGAATAGCGAGACTAGTGGGCTTCCCCCGTAACTTGCTGACGGAGGCCTGTAACTTTAGGAACGCACAATCTACCTCGATACATGAGTACTCCATATCCGGTGATCACGAAAGGTGTATTTTCTTTCTGAGGAGCTGTATCCCGATAATGAACTAAAACAGGATCTTCGTACTGGCGTTCCTTTATCTTAGCCACCAAAGATGACACCGCTGTGTCTTGAACCATAACTCTTGTATCACCCGAATCTAACAGTCGAACTCCAACGCTGGCTAATCGACGAACTTTACGAACCATGTCCCTTTTCTCTATCTGCACATATGGTAGGCTACCCATGGATTTACGACTAAGAGCATCGGCTACTACATTAGCCTTTCCAGGATGATATGCGAATATCAACATCATAATCCTTTAACAACTGTAGCTATCGCCTTTGACGTAAGTTCAAGTCCTTCTGCTTAAAGATATATTGGAGGATCTTATGATCAGTATAAATATCAACATGCACACCGCATAAGTAGTGCATCCACATTTTCAAGGCATGGATCACCGCCGCTAACTCAAGGTCATAGGTTGGATAGTTCTTCTCATGTTTCTTCAGCTGTCTGGAGTAAGCAACAACCTTGTCGTGTTGCATTAATACACAACCTAACCTAACACCTGAAGCATCACAATATATCACATAACTGTCTATTCCCTCTGTAAGAGTCAAGACGAGTGCTGAGGTCAACTTGTCCTTCAATGCCTGAAAACTCCGCTCACATAGATCCGTCCACTGAAACTTAGTTGATTTCTGAGTCAGCTTAATCAATAGGGCAGAAAGAGAAGAAAATCCCTCTATGAATCTTCTATAATACCTTGCCAGACCCAAGAAACTTCGGATTTCTATTGGGGTCATGGGTCTTGGCCAATTCTTCACAGCTTCAATCTTTTGGATATCCACTCTAATGCCTTCATCTGAAATAATGTGACCAAGAAAAGCCATAGAGTTCAACCAGAACTCACATTTGGAAAAATTTGCATATAACTATCTATCTCGAAGAACTCTAAGCACTGCGCGTAGATGATCTGCATGCTCAGCCTCTGATGGTGAATAAACCATAATATCGTCTATAAATACAATAATGAACAAATCTATAAAGGGTCTGAAAATACGGTTCATCAAGTCCATGAATACAGCTGGGGCAGTAGTTAACCCGAATGACATAACACGGAACTCATAGTGCCCATATCTAGTCCTGAATGCCGTCTTCGGAATGTCTTCCTCCTTCACTCTAACCTGATGATATCCCGATCTTAAGTCTATCTTCGAGAAATACTTGGCACCGTGCAGCTGGTCAAATAAGTCATCGATCCTCGAAAGTGGATACTTATTCTTTATAGTCACTTTATTCAATTGCCTATAATCAATACACATTCACAAGGAGCCATCCTTCTTTCTTACAAATAATATTGGTGCTCCCCACGGCAATGTACTGGGCCTAATAAAGCCCTTCTCGAGCAAATCCCTCAGTTATTCCTTCAATTCTTTCAACTCGGCAGGTGTCATCCTATAAGGAGGGATGGATATTGGCTGAGTATCTGGTAATAAATCAATAGTAAAATCAATCTCCCGCTCCAGCGGAATGCCTGGAAGCTTATCTGGAAACACTTCTGGGAATTCATTAACCACAGGAACAAACTGAAGGGTCGGTGACTCTACTTGTACATTCTGCACCCAAACCAGATGATAGATGTACCCTTTCCTAATCATCTTGCTTGCTTTAAGGTAGGAAATAAACCTACCCTCCGGCGAAGTAGCATTACCTTTCCACTCTAAGACTGGTTCGCCTAGAAACTGGAACCGGACAAACTTTGTTCTACAATTAACATTAGCATAGCAGGAGGCTAACCAATCCATACCCATAATGACATCAAAATCGATCATATCAAATTCAATCAAATCGGCCACGGTATGACGGTCACACACTTTAACTACACAAGCTCGATACACCCGCCTAGCTATGCCTGGGTCACCAACTGGCGTGGACACCTCAAAAGGTTTAATTGACTTAGGCTCTACCCCAAATTTACCAAAGAACAAACGGGGTAATATATGACAAAGTAGATCCAGGGTCAATCAGTGCATACACATCATAGGAAGAAACTAATAATATACCTGTGACAACGTCAGGAGACGACTCACGATCCTGTCTACCGGCTAGGGCATAGACACGGTGTTGAGGCCCACTCGAGCTAGATGCTCCGCTCCTTCCTCTACCTTGTCCTGCTGGGGTCTGCAAACCTTGCCCTGGAGGGCGTATAGATGAAGATGAACCAGCTATTGACCCCGTAGGCTGAAAAATGCCTACGCCAACCCTCGTCGGCCACTCTCTCATTTTATGGCCTGGCTGACCACAAGCATAACAAGCGCCTAATCCCAGTCGACACTGTCCGGCATGTTGCCTACCATACTGGGCACACCGGGGCAAGGGTGGTCTCACCTGGCCTGATGCTGGTCTGTACTGAGAACCTGATGCTCGAGAACTCTGGCTCACTCCAAAATAAGAAGACTTGTCAAATCTCGGACCTGGAAACCGCAGAGGTGCACTCCCTGCTGAATGGAATGGATATCGGGAATGCTGTTGTCTCTGTCCTTCTCCGAACTCACCCCGACATCTAAAGATCTATCCTTCTTACCATAGCTCCGGTCACGCTCACGCTCCATCCTCCGCTGATTCTTACGATCCTCCAGATTCTGCGTATAAGCCTGTATATGAAAAATATCCATGTCCGGTTGTAATGTAGCCGTCGTACAATTGTCAATCAAATGTGGCCCTAAATCAGCCACAAAATGATAAACCCGATCCTCCATATCAGCCACCATAGTCGGGGCATATCTAGCCAAGGAATCAAAATGTACACAATATTCCTAAACACTCATATTGGCCTGCTCGATATGCATGAACCTATCTGCTCGGGCCCGTCGAACTTCTGGTGGTAAATAATGGCGAATGAAGGCATCCGAAAACTCTTGCCAAATGGTTGGAGGGGCATTCTCTCCTCTAGACAGCTCCCACGTCTGATACCACTGCACCACAATATCACGGAGTCGGTAAGAAGCCAACTCCACGGACTCGACCTTATCAGCGTGCATAACCCTCAAGGTCCTCTGCATACTATAAATAAAGTCCTAAAGGTCCATATTTTGCTTTAACACTGAGAACTTTGAAGGGTCTAACCCAAGATAAGTCTTAACCCTCGCACTACCAGTTCGATCTTCCTGGTCAACTCCGACTCCCTGCCGCTGGGCCTGAGCGGCTACCAATCTGGTCAATAGCTGTACAACATCCCGCACATCCTGACCCGGCGCATCTGGCTGAGGAACTAGAGGCACTGGGGCAGGTGCTGGAGGTGGGGTATGTGAAGTCTGAGACGGGCTTTGACTCTGAGACTCGCCCCGAGCTCTGGTAACCCACTGAGTACGGCTAGTGGCCTCACCAGCCACTCCCTTACCCTTCTGGCCAGCTATGGCCTTCTTACGAGGCATCACTGAAATCAGAACAAGTTACTAGAAAGGAAATCCTTATCTCACAGCTCTATCGCGCGATCGAGGATAGAAAGAGTGACGACAACATCCTAAATGTCTTGTAGCCTCCTATTTATAAGTGTAGTGCATGACACACCCATAAATAAGACTCTACTAGACACGGTCTGTAGACAACCCTAGGACAGAATTGCTCGGATACTACTTTTGTCACGACCCAAATCCATGAGTCGTGACGAGTGCCTGATCTCTAGTGACCAAACACCCCTATACTCATATCTGAATAATGTTAAATAACAAGGGCCTATAAGTAGCTCAAACCAAACTTATACCAACTCATGACGGAATGTTATAAACTCTACATAATCTGTACATATATATAAGATGGAAATAACGATACAAGCCGATTAGGCCGCTATATGTACTTTACAACAAAATAAGAGCCGTCAAGGCTACATAATATCCCAACTATGTACAACTATCTACAGACCTCTAATAAATTACAAGTTGTAGAATGGACGGGACAGGGCTCCCGTCGCATATACATCCCAAAATAACATACCAAAATAGACCGCAGCTCCGGATCAAGTGGAGCGCACTAACAACAACTGAGGGGAAGTCCTACTGAGCCGGATCCTCTCTCTGTCTACCTTAACCTGCGGGCATGAACGTAGCCCCCCGAGCAATAGGGGAGTCAGTACGGATAATGTACTGAGTATGTAAGACATAGAAATAACATAAACATAAGAATCGTGAACTGAATCTGATCTCTGAACTTGATTGACTGTCTAGCTGCATCTATATGACTGAGTGTCTTAAAACATTTGCATGAATCTGTATACTGACAATGCCTCTGTGGGCGCCTAACATGCACACTCTCAATGATAATCATGCTCATGTATATATTTAGGTCATAGTGCTGAGGAACGTTCAGCTCGATCCATATACCATATAATAGTGTTGAGGAACGTACAGCCCGATCCATATATAATCATCAAGGTGCACCAGCTGATCAGGTGATAATGCGTATATAACACCTATCCTTTTTGCCATACCCCATATACATATAATACATGCGTATATAACGCCTTCTGGTCACGGGTCAATATATATATATATATATATATATATATATAATATATATATATATAATATATATATATATATATTATATATATTCAATGCAACGAAGGACAATCATAAGCGGGGTACAGGAGCATTAAAAACTGAAGTACTCCTAATACTTCTAAGAGTAGAGTAATATAGAAGCTTGTTTACTCGCTTGTTGATTCATATCATAAGATGATGCCAAAAATGAAGGAAGGGACAGCCTTAACATACCTTTTCGGTCGCCTTAACTTTACTACTTAATGCTTGTCCTCCCAAGCTTGTGAATCTATATTCAAGAAAATTATACTATCATCAGGCTTATTTTCATATGCTTGTTTCAAGCCTTCAAATGAAATCTTTGTAGAATCTGCTGAAATTCGGGCAGCATCTCCCCGGTTTATATCCCTAGCCCGAAATCACAATACGAACAACCAACAACAACAACAATACTAATATCAATAACATCATCATCAACACCAATATTCTCAATAAAACATCCACACCATGTTTATCCGGTTTCTCAACCAATTAATCTATCATAAGATGATTTAATAACTCTATCACTATAAATAAACTTAAATCAATATCAATAAAGAGAGATTCATACCTTACTCTCGCTAGAACCGCAATATCTTCGATATCCCCCTGATTTCAAGCCAAGATTTACCGCAATACGATATTATAATTGCAACTATATGTTGTCCGAACCTAAATCCAGAGATTAAACTTGATTTGGGCTAAAATTTGGTGTTTGGGAGTTAGGGGAAAGCTTCCTAAACTTCAGAGAGAATTTGAGGTGTTTGGAATGAAAAATGAGGGGTGAGCCCCCTTTTATAACATTCCAAAATAAGCCTCAACCGACCTAAAAATTACTCAGCACATTCGCGCCACCTTGGGGCGCATTCGTGCTGAGTTGTCCCCTGGCTCCTCTGCGCATTCGCGCCAACCCCAGGCGTGTTCGCGTAGAGTTAATCCCTGCTCTGGCAGCCTGTCTTAAAATAAGCATAACACTTGATTCTGATGTCCGATCGATGCAAGGTTTGTTGCGCTGGAAACTAGACTTCCTGAACTTCATTTTAGGCTTTTACTTTACCTCAAAACTACTCATATACTAAAAGATATCCTTTCTTCGATTTAGACCAAAATTGATCCTCATAATCATAAGTTAAGCACATATAATCTCTTATCTCTTTAGAGGTAACTCCAAGCTCCACAATTGAACAACTAGCACATAGTGAATCTCAATGTACAAAACTTACGAGGTGTAGCGTTCTCAACCCCTCTTTAATTATCGAAATCACTGTCCTTTGGGTTCCGTTTATCTGTCTATAATGATAATCTATATTAAGATTTAGCGAACTACCCGTCTCCGGCTTTATGATGCCTATTTCATTCCTCTAATGAGTGAGCAATTTAAGAACCCCATGTTTATTAACATCCGGAGGTTAAACCTACCGGTGAGGAATTAACTTGTAGAAAAAATAACAAAAGGAAGGGTTAGAAGGATCACCTTACTCGAGTCTTTATGTGCTCTGCCCAGAATTTCTTCCAAGTGACGGCTTAGAAGAAGGTTTGGTGGAAAAGAGAGGTTAAATCATGAAATAAGGTCTTTAAGCTGGGTCTGGTTTCGCGTCGACCACTTCAGCGGTCCTCTGTCCACTTGGGCGGACTCGCTACTGCGGTACATAGACCGCTGCAGCGAAGCGCGTCCATCGGGCCCCACACCTTTTTGCTCGATTGACTTGACTATAGTTTAAAACTTAACGAAGTTTTTCCACTCGAAGACTAATTGTACAACAAATCAACTTAGCTTTTGCACACGAGCGAAGGAAAGTCTAATAACGACCGGACGGGTCGTCACAGTTTCAAATCTGGTCTCTTACACTCCCGATTAATGAAGCCTCGCATGTTTTTTGCAGAGAGAGACCTGAGTACACCTCGTCTTTAGGAGTGATAGCCAATTCCATCAAATGGAACTGGCCCAAGAGTCTCTCCGGCACTATCAGATGGATGTATGTAAAAAGGACTTATTACCTTAACTGTAGTTTCGGTGGTTTCTGTACCTTGTTTTGTAGCTACTACCATGTTGAATTGAAGAGATATTGATGAAATCGATGAATCTCAAAGATTTCGGGCGAAGAAACTCGAGGTAAATTGGGTAGCAATTTGTGTCGAATTCGAAGTAAAATTGATAATTCGAACTATAATTGTTCTGTATATCACAATTTGAAGCTTCGAAAATGAAGAAGTAATCACGAAATAGGTTGTAAACTGCAAAACTTGACCTAAATTGAAATATGAAAAGCTCACAAAAGTGAGAATTGCTTTATGCGAATCGAAAATCGAAGGAAAAGAGTTTCTTATCCATGCTCTTATACCATGTTAAGCTCAACAATGGCTGAGGAAAAGATGAACTGTAGGTTCACCAACAATGGTGAACCCTAGAGAGAGTTGGAGAAGAAAGGAATTGGGAGAAAAAGATTCTCTTCTGTGTTCTTGAAAAAGTGAGAAATGAAATGTAACAGATCACTTATACATGGAATTAAAAATATCTAAGCCTAGTCTAATTAACTAAGACTAATCATCCAGCATACAATACATAGGAAGAATAAATAATCCTAACAAATCGCGTAGTCAAATTTATTTTTGCTTAGCGGGATTATCATGGCTCTAAATCTTTTTCTACATTGAGGGGCATGTTGTCTTAATTTTGCACACACAAATCCATTAAAAATAGAGACGTATAGTATCGTTACATACCTTATTAGGGTGAGCACAAAGATCTACTTGAACTTCATAGTCCTGACTTTCGTAGTAAATTCTCTCCTTTGTTAGCTACAAATCTCTTGTTATTAGTACCTCTTATTCCATTTGAAATTGTTTGTGAGCAACAAGTTTATTTTTGATAGTAACTTGAACCACTTCTTCAGCATCAACCAAAAGTGGTCACACCTCCAAATCCTTGGCATTTTAGAGCTATTCAGAAAAATTCAATGTTACAAAATAGCTGTTGGCCATTAAGTTTATTTAAAAGATATATCAACAATATGTTACAAGCGTAATTGCAACTATATTCAACAACTATTACATAACTATTGCACATGCAGGTTAAGTAAAGTGAGTATTTTCAATACAACTCTCGACACTACTTTGTTGGGGACGACCGATGATACTATTGGGTAGAAGTTGATATTCTCTGTCTAGTTATTATTTCTACCATGGTGCAAGGTGTTCACTAACAAAACTACTATTACTTGCAATTTTTGTCATGTTGAAATAATATATTTTAAGATGTTGACACAAGTTTACTTCTAGTTTGAAACTCATCAGCGAAAAATGTCCAACATTTCGTGATAGATGGAGTTAGACCCTTTTTTTTTTTTTTTTTTTTTTTTTTTTTTTTGGTCGTGTCTTCAGTCTCCGAATCGAACTCATGTTGTCTCAAACGTTAACTCACAGAAAGTGTGGGAAAGGAAATTGCTTGGAAGATTTCGCAAAGAATAAACGAGCCCACAAGTGCATATGGATAATAAATGAACTAAGTTTGGGCCACATCATTTTTGGTTGTCCAGATATGTAGTATAAAATAGGGCAAAAAACATATATATACATAATAAGCACCAAATATTACGAAAGATAACGAGAGTTTTCAGTTTTCAAAACATAACAATAAAAATCATACGAAAGATATACAAAGGCATAGAAAATTAAAAAAGCATAATTTTAGCCCTAATAAAGTTGCACTAATCACGTAATCATCATGATATTCTCTCCAATTCTCTCCCCCTTCACAAAGTATATGATTTTCTTCCCTTATCTTTTTCATGTTCTGTTCACAAATTCAACTTCAGTTCCAATTCATCCCTGTTTTTCTCCATCCCCATTCAAGAAATCATCCCTATTTTTCTTCATCTTTTTCATGAATTAGATCTATCATCGTTGTCGTCGCCAGAGAAGAGAGGACAATATTGTTGATATTCTTAAACATAATAGAGGAGAACTTGCAAGAGAGACTTTTCTTTTCTCATCTCTTTTCTTCTTCAGGGAATTCAACAATGAATTTCATCGAAGCTTTGTGGCATTCGGGTTTTCTCGAACTATTATTGTTTGGGTATTGTTGCAAATAAGTGGGAATATCTTTTTGATCTTATATCTCAATTTTGAAGGTGTTTTGTGAAGATTAGATTTGGTTTGGCTGGATTTTCGGATGAGAATACTGTATTTTCAAAATTGTATTAATGTTGGATGAAAATTGCATGAAAATTCTATTTTAATTGTGTGTTGTTGTAGTTGTGAACTTACGGTGTAAATTCAATGTTGAAATGTAAATCCTTGCCAGTTTGAATGTTTTTCCATGGTCTAAACGATTTCTATACAAAATACAGTTTTGATACGATATTTAACTCGACATATTATATTGATATAAAAATTATATAAAGTCGGTATAAAATGTGTGTATAACTGTATAAATTTTGTATAAAGTCGCATGTTAAGTTTATGGAAAAACAAATTACGGGTACAAGGTTTATGGACAAAGAAATTTCGGATATTAAAATTGTATAAAATCGGTATGAAATATGTATGAATGCATAAATTTTTCATGAAGTTCATGTTAGGTTTCTGGAAAAATCAAATTTCGTGTATAAAAAGTATATAAAATCTGTATGAAATGCGTATATAACTGTATTAATGTTGTATAAAGTTCATGTTAGGTTTCTGGCAAAACCGCGCTTCGAATCTCACTTAAGGCTCGGAACTCGCTCACAATTTCGTGTATACATCTGTATGAATTCTGTAAATAGCAAAAAAAAAAAATTGTACAATGATCATGTTGGTTTCTGTAAATCTAATACAACTACAACAAATATTGTATACAACTTTCATACAATAGTCATAAAAATTTAATACAACTACAACGACATATAATTATCATACATCTTAGAATACACAAATTTATCTATGAAATGACTTCAAATAAAGTTGGCTTCAACGCTAATAACCGACGTGAGGAAAATGTAAAAATTTGCAAACAAAAATTTGAAATAGAAAAAGCATATTTATATATTGCTAAAACTCATCCATCATAAAATTGGTGATAAAGAAATTGAGTGACGTGTACATTCAATTAAGTACAGTAATAAATGTTTATAGAAATTTGAATGAAGATCACACTTTGAAACAGTGGTGTAGAGAGATGAACTTTTGAAATTAAAAAGGAATTTTGATGAAAAAGGAAACTAAAATCAGGCTCCAAAAATCGTGGGCCTCATAAATTAGATTTTCTCTTCCTTAAATTAAGCCCAAAATCCTGGGTATGTTGAAAGCCCAAATCCGTTATGTTTTGTAAATATGTTGTTATGTTTTGTAAATAAGGAAAAGTATTCCTATATTTTGTAATATAGGGTCTTAACTTGTATTATTAGGTCATTTTCCCTATAAAATAAGGGCAATTTGCAGGATTGCCCTTCGCTGGAGGTGGTCTTTAATTTTTACCCCTTAAAATGGTGGTCTTTAAATTTTGCCCTTCAGGCAGAGTTTGGCCTGCACAGGTGGAATTTCTGGCCATGCAAATTCTGCTTTAAGGCATAAATTGCACGGGCAGAAATTCTGCCGGTGTAAGGCAGAATTTTGCTGGGCAGATTTACAATGCAAAGTCTGCCTGGCGAAAATCTGCCTTGCAAATTTTTTTTTTTTAATTGAGCTGGGGTTCGAACCCACAACTTTGGGTGTTAGGCAAGGGGTAAAATTTAAAGACCACCAATTTGAAGGGCAAAAATTAAAGACCAGCCCAAATAAAGGGCAATTCGCGCAAAAAAAAGAAAGATAAAATAACAGTCATATAATTTTAGGGACAAAGACATAAATGGCTATCCGATTAAAATTATTGACACCGAATGACCCAAGATTGCAGTCTTCCTACAAAAAATTCTTCGGTGATAAAAAAAAAATGTACAGAACAAGAAAGCCAGAACATAGCCAATTAGAGAGATCACATAGATAACCACCCTTACTCTAATACTAGTTAACTTTCCAGCGCTTCGCGCGGTCCTAAAATGTTAAAATATGACTAAATAAATAATGTTATACATTTTATTATGAAATCAAATTTGAATAATCAAATAATTAACCAAAAGATAGAATTACTATTTGTAATCATGGTCTACAGATACATATGCATCCAAAAAATATTATCGAATTTTTTCCAACATTTAGAAATTGAATATCACATATATAGAATTTTAATATAGAAATATCAAACACAATTGATTAAAGAGAAAAGACATGTAAGTTAAAAAAAAAAATCAGCATTTTTAATTTTTATTTTTTTAAAAATTAAATACGACATATAACTGCAATATCGAAACGTCCTATACAATTGATTAAAGAGAAAATTCATTTTTAAAATAAAATATAGTAATTTTAAAGCTAGTTATAACACCTTTAACTTTTTGAACTACATACACAGTCAAGCCACACAATTGGAAAAGCCTCCTATCAAACAAACATTTCTCATTATCATTTTAAGACTAATGAATATAGGTCATAAAAAACATATTTATAGTACAAAAGTACACTCTATGATGATGGACCATCATATAACAAAAAATTTAAAAGAAAAAAAGAAATGGTACATTTGTGTGTATCAAAAGTGCCCATCAAGAGATCAAAACTTTCACTATATCGTGATAAGTAAGAAAAGAAAGCAAGAAACATAATAAATATATATAATTATATATACATGAACAGAAAAATATTTGCTATTAAAAAAGAACTCAAGAAAGCAAGTGAAGAAGAAAATAACCTAGTAAAACTTTAAACTACTCTATCCGCATGATGACTACGAAAGTGGTAACGTAGTCCTAGATTTTGCGTCTTCATAAATATTTTATGACTCCCTATCATACAATTAAAAGCACCCATTTTTTCAAATTCATTGTTAAAGTACCAAAAATATTGTCAGATGTCACCCATTAATTAGAACAAATCTTAAGTACTCTAGTTGCTTCACATTACAATAGCTTATGACTCCTAGTGAAAAGCTAAATATGGGGTACAACTTCAGAAATATGATAAATATCTTAATCTCTAATACTCTTATTTATTGAGTCAATTCACTAATTAAGCATTATCTGCATGAAGTGAAAAGAAACGTATAGTTCCTAAAATTGGACCAATCATCTAATTAATGACTTTTCTATTTGTTAGTAGTCTTGTTTCTCTATTTTGAAGAGGCATGTGTTGAAACCAAACTCAAGTCAAAAGTTAAATTACTACATCTTCTTAATGGAAAAAGACAAGTAATATAAACATAGAGCACCAGCGAGTACATGAAGAAACCTGGTCAGAGACCATTTGTAGCAAATTTGTGTTTGCCGACCGAATATACGTAGAAGAATTGATTCGCATTTTGCATTATCACGTATCTCTATATGTTGTATATATAGGTATGGTGACTGCTGGAGACTCTAACGATTATCTTCCTCCAAAAGGAATTAATATAAGGGTTGAAGACTTCAGGAATTCCGCACATACAATCTTTGAATACTTAAATGCAAACGTGCGGATTTGGAAAAAAGGGAAAAAATAGAGCAGATTTACACGGAGAGTGGGAGGAAAAAGATGATAAGAGGGGTAAGAAAAAGCATACGCTTCAGGGAGAAGGATACGCTACAGTGAGGTGTAACTTTTGTTTTTTACAACGAAGAGGTGTAACTGTAAGGGTTAAATACTACAGTAGAATTGTAACTGAACTAAAAGAGAATTTAATAGTTGTGACTTTTGGATTTTTAATTTACTTATTTAGAGCACTTAAATAAGAGGATAAAAGGCAAAACTCTGAGTAAATAGGTAAATACAAATGCTGGTTTTTTAGAGCGCCACGTCACCGGGCCTATGTCTTACAGTTATATATATATAAGTGTAAATCACATTAATTATATGAAAAATCATATATCTGCAATGAAAATTTAATTTGTTAACTACATGTACTCTGAATCCCAATCCTTTACGGATGTAGGTAGTAATACTAAAGAATTCTCAAAATATGTGGTTATAAAAATGGGATTTGATTTTAAACAAAAATATGGTACATATGTATGAATATGATTCTGCACGTCAATCTTCTTCTTTTTTAAATAACCTGCTTTCTTAATTCTATCTTTAATGTTCACATGTTTGCCTTCAAACACTATACTTTCCATGCAAATAACCTTTGAACAAAGAATAAAAATAATTTATAACCGTATTACTAATAGAAAAATTAGAACTTATAAGCAAATCACTTTGAATCTGTAGAGCTTTCAAATTTAAGATTCTCAATAGAAACTTAATTTCCCATTCGATTGTTTCACATAATTGAAAGTATTACCCTAATTCATGTGCTCCATCTCTTTTCCTCTTTGTCAAGGCCATCTCTGCTAGTACTCAAAAAAAACACAATTATATAAGATTTAAAATGTGAAATTTCGACTGTACTATATACATGAATATGCAAGAAAACTAATGGATAAATAACAATGCCTGAGAATCATCCCGCTGGACACCAAAATAATTAAGCATATCCAAATACCAAAAGTTTGAAGAAGAGTGAAAATTAAACTCCTAACCAATTAAGTTTGCTTTGAAACAAAAGCATCCAATCGCTCAATTAACATATATTAAACCTACATCTTCTATTGAAAGGAAAATTTGTTGTACAAGAAAAGAAAAGAGAGTAGAAAATTTGCGGTGTTTTCCTCCGTTGCTCCGACAGATAATCAACATCTAAAGAGTGTTGTTGAATATCAATACTGCTACATAATGCATGAATAGGAATTTAATTATCATTAAGGTAATCATCATTAATCATTAAGATCGTGTTCTGCTAGCCTGCTACGTGGGTTGATTTAGACAAAACGGTAAACTGAGTTTTATTGCAAAGGTTAAGTCATAAAGTGAGCCTTGGTTAGTGCTACCACGTGGGTTTGTTTTTGGTATTTATTTTATGAGGCTTATATTAATCCAATTAGTTAGCAGATTATGTATAAAATGAACAAAAAATGCAAAAAAAGGATATAAAACATAAATACAATTGCTGGCCATAGAGAGGTGCCACATCATCTTGTCTATACCTAACTTTATATTATATATAGATTCTTCGTGATTGGAGGTGGTATAGGGGATTAGGATCTTTTGGAAGCTTAACGCTCATATCACGTACCTCCTTTTATTTTATCTTGAAATGTTTACCTAGGTACCATATATCTAAGTAAGTTATGTTAAAAAAAAAAAAAAAAAAAAAAAAAAAAAAAAAAAAAACACTTTGTTAGCATTAATAATATTATCCTTTAGAGACCTCTGCCCCCCCCCCCCCCCCCCTCCTGAAAGAAGGGGGTCAATTGGACCCCTTTCCTTAAAAAATTATAATTACTATGTAGATAGGGTAATTTTTTTTTTTTTTGGCATATTTATAAGCTATTGAATTCCCTTAGTACAAGAATCTTTTTTTTTTAGGAGCTCAGTTGAACTCCTGGCTCTGCCATTACTTAGAGGCACAAAAAGAAACATTTATTTCATGTCCAACACATCCATAAACATACTCTTTTTATTTCATAATAAGTGGTATTTTTACTTTTTTGTTTTGTTTCACAAAAAAAAAAAAAAAAAAGAAGTGGTGTTTCACAAAATCAAGAAGACATTAATTTTTTCTTTCACTTTTACCCTTCTCAAAATAGGTGGAGTTTTACATAACCAAGAAATCATTAAATTGCTACTTCTTTATCAAGGCATTTAATTAAGAATAAGTTAGTAAAAATCCTCTTTTCAATAAGGTCTTTTGCCACACTATTTTGGCCACAATGATCCAAATGGGGTAAATTCATATGACTATTTAGGTCAAATTTAATAATTTATGTTTACTTAATATCATTTCTATCTTTTCTTCTCAAAGTTTATCTTAATTTAAAATTGTACAATAGAGGTTATGGTGGTTTTTACATAAGTGTGGCCAAATTTGGATCAAATTGGTGTGTAGCAACTCTACTTTTCATTTTACTTTATAGTAGTGAGTAATTTTCTTAACGAGTTTACCAAGCTAGAAACATCACTTATTATGAAATGTAAGGAGTAATGTTAATTATTAACATAGAAGAATTTAAAGCAAAACAAAAAATAAAAAAAAGCAGCACGTGAGTTAAGGAAACTCACCTCACATGACGAACTAATTAGAAACATCGAATTGCTTACTGGTTTCAAACATATTTTACAATGTAAAGTGGTGGTGTTTTAGAGAATATTATTGGATACTCCTTTGTCCCAATTTATGTGACACACTTTTCTTTTTAGTCTGTCTCAATAAGAATGATACATTTCTATATTTAGAAATGTTTTAACTTAAGTTTTCCCTTTTACCTTTAATGAAATGATTTACAGTCACACAAATATCTATGACTTGTTTTAGATCACAAGTTTCAAAAGTCTTCCTATCTATATTAAACTTCGTGCCTAGTCAAACTATATCATATGATTTGGGACTGAGTAATATTCTAGGTTCAACTTCTAACCCATTAGTACTTTTGTCTTATTCAGATTAGATAAAATTGTTAAGAGGGACAACAAAAAAGGGAAAAGATTCAACAACCTCAGTTAGGGGTGTCAAATGGGCGGACGGGCTAAAATTGGGCATGTCAAAATGGACTGAGTTAATAAATAAGCAGGTCATTGATCCGCCCAAAAGCGACTGAGCTGAAACAGGTTAGACTGAAATGGAATTAAAACCGGGTCATAACCCAACCCCCCTCCCCAATTCTTACTAAGTTTTAAATTCTTTGTTTGTTTTCTTACAATTTGTTTGAGTACCCAATAAAACTTTTTTTCCTTATATTATGACCATATATAACGTATCAAAATAAAAAAATAAAAACTTTTTAAAAATATTTGGACAAGTATCTCATGGATCAATCTGGGATTCATATCAGCTCAGTTTTTAAATGATTGTATTAAGCGAGTCAAAATTGACTGAATTAATAAAATAAGCGGGTCACTAACCCGTCCAAACCTAAATAGATTGTGCGGATCATGATTTTATGGGCTAATTCCCCCCCCCCCCCCCCCCCCCCCCGCCCCGACCCAATCATCGAAAATTATTACAATTAGCTTACACATTTGCACAATTAGAGAATATAGAACAACATGTTATACTGTGGCGGACCCAGGATTTTAAGGTCTTGGGTGCTCACTTCTTTAATATAAATGCACAATAATTTGAACGTCAAAATTTAAATAGCTAACAAGAAAACCACGATTAATATAATTATTACCAAAAAGTCTTCTGGTTACAAGTTATATTGAGCAAACTACGGTTAATATTATTTATTTTTTTAAGAAAAAAGAAGTTTCTAGTCACTATGACTCGACGACCTTTCATATTTTAGAAGCTGAAAATGTTTTCGTTGCTTACTATTGCAAAAATTTTATGCTCTAAAGCTAAAGTTTTTTGTTGTAATGAATGAGATATAAGAAATAGAAAAAGTGAAAAAATAAACTAAAAGAAATGGTCAGTAAAAGGTCTAAAATTGAAATGTTACCAGTTAAAGAAAAAAAATCAATATTGAGAAGAAAGAAAGAAGAAGAGAGTGCTTAGTATATGAAGTTGTGAAAAACATACTACGAACTACTTCAATGGCGAATCGAACCGTCGGTTCAATATGCTAGGCAACAACCTTTCAGCTTCTGAACCAAAGCACCCATCCAGTCTTTTTGTTTATGGGTGCTCAACAGTTCATTATATCAGTTCTTCAATATATTATGTCTAAATATGCACATTTTGCATAGGGGGTCAATGGGTGCTCGAGCACCCGAAACCAACAGCGTAGGTCCGCCCCCGATGTTATAGCTACATAAGAAGAAAAAAAAACATAATGGTTGCATCTGCGAGAGTCGAACCCCCCAACCTAAACAAGCGGGTCATGATTTTATTGGCTGATTTTGCACCCCTAAACCTAATCGTCGTAGATGATGACAATTAGCTTACACAGTTGCACAATTAAAGAATATAGAATAACATGTCATAGCTGCAGAAAAACAAAAAAGTAATGGTTGCGTCTACGGGGAGCCGAACCCCCTAAACCTAAACGAATTGGACAGATCATAATCTTATGGTTTAATTTTGCCACATCTAGCCCCAATCGTCGAAAATGATGATAATTACCTTACACATTTGCATAATTAAGAATATAGAATAACATGTTATAGCTACACAAAAATAAAAAAAGCAATGGTTGCGTCTGTCGGAGTCGAACCCCCCAAATCAAAACAGATTGGGCTGGTCATCATTTAATGGACTGATTTTGCTACCCTTAACCCCCCGTCATTGAAAATGATGACAATTTGCTTACCGGTTACCATATTTGCACGATTAGAGAGTATAGAATAACATGTCATAGCTACACTAAAACAAAAAAGTAATGGTTGCGTCTGCGGGGAGCTGAACCCCCTAAACCTAAACGAATTGGACAGATCATAATCTTATGGTCTAATTTTGCCACATCTAGCCCCAATCATCGAAAATGATGATAATTACCTTACACATTTGCATAATTAGAGAATATAGAATAACAAATAAAAAAGCAATGGTTGCGTCTGTCGGAGTCGAACCCCCCAAACCAAAACGGATTGGGCTGGTCATGATCTAATGGACTGTTTTTGCTACCCTTAACCCCCGTCGTTGAAAATGATGACAATTTGCTTACCAGTTACCATATTTGCACGATTAGAGAGTATAGAATAACATCTCATAGCTACACTAAAACAAAAAAGTAATGGCTGCGTCTGCCGGGGAACCCTGGTCTATTGCTTGGAAGGAAATTATCCTAACCGTTGGACCACAAACGCTCAGTTGAGAGATAGATACGCTCATATGATTTATCTTCCTAGTCTGCTTTTCAACCGTTGTTGTCAAAGCTACGGACATTGTTAAATTGATGAGATGTGAGGAAATTGATTGTGCGGTATATCCCTTTTTAAGTTTATTTGAGTCAATTAATACGTTCAATATATAAGTCAATTAATACGTTCAATATATGAGTCAACTAATACGTTCAATATAGGGCTCCAACATGGAGGTCAACTCAACTGGTCATCCCACATGGCGATCCCAGTCTTCACGTTTACATGAACATCACAAGTATATTTTTCATTCATTCCAAACTGATCATTTTATAAGGTGCAGAAATAATATTAGGAATCTTCCCTAGATATTATAGCTTATGCTTGAATTTGTTTTTACCTTTGGAAAAATCAAATAACTAAGTTGTCTGCAAACTTAAAAAGCACATCAAAGTAAACATGGAATTCCTAAAAGCTAACTCGTAATTTCGTTTCCTTAGCAAATTTTTGTAACTTAATATTGTAAAAATGTCCTATACGAGTGGTTTGAGTAAAATGGATGGTTTGAGTTAAATTCGGACGGATCAAAATGAGTTAAATCAATAAAAAAATGTATTGACATCAGAAATTTAACTGTCAAGAATGACTCGTCATACCAATAATACCATTAATATCCTTGTGTTCTCCCTTTTTATTTTACGAGTGGTGCGAGTGAGCGAGAATGTGTAGTTCTCCTTTATAGTTAACTTTCAGTTTTAGTCATATGATCTTTTTGTACACATGGCATACCAAAAAGGCAGACAAAAGGTAAAATTGGTGAAGCAATAAAATGCAACAGTTTTTTGTGCGGATTGCCCTTCAAATTGATGGTCTTTAATTTTTGCCCCTCAAATTGCCGGTCTTTAACTTTTGTCCTTCGCCTAATATCATGAGGTTTGGGGTTCGAATCCCGGCTTATAAAAAAAAATTCACAAGGCAAAGTTTCGTAGCAAAATTAGGCCTATTCGGACAAAAGTTAGCCCTTAAGGCAGACTTTTACAAAATTCCAACTGAGTTAAAAAAAATAAAAATTGCCTTAATGCAAACCTCTACTTTGAGGTAGAGTTTTGCCTTATGTTTGAAGGCAAAACTCTCTGTCTTCGTAAATTTGCGGTCAAACTCCGATCTTTGCGGTGAAACTGCACGATCGGGCGAGTTTGACGAAAACTCTACTTAAGGCAGAGTTTGAGACTCTGCCTGAAGGTAGCAAAACTCTGCCTTTGCGAATCCAAACTCTACCTTACGAATTATTTTTTATTTTTTTAATTGAGCGGGGATTCGAATCCGAAACTAAGGAGTTTTTAGCGAAGAGCAAAAATTAAAGACCACCCCCGAATAAGCGAATCATGCAAATTGCCCAAAATGCAATTCTATGTGGGCTTTAGCCGTAGGAGACCTTGTGTATATTTTATTTGGCGTTAGTGTGCAAGACAAGCGGTGGGAATGTTGGTGTACAAGCAGCTGGTTACTTATAGGCTTCACCCATATGAATCTCTGTGGCAATGACATAAAAAGCTTCACTCATATTCTTCATTTCAAAATTGGGGATAAGGAATTGTTTCGTTTAATGCAACTATCTCAAATTGCTACTGGCAAGTAAAATGTCATCCCCATATAGAACTAGGAAAATATATTTGCTCCCACTTATCTTAAGGTATATATATTAATCAATGATGTTCACCGTAAATTCAAATGAAGAAAAAACATTATGGAATTTAATATATCATTGGCGGAAGCCTGTTTTAGTCCATAAATGAATTTATTCAACTTGCAAACAAGGTGACTTATATCCTTATTACAGAATCCTTCAGGTTGACGCATGGATACCTCCTCTTCAAGATCTCCATTTAAGAAAGCCGTTTTCACATCCATTTGATGTATTTCTAAATCAAATAAGCTACCAATGCCATGATTATTCTTAATGAATCCTTCTTTGAAAGTGGAGAGAAGGTTTCATGGTAGTCAATGCCTTCTTTTTGAGTGAAACCCTTGGCTACACGTCTGGCTTTATATCGTTCAATATTGCAGATGAGTCTCTTTTGATTTTATTAACAAATTTGGATCCTATAGTAGAGACTCCTTATGGTAATTCAAAGAGATTTTAGATTTTATTTTTTGCCGTAGATTCCAACTGTTCTTTCATGGCATCATACCAAAGTGTTGAATTCTCTACTCATGACTTGTGAAAAAGAGCATGGATCATCTTTTAGTCCAATACCATAACTGAATTCTTGGAGATATACAACATAGTCGCTAGAAATTGCTGCTTTGCGAACTCTTGAGTATTTTCTTACTCTCACTGGTTCAGACAATCTTTCAATGAGTTCAGGTAAAGTGGGTTGATCTTCATGTGGCTCCTCTAGTGGTGGTGGCTCTTGAACTTGATGCTTTTAAGACAATTCATGAGAATTTGTCTGATCAACATTCAAGTTCCCTATGTATAGAGGTGCCACAAGCGGTTCCTTTATTTCTTCCATTCCATCACTTAAGTCGAACCACTCCCACTCACTTCATGTTTCTCAAGAAATTTAACATTTATAGCCTCAATAATTTGAGAAAGGACAATAAAACCTAAATCCTTTAGAGTTAATCGCATAGCCTATAAGGAAACCGCTTATTGTTCTTTCATCCAACTTTAATTGTGGGTTATAAACCCTCACCTCAGTTGTACATCCCCAAATGTATAAATGGCTTAAACTACGTCTCCATCCTTTCCATAATGCAAAAGGCGTCTTTGGGACAAACTTTAATGGACCCTATTTAAAATATAAACAGCGGTTTTAAGGCTTCACTCCATAAGGATAAAGGTAAACTTGACCTTCTAATCATGTCCATTAATGCCCGGTTCCTTCTTTCTGCCACACCATTTTGTTGTGGTGTTCCTGGCATGGTATATTGAGCAATTATACCTTCACTTTCAAAAAAACTCAACAAATAGACCTTTAACTTGTCCCTTATCTGTGTACCTACCATAATATTCTCCATCCCTCTTAGACTTTACAATTTTGATCTGAGGCTCAAGTTTGTTTCTTGAATTCTGTTTTAAGAACATTAAAAGCATAAGTGCTTTTAATTTGTGAAACAGAATATAAAGATATATGTATCTTGAATAGTCATTAATAAGCGAAATAAAATATCTCTCACTATTCAAGCAAAGGGTAGGAGAAGGTCCACAAATATATGTATGTATGATCTCAAGCAATTGAGAACTCCTTTTGGCACCTTTAGTGAATTTTTTGGTCTGCTTACCCTTTATGTAGTCCACACAAGTACCAAAGTCAGAAAAATCAAGAGCTTCTAGAACTCCATCATTAACCAACCCTTTGATTCTATCAATAGAGAAATGTCTCAATCTCTTTTGCCAAAGACTTGATGAGTTCTCATTAATAATACATCACTTAGTGTCAACTTCTTTATCATGTAGAGTTAAAACATTACATTCAATTGTGGGGTCTAGCTCAAATTTAAATAATCTTCCATCCAAATTTCCAAAAACAATAATTTTATTGTCTTTCAAAAGTTTCACTGAAGAATAAGAACATAAAAAGTGTTTTCTAAGTCTAATTGAATATCATCTATGAGTCTATAAGTCCCCACGCCTTCCCCATGTGATGGCATCCTATTGCCTGAATAAACATTTTGTTCACTTCCTATAGGCTTCCTTAGAGTTAGAAAATCCTGGATGGTTTTGACAATATGAGTTGTGGAACCAAAATCGATCCACCATGTACTATCAAAAACATCAATAATATTAGAATCATAACATAAAAGGTAAAATTATCTTTCTTCTCAAGCCATTTTTGTATTTCAGGCAATCTTTCTTCCAAAGATCTCTTCTTTCTGCAGAAACATCAAAAATCTTTATCAAAACTGTCTTTCATCTTCACAGGAACACTTTTACCTTTCTTTGCATTTTTCTTAGCATGAGTTACCAAATTAACACTTTCAGGTTCTCATGCTTCAACCTCTCCTCTTCTTGAACATACATGGTCAAGAGTTCATTAATTGATCACTCATCTTTATGTGTGTTGTGAGATATCTTGAACGGATCATATGCCGGTGGAAAAGAGTTGAGGATAAAATGTACAAGAAAAGGCACAGACATATCAACCTCAAGGGACTTGAGTTTAGCAGCAATATCTTCATCTCTATAATGTGCTCGCTTACTGTATGACTTCTATCAAAAGTCATACTTGAGAGCCTTTTCATAAGGGTGCTGACCCGGCCTTGTTAGAGCTTACAAATTGTTCATCAATTGCCTACATGTAAGCTTTGACCTTATTGCTATCAGGGATAGAACCACTAATGCTTTGGCTTATGTGAGCTTTTATGAGCATCAAGCTCAAGCGATTAGATCTCTCCCACCGCTCATAATAAGTCTTAGCTTCTGGCATACTTGATTTTGTGGGTTTAGGCGGTTCTTCCACATGGATTGTCAGATTCAAATCTGAGCACCCTAAAGTGAGAAGGACTTTCTCCTTCCATTCAGTAAAGTTGTCACCAGACAATATCGTAATTCGAGCATTTTCGTTAAAGATAGCAAATCCGAGCACCCTAAAGTGAGAAGGACTTTCTCCTTCCATTTAGTAAAGTTGTCACCAGACAATATCGTGATTCGAGCATTTTCGTTAAAGATAGCAATAGAAAAGCTGTGTAAACTGCAAAACAAAGATACACACATAATCTATGAAGTACAAACCATCAAGTGAATCGCGTAAATACTGATTCTAAGGATATTCAAGATCTTCCTATGGATAGAGGTTGCAACCCATGCACAGAATTTGCTTAACTTTATTAGACTGGTAAACCAAAATAAAATTAGAAAACAATTTGTGGGCATAGGACAATTTTCAAACTAAAAAGTTTACTATCTCATTCCAAATAATCTCACCAAAATAGTTACCTCCCTGTGGGGCCGGGTTACCATTTTAATGAGATAGCTAAACTAAATAAATGTCATTATAATTTTAACCACTAAACTTTATGTGATTAAACAACTTAATTTCTTTTATATCAAGTACTCAAGATATTGTGACTAGTCCCAAGAACAAGCTATAAAGAAAACACAAAAATAACATCTCATAATAGTTAACTTTAATAATTAACTTAAAAAATGTGTTAATTAATCTAAATAGGAAAACAAATTATGTAAGCAGAGTCTACATATCCCTCATTAAAACAGTAATTCGTATAATAAATTTTAATGCTATAAGATCACTTCAAACAACCACAGACTTTTATACATAACAAAAAATTAAAACGTTAGACAAGCATTGGGCTTAAATCAACTAACATTTTCATCAATAATATTAGTTACCTTTACATGTCAGCTTACAATTTCGACAATGTTCCAAATACACAAGTAGAGTGATAGGAGTAGACCCTGAAAACTTTGAGAACATTAATTTCTACACCCATAATCATAGTATAGCAAATCTTCATCAATGAGTAACTATTTTATATTAAACTAATGTCAAGTTCGATATTAAAAAATAAATGAACAAGACAAAAGGGCTATGCGTGCAGTGACGACTGATTGTCATAAACAAAAATCGAATCTTGAATCAAAACATAAGAAACCAGAATTATAATTTTAAAGAACTAGTATCTTTAAAGGAAAACAAGTCTCCGTTATTTGTGAACCAACAAATCTCATTGTAATTGATTCAACCATTACCCATTGTAGCAACGATAGGAGTTCGATCTAACACACTGTATATATCAACATTAACCAAAATATAACACTAGACAATACGACTAAAGTAAGGCTTTGATACGGGCTCTGATACCACACGTAGTATTTAAAAGCATACACAGAGGCAACTCAGTGGAAAACTAAACAGGAACATACCTTTAGCCATAGTTGTTCAAGTGTCGTGAGGAATCGCTTTTAATCTAGCTCCGACTTGTAACCCTGAAAAGAATGGAAAAGTTTCTAGAGCCTTATAGCCTATTCCTATCACATAAGGGATGCTGGACTGATGAGCCACACACGTACTTACAGGCAGTCTAGGGACTCTTATGCAAAAACTTTAACCTTAGGAACTTCTCCATAAAATTTGGTTACCCTATAGACTAATATGGACTAATAATAAAACACTTCCTCCCATCAAGGAAACTTTCAGATATACATAACTAAAAATATTATCTGCTATATTTATTATTTACTTGAAAGACAAGGTAAATAATTTATTACCATAATATGTTGGCAACATTAAATGTCTCTAAAAGAGATGTTATTCTTACAGTTTTAATATCAGTATTCACGGTTGGTGTACTAATGGGGATGAATTTGTCGAATAATTAATAAAATATATGTTGTGTAATTATATGAAAATAAAGTTGATGTTTTGATATAAATATTAATAATATTAGTAAAACTTCTAAAATGATCTATTCTAATATCTTGGGTACTTATCTTCAAGATATGTCTAAAAAACCTAGTTTCTTGTTAGATATGTAGAAGAAGATAGAGTTAATTAGATTTTTCTTGTGTATCTAAAACCATCTGTAGAGAAGCATAAATAGGGGCACCTTAGACATTTATTGTTACGTCCCAAATCGGGAAACGTGCGGGCACCTACCTTTTTCCCACCTGGTAGGCGAACCCGTCCCTTTATCACAACTCAAATCAACAATAAAGTAAACCCAACCATCGAATATATATAATAAGTCTAGAATGGATAAGTAAATAAGTGCAGAAATAATACAAATAATCCCAAGGAATCTGGTCTAGGGTCATACAAGAGCCACTACTACAAAACAACCAGTATGAATATGAATGCATAGTCTGAAAAGTGGAATACTGTCCCGAAACATCAAATAAGACAAGTAAATAAGAAGAGGCATCCGAGCTGCTGATCCGTCCATGTGCTCACCCTCGATGCTCGTCAGCAAAGCCTCGGGAGTCAGCCACGA
This sequence comes from Lycium ferocissimum, assembly GCF_029784015.1. Taxonomy (NCBI): domain Eukaryota; kingdom Viridiplantae; phylum Streptophyta; class Magnoliopsida; order Solanales; family Solanaceae; genus Lycium; species Lycium ferocissimum. Next base: position 28,487,151 of record NC_081344.1, read on the forward strand.
GGAGAAGAAGTAGACCCTGTCACGTACTCTGCATTCATAGAAGAATGCAGCAAGGTAGCATCAGTACAAAGACTATGTACTGGTAGGTATCATAGGCCGACAACAGTTAGCTAACATATATAAAGGAAGAAACTGAAAGATAAACATGTTCACAATCAAGTATCAATCAACACAGTCCAAGAATAGTATCACAAGTACAGTAAGATCAACAGCCGAATCATAGCCTATGGTGAAGCACCTAAACAAAAGTCTGCCAAGTTTCCCACAATTCCTCAGAATGATCACGAACACAAGTACAACCCACTAATCCGATCAATAGATGTGAATGAGATGATAATGATGAATGCATATGTATAATATAATATATGTTAAGGTGCGCAACCCGATCAAAATATATGAGTATGAATGCATGAATGATATCAATGCCAATGAGAATCTATCAATACCAATCGTGCTACACATGGACACATATCACAATATCACGAATAAATCACATCTTTCCTTTTATAAGACAAAAACCAATAAATGAGAGATACGTGTTCACAATCATGATAAGGCAACTCAGCATGAAGTCTAGTATCCCACACGTGGCTACAAGCCAATAAATCGCAACAAGGCAACAAGCCATAATCAAACAACAATACCAACCTAAGTAATGCATCCCAACTTCATACCTGAAGGTGTACATGCTTTCTCCAATAATCACTTACTCTACATATTCTTCGCTAACTGAAGTCTAACCATAAGGTAAGCTGTAACCTATCTAGTAGCAGAGCGGGAGCCATGAACAATCACACCTATGCCTTGCCTTTTCGGAGAGCCTCGAGATACTTAAAGGCTAATCGAATTCTAAGTTAGAAATAAGGAAGAACAATACCCATATTGCTATACTATCTTTTGAATCAAATTCGACTATGGAAGAAGGGAAAAACGGGCCCACAAGAGCAAAACAGGTATTTCAAAAGTGAAATCGGTGACCCAACGTTCTAGAAATTCAATTCCACTATTCAATTGCTAGATTAACTATAGAATTCATCAATTTCATCATTCCAGTCAAAACCCCCAATTTGGGTATAAACCCTAACTTTCAAACTTTCAATTTCATCAACATAAATGGAGATTCAAGCCTATTAGTTACTAAATCACCAAATTCCATACTTAGATTAGTCAAATCCACCAATAATTCTTATTTAGAAAGACTTAAAATCAAATAATGAAATAGACATCACAACCCATCTTTTCTCTTAAGTTCTATAGAAATTCTAGAATGGATTCAAGTTTAGGAAAGGTAAAGGAATGAATTCTAGGTTAGAGAACTTACCCACAAGAGAAATCAGCCAAGAACTCCTTCAAAATCGCCTCAAAAAATGCTTCGGAATAATAAATTAAGTGATAGGAAATAAAGGGTTTTAACTAGGCATTAAATAGGATTCTAGTCCCGTCATTCACTACAGCGGTAGGACGTCCGCTACAGAGGGCCCGCCATAGCGGCCTACCTTTCGCTGTCACGAGTCCGCCACAGCGGACTACCAGCCGCTGTGGCGACTGACCACAATTCCCTTCCCCTCGCCATAGCGGACTAGGCCCTCGTTGTGGCGAGTCCGCTACTACGGACACTAAATACCAGAATTTCCCTGGTTTTTCACTAACTCAATCTCCAAATTCGATGATCACCTGAGACCTCACAAATACAAACCATACATGCAGTCATATATAAAAACACGCTACGGACTCACTCGCGGTCTCAGAATTGCCAACGGAGGTCTATTTGACCGAGTCAACACCCAATGGCCAAATACTAACTTTCCAACCAATAACCCGAAACACTCCCAAGTGCCTTGAGAACCGAACCGAATATCCCACCAAGTCACAGTCGACCATCTAGACCTTTAGAAATCGACGAATTTTTGAAAAAAGGTCCATTTACTCAAAAGTCAACTACTGGTCAAACATTTTCACATTGAGGCTCTATTTCACAAAAGAAAACATACATCTCGCCCGATCACCTTGGGAAACGTACCACCTATCCCCATGAGTCAAAATCTTACTAATAGGGCTTGAGGAAAGGTCAACGGAGGTAAATGGGTCAAAAGTGCTATAACGACCAAACGGGTTGTTACATCATATACCAATTAAACCATCTCTCGTCCTCGAGCGACAAAGGAAGAAACGGGGGAAAAGTACCTGAGTCAGCAAATAACTGGGAATATCTAGAACTCATATCAGACTCGATCTTCCATGTGGCCTCCTCAACAGGACGATGCTACCATTGCACCTTAACAGATGATATCTTCTTAGACCTCAACTTTCTAACCTGCCTATCTAAGATCGCAATAAGCTCCTCCTCGTAAGACAGATTCTTATCAAGCAACACAGAATCCCAACGAACAATATAAGACCCGTCTGAATGGTACCTCTTCAAAGATAGAAACATGGAAAACCGGATGAACACAGGTGGCAAGGCTAACTCATAAGTAACATTACCAACACGACGGAGAATCTCAAATGGATCAATGTACCTCGAGCTCAAATTTCCTCTCTTCCAAACCTCATAAATCTTCAGAAAAACCTGCTCAACCTCAATAAAATCTAAATTCCGAATCTTCCGGTCCGCATATAACTTTTGTCGACTCTGAGCTGCCATAAGCTTTTCCTGAATAAGCTTCACCATGTCTAAAAACTCCCTCAACAAATCTGTACCCCAAGGTCGAACCTCAAAAGTATCAAACCACTCAATAGAAGAACGACACCTCCTACCATATAAAGCCTTGAATGGTGCCATATTAATTCTCCAATGGTAAACCACCAAAATTAATAACATATGCTCTCAACATATCCTTGATCACCTGGATAGTCCACTCGGACTGACCATCAGTCTGAGGATGAAATGCAATGCTAAGGTCTAACTGAGTACCCAACTCTGCCTGCAACATTCTCCAAAACTTGAAGTCTTCAAAACTTGGAGGTAAACTGAGTCCCTCAGTCGGAAATGATGGATATCGAAACCCGTGCAATCGCACTATCTCTCGGATGTAAATCCTGACCGACTTCTCTGCATTATAAGTAATCTAAACTGGGATGAAATGAGCAGACCTAGTAAACCAATCAACAATAACCCAAACTGAATCGACCTTGCCCAGGGTCTTCCACAAAATCCATGGCAATCCACTCCCATTTCTACTCGGGAATGGGCATCATTTGAAGCACACCACCAGGTCTTTGGTGCTCATACTTGACTTGCTGGCACTTCTAATACTGAGCAATGAAACCTGTAATATCTCTCTTTATCAGACCCCACTAGTAGTATTGCCTCGAATCACGATACATCTTAGTCGCCCCTGGATGAATAGAATACCGAGAGCTATGAGCCTCCTCCAATATCAATCGAATCAGACCACCCACACGAGGAACGCACACACGTCCCTTGACCTAAGAATCCCCTCATCATCAAGCACGGCCTCCTTGGCCTCACCTCTCAAAACCTTATCACAAATCTTACATAACTTAGCATCAACAAACTGTTGAGCCTTAATCTACTCCAAGAGAGATGACCTCGCCTCAACACTCGCTAAAACTCTACCCGAATTTGAAATATTGAGACGCACAAGACTGTTAGCCAGAGTCTGAAATTCTATGGCTAAAGGACGTTCTGAAGCAACCAACTGAGCTAAACTGCCCATACTCACTGCCTTGTGACTCAAGGAAGCAACTACCACAGTAGCTTTACCCGGATGGTAAAGTATAGTGATATCATAATCCTTCAGAAGCTCCATCTAACTATGCTATCTAGAATTGAGATCCCTCGGACTGAACACATGCTGAAGGTTGCAGTACGCGGTATACACCTCACAATATACCCCATATAGATAATGCCTCTAAATCTTCAATGTGAAGACTACTGTTTCCAACTCCAAATCATGAGTAGAGTAGTTCTTCTCATAGGTAGTTCTTCTGATAGATCTTTAATTTCCTAGAAGCGTAGGTAATAACCTTGCCTTCTTGCATTAAAATGATGTCCAAACCAATATGGGACACATGACAATAAACTGAGAAATCTACCCTCCACGGGTAATGCCAAAATAGAGGTTGTGTTCAATAAAGTCTCGAGCTTTTAAAAGATCTTATCACAAGCATCAGACCACTGGAAAGGAACCTCCTTCTGAGTCAATCTGGTCAAGTGAGAAGCAATAGAAGCAAACCCTTTCACAAATCAAACGGTAGTAGCTCGACAAACCCACGAAGCTACGAATCTCAGTCTCTGTAGTGGGCCTCACCTAATCCTTAATAGCCTCGATCTTCTTGGGATCAACCATAATCCCCTTCTTTGATACCACGTGGACCAAGAATTCCACTGAATCGGGACAGAACTCACATTTCGAAAACTTGGCATAAAACTCTTTCTCTCTCAATAACCCAATGACAATCCTCAAATGACGTTCATGCTCCTCCCTACTTTTTGAATAGACCAAGATATCATCGATGAATACCATGATGAAGGAATCCAAGTATGGTTTAAAAATGTCATTCATCAAGTCCATTAAAGCTGCGGGGGCATGTGTAAGCTCAAATGACATCACAAGGAACTCATAATTACCATAACGAGTCCTAAAGGCGTTTTCAAAATATTCTCGGCCCGATTATTCAGTTGGTGATAGCATGACCTTAAATCAATCTTCGAAAAGACAGAAGCACCTTGAAGCTAGTCGAAAGAGTCATCAATGCGAGGAATGGGATACTTCTTACAAATGGTCACCTTGTTCAACTGACGGTAATATATGCACATCCTCATCGTCTCATACTTCTTCTTCACAAATAAAACGGGAGCACCCTAAGGGGAGACTCTCGGTCTAATGAATCCCTTACTCAGAAGATCCTGCAGGTGCCATCTTATATGGCAGAATGGAAATATGGAGGGTGCCTGGCTTTAAATCGATGCAGAAATTAATGTCACGATCGGGTGGCATTCCCGGCAAATCAGAAAGGAATACCTCCGCAAACTCGCATACAATGGGTATGGGCTCAAGGGGCAGAGAATCAACACTAGTATCAGGAACACGGCCAAGTGTGCCAAATACCCCTTGTCGACTAATTTCTTCAAGCGGAGATAAGAAATGATCTTTCTCGGAGCGGGATTCAGAGTACCCCTCCACTTAAGTCTAGAAATCCTAGGCATAGCTAAGGTGACAGTCCAAAATCGCGTGGTACGGGGACAACCAACTCATACCCAATATAAAATCAAAATCTACCATATCCAAGATCATCAAGGCTACCCACGTGTCATACCCCTTAAAAGTAACTAAGGAAGACCGATAGACTAGATCAACCATAACAGAATCTCCAACCCGAGCAAACACATAAATAGATAGACTAAGACGGTCACAGGTCAAATCCCAACCAACAGAATGATACGTAGACACATATGAGAAAGTAGAATGGTGATCAAATAAGACTGAAGCTATCCGTCGACGAACATAAATGGTACTTGAGATCACAGTATCAAAAGCCTCTACCTCAAGCCTATCTGGAAAAGCATAGCAATGCGCACCACCACAACATCTTTGGTCGATCGCGCTCCTCCTCGAGACTCGGGAACCACCCTTACCAAACTAATGTCCACCCCTAGACGAATGAGAACCACCGCGCCCTAACTGAGCACCGCCTCACGCTGAAAAACCACCTCGGCTAATAGAAAATGTCAGAGTCCTCGGGGTCTGGAATCGGAAACCATGTTGAGTCCCACTCTGACTAGATCGGGTACAATATCTCATGATGTGAATGGAATCACCATACATATAGTAAGATCTGGGGCTGGAAGCTGACATACAAAAGTCAAAGAACCGAATAGACCACCTCAGTTGGCTGGTCGAGACAGGGAACCTCTCTGAGACTGCCCAGCCCCATAACCACTCTATCTAGAAGGGCTATCAGAAGATACCTGTAGTGCGGACTGAATAAGATGGCTGAGGGATGACTGATAGGTCCTAGAAGACTGACCCCCGCCTCTATAACTAGAACTATTGTACCCACTATATTGACGAGGCCTCTTCTCACTAGACCCTCCAAATGATCGAGCCTTTGCAGACTCGACACTCACGACATGATCCACAACTGCCTGGAAGGAAGACTCTATGGCCACAAGCAGAAGACAAGAAATATGAAGTGGAAGCACAAGTCCACCAATAAATCTATGAACCCTCTCTACCTCTGTCAGAATCAACTGTGTCGCATATCGAGCCAAAAATAAGAATCTAGCCTCATACTCCGCTACTGACATACCTTTCTGCTACAAATAGGTAAACTCATCCCTGCAATGATCCCTCAAGGTACGTGGCACGTACTTCTCTAAAAAGGCCTGGTGGAACTGTGACCAGGTGAGTGGAGGTGAACCAACGGGTCTGCCCTCAATAAAATACCTTCACCACGTCTTTGCGTCTTCGCAAAATTGGAAGGATGCATAATCCAAACTGTGAGACTCCATGATATTCATCTTGTGATACCTCTCATGCATATCCATAATGAACTCGTATGCATCCTCGCTAGGCGTTCCGAAGAATATAGGTGACTCCATCTTTAAAAATCGGCTGATGAGCTCATAATGCCTAACTGCCAAAACCTGGCCTGCTACTGGTCTAGGAGAACCCTTAGGGGCTGGTATAACATCAATACGCGGGGCTATGGCAACAGCAGGCTGCATCCCTATTGTCTGCCCTTGCTTAGGAGTTCGTACTCCTACTCTGGTCTAAGAACCACCTGGCGTAGTGGCGCTGCCCACTGTATGTTGGGCATCGATATGAAGAAGGATACGGGTCATGGTGTCCTGGAATACTGGGTCGAACATACCTCGGGGTGAGTGGGTGGGCCCCACACCTCCCCCGATTTCCTGCTCTCTCGCGGGCTGTCACTTTGGCACATGCTCTGCAGAAGCTAATCGAGCTCGGCTCTGTCCAGCCACAGAGGCCCTGCCCCTGGTTGGTGCAGCATCACGGCCTCTAACCTGGCCGCGGCCTCTCGCCTATCCTTGTCCTCTAGTGGCGACCCCAGTGGCTGGCTTGGGCTCCTTGTCCCTCGCGATAGTAGCTCGTAGTCTTACCATTTGTGAAAGAACATAAATGAATTACATACCAATTCGAAAGTTCCAGATACCAATTTGAATAAAGTATCACAAAAGAATGAAAAAATTTGAAGTTTCCTAAATGTCCCATAGCCTCTCGCAGATAACCATGGAGCTTATCGTACTGATCCGCAAAACTCTATCAGACATGCTCTTGTACTTATAGACCGGGTAACTAGGGCTCTAATACCAACTTGTCATATCCCAAATTGGGGAACATGCGGGCACTTGCCCTTTTCTACCTGGTAGGCGTCGTCCCTTAATCACAATTTAAATAAACAATAAAGTAAACCCAACCATCGAATATATATAATAATTCTAGAATGGATAAGCCAATAAGTGCGGAAATAATACAAATAATTCCAAGGAATCTGGTTTAAGGTCGTACATGAGCCACTACTACAAAACTACAATCCTGAATATGAATACATAGTCTGAAAAGGGGAATACTGTCTCGAAACATCAAATAAGACAAGTAAATAAGAATATACATCCGGGATGCGGATCCGTCCATGTGCTCACCCGAGATGCTCGTCAGTAAAGCCTTGGGAATCAGCCACGAGGAGAGAAAGTAGACCCTGTCACATACTCTGTATTCGTAATGGAATGCAGCAAGGTAGTATTAATACAAATATTATGTATTGGTAGGTATCATAGGCCAACAACAATTAGCTAACATATATATAGGAAGAGACTGAAAGATAAACATGTTCATAATCAAGTATCAATCAACACAGTCTAAGAATAATATCACAAGTACAGTAAGATCAACAGCCGAATCATAGCCTATGGTGAAGCACATATGTTACGGTTCACTTTTACGCGGGTGCATAAAATCTACTAAGAGGTTGTTGGTGCTCTAATTGGACTTCAGTGTTTTAGGGTCGCCACCTAATTTATTTAAGGAAAAAAAATAGGAAAACCGGGTTTAAAAGGGTTTATCAAATAAGAGAAAAATCCTTTTTGGACCAGAGTTCAAGGTAAGGGTTCTGATGATCCCCTAGGGAAGGTTTTAAGCACCCTATTATAAGGATCCGTAGAATAGGGTTGACCTACGAGTTTCAATGTGTGATTATTGTAATTATTTGCTTAAAAGTATTTAGTTTTCCGCAAAATGTCATTTATTTCTTTTTCATAAACTCAAGAAAGAATTTAGCAAAAAGTCCCCTTAGAAAAAGGGGGTTCGGGTTTAAAAATCCGCATAAGTGGTCAACTCACTTTATTTCTGGACTAAGACACACCCGGGATTTCTCCCGAGTAGAGTCACTACTATTTTAGTCCTAATAAAATGAGTTCAGTACTTACAGGCTTTATACATATAATATATGAAAATATGGAGTATATTTCCGATTTTATACATATATACATACAAAAAATATAAGTATTTTATTTAAGTCCAATTTGTCATTGGAGCTCATAAGGTCAAAGTTTCCAGCCCAGATGCCATGATTTCTCAAACTCGACCCAAAGAATTTCCTCTTGTTTCATTTCGGTCCACGGGTTCTGCGCTTTCAGCCCCAAAGCAATCTCAAAGTTTTTCTCAAAATTTTCCAAGTCCAGAATTGGTCTTAAAGCTTCCAACACCCGTTTCCAGATTTTGGTCTCAAAATCAAATTAAGGTATTTTGTCAAAATAATCTTGTTATCGAAATCAATTTTTTCGACTCATTTTCCTTCTGATCCAATTTTATCATAATACTAACAAAACTGGAGAAATTTTTATTGTTTTCAAATCCTATAAATGACTAACAGCGGACTAAGGCCCAAAATTATTTGTTATTACTCATTTGGTCACAAAAAGGGCAGAAAGGCCCGACATTTATACTTAGCAATCTTTAAGAGCCGTTTCACATAAACAAATCGTTGAACCATTTTTAGGCTTAGAAAATTCAATAAGAGCCAATTATATGCAAAATTGATAGTTAACCGTGTTTTTTAAAAAAAAATTGGGTTCGACTTTCCTAGGATACTAAGCATTTTCCTAAGTTCTACATCCACATGGGTTTACATCTTTGCACATAATGAATCAAATAAAAAGGAAGTTAGGCTGGTGGGCCTACCTAAGCCCACCAGTCACCATTTTCACCCATAGTTGGGCCTTCACCATTTTCACCCATGGTTAGGCCTTCAATATAGTAGCTTCCCTTTCTTATATTCATACAGACTCGATCAACAAATAAATGTTGGGCCTCTGGCCCAACTGGGTTTAATCCAAGGACAGTTGGCCCAAGTGGCCCGAGGTGGAATCACGTACACATGAAAAGGATAAGGATTAGTATATTTCTACGTGTTTTAAAACTAAAGTGCGGATAGCTCATAAAATAAACTAAGACACAAGCCAAACATATACGTAATTCAGAGGAAGTAGAAGCAAATTTAAGAAGAACTTTCAGGCCCAAACTAAATAAATAACAATAAAGGAGAATTTAGGCCGAACAGGTCACATAACCTAACCAAATAGGATGGGCTAAATATAAGTCAGCTTTAACATATAAATAGAGGCCCAATCAGGCAGAAAGAAAGAAATAAGCCCAAAGGCTGAACATACCTAACAACAGTTTACACTATTAGGATGATATACTCCAGATATATCGAATATACCAACTTATATACACTTGAGTGTATATAAGATTGAATATATATACACACTTGAGTGTATGTAAGATTGAATATACTCTTTATATCTAAGTATATCCCATTGATATACCACAAAGCATCAATCATACAAAGAGAAAACAACAAAAGAAACATGCTAAGACCTCAAATGTTTGAGGTTTCACTCAGATGCAGTTAAGCAAAATCAAGAAGGGGATAATATACAAGACAAGCACCAATAGTATACATGATATACATATATTTCTAGTTATTTTTACCACTCAGAGGGTCCCACAGGACATGGATTCCTATAAGGGAACCCCAGCAACTTAGGATAGAGGAATTGGACTGAGTTAGCTAGAAACTCAAATTCCTCTTCCCTTCTTCTTTGGTCCTAGGTAAGTCACACTCATATTCAACCATACCCTAATTGACATCCTCTCTTAATTTAGACTCTTCAATACCCGAATTCACATGTCAATACTCCAAACTTCATACACACTTCACTACTCGTGTTCAGTCCAATTTAATAGTCATGCAGGGAGGGATAGAAATATGCAGTATCCTAGCTAACAGATATGAGCATTTTGGAGCATAAGTGTAAATCAAACAGACAGCAGACATAACATTTGATCATACAAACAGGCTTTTAGCATTTTCCTTTTTAACAGATTAGCTAGACATAGCAATCTCAACATTCTTACAAGTCCAAACAAACATCATACAAGGGCATATACCCATCTAATTCCAGAATCTTCTTAAGTGAGCCTAATCAGGTACAAATTTAATAAGAAATGATCACATAGCACACAACTGGAAAGTTTTGTCTACAAGGGACTTCAAACAACATTACAAGACTCAATACAGCATTGGTACAGGTTTACTGATGTAGAAGTTAAATTCAAAATCCTTTTTATCCCTTTAAAACGCATTATGAGACTTTTGATACTACCAACAACAAACCAAATGACATAGGCCTCATATTTGAAATAGAGTTCATTAAGGGAGCATACAAATGGTCTGGTTCCTCTATTAAGTAAAGTAACTATCATTTTTAGCTTCAATGGATACAATTTCAAGTCCAGTAGACATAAGGGTTCCATTTTACCACCAATAACACATTTTGAAAACAGTACTTGACTCAAGCAACACACCACAGAGAAACCATTCTAATACATCAAACACATAGGTCTCAAATGACTCTAAACTTAACTTAAACAGGTACAGACATGTCTCAGGCAGTCAAAATGAATACACATGCTAGTTAAAACTAGACAAAGAGTTGAGTACACTAATCATGGTGTCAAACAGGAAAGCTTATGCACTGTCTAATGTATATTTAACCATATTGATCAAGTCCAACACACATTAATCCATATATGAAACAAACAGTTAATCGGATGACCAATCATAGAAAATTTTTAACCATATTAGCATGATTAGCAGACTTCTAGGTCATAACTGAACATAACACTCATCAGATGTCATAGCAATGAACCAACAAACCCAAGTTTTAGAGAACAGACAAGGATTGACATCACTCGTCTAAACAATACATAGAAGTAAACAGAATATGCATGGTAATGGTCCTTATTAGACCCTAATCAGATGAGATTCAAACTAAATAAGTGGTGTTTAAACACTTTGAACATGATTAGCTTAAGACAGATAACATGATTCAAAGAGACTTAGTCCTTTTACAGTGTCATTATCTCATTCAATCAGGCTATAGGACTTCATCTAACATAATAAATGAACTAACAGGATCATAAACAGGATTATATCATATGCTTAGGAAAGTAATAGGCAGAAATTAGTCTAAACATATACTTAACAACAAGATTTAAGACTGATAACACCTAAATCATGCTTACATAATAACCAATCTAATCAACCTATTTAACTAAACAACATATAAAATAGGCTTAATCAAACTAAACTAAACTGCACATAACCAACACATAAATTATACCTAAGCGGGAAAAGAATGGCAAAAATTAAAAGGGAAAGAAGATTACCTTTCTCGTGTGCAGCCTTTGATCGAGATTTGAACTTGGAGACCGCTTTGTGCTCCTCAAAACCCCAAATACACAGCCACGAACTCACACAAGAACAGAAAAATACTTAAAATTTAGACTAAACTTGAACTGTTAAAGTTTTAGCGATAAAATGCTCAAAAACTTAGATATTTTGAGTATGCAAGCAAATATTTTAGTTTGTAAGATGTAAAAAATGTCAAATAATGTAGCTTGGGGTCCTTTATATAGAAACCCCTAAAATCCCAAACCCTAATTCTATTTTGATAGGGGACAATACCAATTTTTGAGAATTGGTTCTCACACAACAATCAAAGGCTGAGATTAGGTCAAATAAACATATCAAGGGCCAGATTTGACCCAAAAGTGGTCAATCCATTTAATTCATTGTGAACCAATCAAAATCCACGAATTCAAACAAGTACAATAAGGATTTACACAGTTTTGACCGTTTAATAATTAGAAAAAGCAAATAAATAGAGAGAGGGAAAGGGTTATACCGTGTTTGTGGTTGAATTGCGGTGGAAAGTAGATAAGCATTTAATGCTTTACTCAAATTGTTTGAACCAACCTGCCAACCTGCTAAAAGCCACGCTTGTCTGATCCGTTGCCATTTTTGGCTTAGCTGACGAGGAGAGCGAGAGGATATGGTGGAGGCGGCAAGGGTTTTGGGAACGGGGAGAGGGTAATATATTTAAGGGATCATTTGGTTTGGCTAAGGGGTAAAATGAGGGAATATAGGGCCTTTGCCCCTCTTTATGTTGTGTTGGGTTGGGTCAGTCCGATTTTGGACTGGGCTCGGTCCAATTTCAAGAGAAAATAAATGAGGCTTGTATATATATGGGTTTTGCTAACCTGCAACATGAAGGCTGTAGGATGGCAATGTACCCATCTTTTGATTTTCTTAAATGTCCCTAATATCAAATGAAGAATATGTGCATCTAAGGGGCCTTTTTGTCTTTACACCATCTATACCCAATTCTCTTTCTCTTCTTCCTCTCCGTTTTAATTTTATTTTCTTCTACTAGATTCAACTTCACACCAAGATTTCGTCCTCCGTTGCTGATTTGTTCATTTCTCTATATAAACCAATTATTAAATCTTTCACAATTTAATGCTAGAAGATTAAATAAATTGAAAAATCAGAAATTAAATTTTGAGATGCAAGAAAAATGCTAATATTAACCCATATTTGACCTCCATTAGAACTTCTGTGAAAACTCCGTCTAGAATTTGGTTTAGAATCAATTCCCTTATTATTTGTTGCCACCATATTAAATTTAAGGATTTCTTTGGAATATTCATCAAATTTTCACCATTAACATGAAAAACTAAGCATCTTAAACTCTTTGCTGTCATAACCCTTCACCTCCCTCCTCTTCTTATTCTACCCATAGCAGCGAAGAACAATTTCTTGGATAAAATCAGATAGACTAATTGTTTGGTACGAATAAATCAAAGAACAACCTGACAAAGAGATTACACCATAAATCTAATGACCATATAAAAAAAATAAACCAACCAAAATGAACATAATGAGCATCTAATGTGCTCAAATACACAGAGATGAAGCTATTAGGTAAAAAGCTTGCAAAATCTGTTGGGTCCTAATTGGTTTCGAGGAGGTGTAGTTGAAGAAATTTGGGGTTAGGTATCGGCGGGAGTTTCAATCTGAAAGCAAAATGTAGGGGAATAAGGAAAAGAAATTTGGGAATTTGAGCGGAAAGACAAAATTGTCCTCAAAAGCAAATAATAAGGGTATTTTAAGAAATTAAAAAGTGAGCACATTGCTAACCTACAACCTTCATGTTGTAGGTTAGCAAAACCCTCTCTCTCTCTCTCTCTCTCTCTCTCTCTCTCTCTCTCTATATATATATATATATATATATATATATATATATATATATATATATATATATATATATATATAAAATTAGAATCCCCCAAATGTGGTTAAAACATAATTAATCAACCAACTAAGCCATTAGTAATTATGATTAATTAATCTAATGAAACTTAAATTGCAAACGTAGCCTCAATTATGGCCATATTCGACTTAATTAAACAAATTTAAGTTAATTATGCATTAATGACCTAATTGAACTTCAACCATGAGTTTGGTTGTTTCAATCATGGCCAAAATTAAACTTAATTAAACAATTAAGGGCTAGTTTTTGCAATAATGACCTTAATTGGCTTAAAACATAGAATTGATTTCCAATTAAGGCCAAAATTTATAATAATTGATCATTCCAATTGTAGCCACTACTAGTCTCATAACAAGCAATTTATGGAATTAACCATAATTAAATACCCAATTAATTATGATAAATGCCAAATTCAGAATTGAGGGGTAAAATGATTAATTCATTTAATTAATCAGATTCCTTGAATTAAAAAGGGTAAAATATTTGTCAATTGATTTCTGATAATTCAAACAATTAAATAAATAATTGTTTTAAACTATTTCCTTGATCAAATTTAGCAAATATATCATAATTGTTGCAGAAATATGTAAATTAATTTCCAAATGATTTATACCATAACAGAAATTGTTTTACCAAATAAGAATGGTAAAATATTATCTAAATAATTTTATAAAATCATTTTGACTTCTAAAAATACATATTTCACTCTGTTTAATATTCAAGGACTCTGGGTAATTAAAATAAATTAAGGGAGGTCAAAAATTAGGTGTCAACAATATAAACACAAGTCTGCCAAGTTTCCCACAATTCCTTAGAATGATCACGAACACAAGTACAACCCACGAATCCGATCAATAGATGCAAAAGATGATAATGATGACTGCATATGCAATGCAATGATACACACACGCTCTGGTCTGTGAAACATGCAAACCGGTCCAATATATGTTGCAGAACGTGCAACCCGATCCAAATATATGAGTATGAATGCATGAACGATATCAATGCCAATGAGAATCTATCAATACCAATCGTGCCACACATGGACACATATCACAATATCACAAATAAATCACATCCTTCCTCTTTACAAGACAAAACCCAATAAATGAGAGATACGTGTTCACAATCATGATAAGGCAACTCAGCATCAAGTCTAGTATCCCACACGTGGCAACAAGCCAATAGATCGCAACAAGGCAACAAGCCACAATCAAACAACAATACCAACCTAAAAGTTCAATTCTACTATTCAGTTGCTAGATTAACTCAAGAATAGGGCAATTTCATCATTCAAGTCAAAATCCCAATTTGGGTATAAACCCTAACTTTCCAACCTTCAATTTCATCAACATAAAGTAGATTTCCAATAAACACTGGAAATGTCATCATTGCACCTGCATAACCTCGGTGGTTGCACCATCACATACTAATTGAAGATTCAATCCTATTAGTTACTAAATCATCAAATTCCATACTTAGATTAGTCAAATCCACCAACAATTCTCATTTAGAAAGACTTAAACTCAAATAATGAAATAGACATCACAACTCATCTTTCCTCTTAAGTTCTATAGAAACTCTAGCATGGATTCAAGCTTAGGAAAGGTAAAGGAATGAATTCTAGGTTAGGGAACTTACCCACAAGCAAAATCAGCCAACAACTCCTTCAAATCGCCTCAAAAGATGCTTTGAAATAATAAATAAAGTGAAAGTAAATGAAGGATTTTAACTAGGCATTAAATTGGATTATGGTCCTTTCATTCGCTACAGCGGTAGCACGTTCGCTATAGCTGGCCTTCCATAGCGGCCCACCCTTCGCTGTCACGAGTCCACCACAGCGGACTGCCAGCCGCTGTGGCGACTGACCACAATTCCCTTCCCCTTGCCATAGTGGACCAGGCCCTCGTTGTGGCGAGTCCGCTACGGCACATTTGGAGCCTCTACAACGGACACCAGACACTAGAATTCCCTTGGTTTTTCACTAACTCAATATCAAAATCCGACAATCACCTGAGATATCACAGATACAAACCAGACATGCATTCATACATAAAAACATGTTACGGACTCACTCGCGGTCTAGGAATTCCAAACGAAGTCTATTTGACCGGGTCAACACCCAATGGCCAAATTCTAACTTCCCAATCAATAAATCGAAACTCTCCCAAGTGCCTTGGGAATCGAACCGAACATCTAACCAAGTCACAATCAATCATCCGTATATCTAAGAATCGACAATTTTTTTAAAAAGATCTGTTTACTCAAAAGTTAACTATTGGTCAAACGTTTTCACTTTGAGGCTCTATTTCACAAAAGACATCATAAATCTTGTCCGATCACCTCAGAAACCATACTACCCATCCCCGCAGGTCAAAATCTTACCAATAGGGCTCAGCGAAAGGTCAACGGGGGTAAATGGATCAAAAGTGCTATAACAATCAAACGGGCCGTTACATTTGTAATCAAACCAAATTCAAGAAAGCATTTCTTCCAATAAAGTTTTCCTATCTAAAATCTTTCTATTCCTTTTAAAGTTTTCTCTCAAGCTTTAGTTAATGATCTTGTGATAGCTGAAGGCTTCCAATTTCTCTTTTGCTATTCTCTACATGGTATCAGAGCCACATGTTGGCTTCTAAATATTTTGTTTCAAAATTAAATTCAGTTGTTTTTTTTTTAAGAGATTTGAGTAACCTAGCTAATGGATTGGACATGTGATTAATGAACTAATCCAATTACAAGGTATGGATGACTTGTACAAAATCCTGTTTTGTTAGCGAGGAACTATGGAAAGTTATTAATGGGAGTTCTGCTGCAGCCAGAAGTGATTCTCTTTATATAAAAAGGGGTCTTCTAAGTATTGCTTTTCTTATTAAAGGTGATAAGTGGGAATCAAGACAGGTAAAAACTTTTCCTTTAGCATTTTCTTCTTTGTTTCATCACTATCTACTATTTTATTTTTTATATTTGAGAAGCCATGTTCCAATGTAGTATTTCATTCATTTGATTATAGAAGCTCATACACATAGTGGGTTGGGTTTATTTTTCATACAGGGACTTACATGACTTTATGAATGACTCTTACATGTATATTTTTAAAATATACTTAATAATGATGCAAGGGTTTAACGTGTTCATTTGAAAAAAAAAGATTTAAAAGTTAATTGTTGAACATCGACTCCCGGAACGGTTCTAATGATTATCAAGTTTCAAGATGAATTACTTGAGGATATACAAATGTTTCATTTGCTTTGGAAGTAAATTGTGTGTAAAGCTCGCAACCTACTTCCTATCCTATGTCGTATCTTCGCTTATAGGATGGAACACATTACTCTACCAGTTCTATGCTAGCGTCTTGCAGAATATAAACAACAGGTAAATAAAGAACACAATAATTTTTATGTGGAAACCACCCGGCTCACAAAGGCGATAAAAATCACGATTTACACCTCGGTAGGATTTTCCCCAAAACTAAAATACAACGGTGCACCTTTATAAATTCAAGTTGTAGACTCTGTAACCTAGGAACTAACCTCTAATCCCTATCTCATTAATCAACCTCTGACTAGGAAGCAACCTTCAAGTTGACCTCCAACTTGAAGTTGAATTTTCAACATTTTGTACTAACGAACTGCTTGTAATAGGGCGGATAAAGTACAACTCGATTGCCCAACCTGATACAAGTTTTCTAGACTCAAGAACTGTAAAACATAAACTCTATTAGACAACTTCTTCAATCTTCTTCTCTTACTAGGGACACACGCCTAGCTTCTGAACATTCTTCATATATCTCTTGATCGATCAATATTCTGAAATCTCTCTTTGTGGGTGTGCAAACCTTCTTCTTGGTAAGACTTGAATATTTATAACATTGAGTGCACAGTAGGTCCGCAAACACAAAACCTTCTTCGAGTAGGCCCATGAGATATTAGGGTTTGTGTTGTATTTAGATTCTTGCCTTGTTGAGTCCGTTTCTTGTCCGTGTAGAAGTCTTACCAATCCCAACAAATATGGCAAGGAATCTGCATACTTGACCGCCAAGTCGTTACCATAAAACTGCAAATCCTAGTAGTTGTCAAACTTGCACTGGAACATGTTCATGAACCTATTTCATCCACCTGGTTCGTCTGCCTCTGAATCTTTGCTCTATCTGAGATGGAACATGTTCACAAACCTGTTTCATGATCCCCTTCTCGTTCATTCCTGCAACTCTATCTTGAGCTTGCTTTTGTGATGGATGATGGAACATGTTGATAGACCTATTTCATGCATCATGCTCTTCGCTCTGTGTCTGTATTCTTCTTCATTGAGATTTATTAATTGCCTGAATAAGTGTTACGACCCAAAATTGGGTCCGTGCGGGAACCTACTTATTCCCACCTAGTAGGTGAACCCTTTCCTTCCTAAATCACATATTTAAGGAAAAATATAAACAAGTTCATCGATAAAACAATTCCCATTAATAGAATATAAAAATGTATACAAGACTTTACAAATATTTCCCAAAATCTGGTTTGGACTGGTACAAGGCTTCTAAGACTTGACTAGAACTGAATTTTTAAATACAATAAACAAAAGTAATCGTAACAACCCTATTGGAATGAGATAACAGAGTCTTGAAGATAGTCCTGACCAATCCGTGGGCTAGAATTCCACGAACTGAACTGAAACAGATCTACACCCAAAAAGGGTGTAGCAAGTGTAGTATAAGTACAACACTCATATTTGTAAGTATCATAGGCCGACAATGATTAGGAAATCATAACAAAGAATAAATAACAATGGATAAGTATGGTAGGCAACAAGTTAGACAAATAAGCAATTAATCAAAGTAGAAAAAGGAAAAGGGAAACTCCACCATCTCCTAAACCACGAGAAGCAACCAACTAAATCAACCCTAACATCATACCGTTACACCCACACTCCTTAAGGAAAATCTACCCATTCTAACCATAGTAAGGCAAGTTTTAGCACAAATGGACCCCAGCCAAGAAAAGGCCTCACCGCGATCTAACACTCAAGGCACTACTTCTACTTACACCACAAAACCAACGCTAAGCAACAACTACCCTCACCCATTGGAACCACAACTCAACTCCCCTTCACCTACTACTAATTCTTCTAGATCCATTTCTATCTACACTATCACACCCAATCAATCACTATGCCGAACCAGGGTACACTTCAAATCACAATTCCCACACCATTCTAAATACAACCCTAAGTCATATTTCCAAGTTTATCGTTCCAAAACCGTTAACAAACCAGAATAGTCACTAAATAGCTGATACAGTCCAATATATGCACAAGTCAGTACCAATTCCAAGATCTTACCTCAAGTACTCATAAATCCGAAACAGAACTACAATAACTATTACCAACTCAGAATGTCTCCAACATATCAATATTAACCAAACCAACAATATGTGAATATGATATGAATGCAAATGCATATGAGATGCAATGATACACACACACTTCGGGCGGACAATGTCTACGCTCCGACAATCATGACCCATGAAGGACCGCTAAATCCATGTACCTGTTGTGGCATACAACCCGATCCAATAGTCAGTGTTACAGAATGGAAACCCGTCTAAGTCAGTGTTGTAGAACGTGCAACCTAGTCCAAGTCAGTGTTGCGGTATGTGCAACGCGATCTAATATATGTATAAGAATCAATGAGTGAGTGCATGATAACAATGATAGCATGGATGAATGAATGCTCGTGCCACACATGGACACATATCACAACAACAACAACATCCACATCAATGTCATAACTTTCCTTTCCTTCCAACTAGTCTCCCATAATGCATAGAATCCTCTAAATCCTATATTAATCGCTAAGCATGATTCCTAGAGTATTAACAGGCCACAAGACCGAATGCATAAGACCACAATATCACATATAACATAACAAGGCAACAAGCCACAATCAACAGTGCTAACCTAAGAATTTCACCCTAACTTCATACCCGAAAGTGTACATGATGCCTCCTAATTCAACTACAATCTTAACCACAATTACCAACCTAGAATAACCATCCCAGCTTCTTGTCTGAAGACCTAGGCATGCTTTGTCCATTACTTTCTATTGCATAGTTATGAAATACTAACCAGAGTCCACACAAGCAAGCCGTAACCTATCTCGAGGCCAAGCAGGTGCCATGAACATCTCGTTAGTCTTCAACTTCATATTTCTTAATCGTGACCCACAACAGAGGGCCTTGGAATGTCAAGGAATCCAAAATAACACGAGTTAATAATCTAGGAATTTTATTCAAGTTTCGGGTTTGCAGAGGAAGGATTGGACTTTATTCTCAACTAGATTTCCTAAGTTTTCATGAACTAATAATCAGGGTCTTATTGTTAACTAAGTCACCTAAGTCATAATTAATATTCTTCCTCTTATAAAATCCCAATTTCAAGAACTAAAGTTGAAACCCATTTACAAAATGGAGGAAAGATTAGAAAATAGAGGTTGTTTAATCTTGCTAGAGTAAGACTTTGAAGGATTCTTTCAAGAATGACCAGGGTTTAAGCTTAGAAATCCATTTTATCAACCTAGACTTGAATATTTAGGAACTTACATTTTTATTAGCTTTAGAAGATGAACATTTTGTAAATGGAATCACTAAATGGAAAGGAAGATGAAGTAAATGAGATAGAGGGGTTACCTTCTCCAAGAAACCATGATATTAGCTCTCCAAATGCCTCAGGTGGCGGCTAAGATTTAAGGTTTTGAGAAAAATAGGGTCAAGTCCCGAAATTGAATCTAAATACTAGGTAAAATCTGCGATGTCCGCCGTGGCGGACTCTATGTTCACCGCAGCGGTCGCACTATGGCGGAGAAGGAGGCCACTGTGGCGGGCTCTGGGAAAATGACAAATCGCTATAGCGGTTGAGAAGGCAGCTATAGCAGCCACGCCATGGCTGTCCTTTAGCCCGCTATGGCCCATCATTGGGCCCCAGTAGCCTTTTACAATTTTAATTCTGTCCAATATAGTTCCAGATTAATTGAAATAGGACAATTTTCCCGCGTGACTAAGCTTGCACTGACCAAAGATGTTTTGGGATGCCAAACTCGAAGAAATTACGTTAATGGCCCAATGGGTCGTTACAATAAATCATTTCCTCAGCCTTGTCTTACTCTTTGACTCTGATTATATTATTGCTCTGTGTTGGAACATGTTTTTAGACCTGGTTCATATGCTTTGTGTGCAACTCTCTTTACTTTGAACAAAATATATCTGAGTCATCTTCTCCATTTATCCTCACGATCTTTGTCCTCTAATTCAGTCATGCCTTGCACCTTCATCTTCTTTGTTTTGCATTTTTCTTGTGATTGATCATGTGTTGGTTCACTCTCATTTCTGATCATTGCTCCGGTCTTTGCATTGACACACATATGTTGATCATATGTGTTCATGTGTCTGCATTTGTCTCTGCTGCTTCTTTGCAGTGGAACATGTCTGCGGACGTGTTCTGTCCATCCTGTGCTTTTTGCATATCATTGTGTTTGGAACTTCTTCTCCATTGACACTCTTTGTCTAAGCTGATTCACTGGCTCTTCTTGCATATTTCTTGATCAACTTTAGTTCAGCTTTCAATCATGCCTTTAAGATGGTTTACTTGTTTCAAGTTTTTACTTTGTCAATCATAAAAAAACTTTACACATGGCATTTTGCCGATAAATTCCCCCTTTTTGATGATGATAAACACCTGTCTTTTAGTCAACTGTATAACCTGTTCTAGTCATCTCATATTCCGATTTTCTTAAGGTAAACCAGTTTAACATGAGTCAAAAATCATATATGCACACAGTTAATTAATCTTTCGCCTTTTGGTATCATTAAAAAGGTTCATCTCAGAATAGAATCATAAGCAACTTTCAGTATCAACCTCAAGGCCAGTTGTTGTGACAGAATACCTTTGTAGAACTAATTCGAGATCATGAAACTATTAGCATATGTCCACATAATCAAATGTACAATCCTTAGGAACATATTTTATGATTTCAACTTTAAAATACTCCGTTTATCTGAACCAATGAGTCTCGCCAAATTTTTTAGGAAGACTATCATCATCATTCCTTAATCATATTTTTCATCTCAACCCTTTATCAACTATTAGTAGCTTAATTTTTTACTGACATCATAGGAATATTCCATTTTGAGGTCACTTGACAATTGCCTGCTTCCTTGAGTCTGGACCTATTCTGATTACATGTTCCCCTGATATCTCTTTTCCATTTTTTCGAACAGGTTCCTCAACGGCGTTTCTCTTTTCTGCAATACTCATGAAGCCTTTCCTTGAGATTCCTCTCCTATAGTTGCTAAACCTTATTTCCCCCCTGTTAGTGTGCTTTCCATAAAAAGTTGACAAATGTGCTGATGAATCCATTTCCTCTGCATGATTCCTTAAAGATTCCCCCTGTCAGAGTGCCAGTATGTCTGGTTACTACTTGTCATCTGTTTAATTCATATTTCCCCTTTTACAAAATGTTGCAAGTGAAAGGAGCTTTTATGTGAGTCGTCTTCGTATCTTGAGGAAGCCTTGAGTTAGTTTTGTTTGTACTTGGTCCCTTTTACTGTTCGCTAGGTAATCGAAATTTAGTTTTAGGAACTCATACTAGCTTGGGTCCTTTTCCTTCTACAAAAGGATGAGTCAAGTCTTTATTCGTCCATTCTGGCATAGCCCAAGCGAATCCGTTTCCTACCCCTGTTGCAGACTTCTTTGATATTTTCTTAGTCTGTACTGAAATCTCACGAAAATACTTGTTCCTTTTACTATTACAGTCGTTTTACAGACATCATCCTTCTATCAACAGGCCTCATCCCAATCTTATTTCCAGTAGGATAAAATGCATCTCTTCTTGGCCATCTTGAGAATACATAAGGAGCCCAATTTCCTTTTCTTGTATCACTAGTCTTGAGAGGCTTAGTATTCCTATATCTTGATGTGAGCTCTTTCTTTTGTCTTAGAGGGTAGGTCATATCTCTTCTTCTCCTATAAGGAGGCATGTAGGGGACCTGTTTTCGTTTCCTGTTTCATTTGTCTTGAAAGATCTTATGATATTTCTTTTGTTAGTCTCAGATCCTCTCCTTGGGTTGTCAGGATGAGTCATATTTCTTATTGTCCATGTTGTAGGCACATATGGGGACTTGCTTTCTATCCCTGTTCTATTTGTGTTCCCCATTTTAGCTTTTCTGTCAGATGCCTTTAGGTTCCTCTTTTTATGCCTTATACTTACTGGCCACTTACTTCTAGAGTACCACAAAATGTGCATAATTCCCCTACTGTAGATTCCCTTCTTGCATGTTCCTTGTTGTACCCTGGACTAGTGGTTGCATTACGTGTTTGACTTGTAAGATTTGAGAGTATCTGTGATGATTGTGTCCAGCAATTGACTCTTTCAAGATCTTTTCTCATTCTTTCTAAGTCAATGCACAATTTTCTGGATTTCTCTCTCTCAGAATACACCTCATTTTTCATCCTTTTGTACTTTCGCTTCCACCTCTTGTTGCTCCTCGCTTATTACAGATTTTCTAGTTGTTATATCTTTTTGCTTCTGGATTTCTATCCTAAGATACCTAACCAAAGTATCACGTTGATTGACCTCTTCTTTAAGTGAGCTGATCTCCTTTTCAGCTTTTATTTTACTCTCCTCTAACTCAATAGATTCGTGCTTCAAGCTCGTATAGGCATTGGGAAGCTGAACCCTTTTTGTGCTCATATCTTGAAATTCATCAATTAAAGTACTCATTAACGAGGTGAACCTTTTCTTTTAGAATACGTCCAGTTTATCTTTCAGGTCAAGAACATTTACCTCTGAGTCTTCATCTATATCTGATTCGGAGTCTCCAATAGCCACAAGAGCCATGTGATTAGCTTCATCCTCAGTGTCTTCATTAGAGTTTTAACTCCACGTAATTGTCATGGCCTTTTTCCATCCAGGATCCCTAGGTGGGCAATTTTTTATCCTTATATTTTGCTCTTCATTCGTAATAACTTCTCTAGCACGGTTACTATTGTTGGATATATCTTCTTCAGGCTTATGAGCTTGTATCAGGGAATCCCAAGTTTCCGTAGCACTTGAGTATCTAGCTATTCTTCTGTACTCTTCAATCCCCAAACCGCAATATAAAATGTGTACTGCTTTAGCATTTTGTTCCACCATTCTAAAGTCTTTAACTGAGAATTCTTCTTCCGTTTTAATTCTTCTTGATCCATCAGGTCTAGTTGCAGTGAGAACAAGTGGGCCTCGTGTGGTGATTAACTAGAGATCATACTCCACTCCCATCAAATATGTCTCCATGTGGTTTTTCCACAGTGCAAAGTGTTCTCCACGGTAACATGGTGGCCTGTTGATTGATCTTCACGGAGTCCCGTAGATGGTGCAACTCATATCATGATCTTACCCTAAGGTCTTAGCCTTTCTGATACCACTTGTTAAGTTGCACAACCTACTTCTTATACTATGTTGTATCCAATTTTCGCCTATAGCATGGAAGACGTTACTCTACCTATTCTATGCTAGCGTCTTGTAGAATTTAAACAACAGGTAAGTAAAGAACACAATGATTTTTACGTGGAAACCACCTGGCTCACAAAGGCGATGAAAACCATGACCTACATCTCTGTAGATTTTCCCCAAAACTCTACTATAACGGTGAGCCTCTGCAAATTCAAGTTACAGACTCTGTTACCTAGGAACTAACCTTTAATCCCTATCTCACTAATCAACCACTGACTAGCAAGCAGCCTTTAAGTTGACCTCCAACTTGAAGTTGAATTTACAATGTTTATTACTAATTGACTGCTTCTAATAAAGCGGACAAAGTACAACTCGATAGCCCAACCTAATACAAGTTTTCTAGACTCAAGAACTGTAAAACATAAACTATATTTGGCAGCTTCTTCAATCTTCTTCTCTTACTAGGGACACACACCTAGATTCTGAATATTCTAGATATATCTCTTAATTGCTCTATATTCTGAAATCTCTCTTTGTGGGTGTACAAACCTTCTTCTTGGTGAGACTTGGATATTTATAACATTGAGTGCACAACAGGTCGGCAAACACAAAACCTTCTTCGAGTAGACCCATGAGATATTAGGTTTTGTGTTGTATTTGGATTCTTGCCTTGTTAAGTCTGCTTCTTGTCCGTGTAGAAGTCTTACTAATCCCAACAAATATGGCAAGGAAATCTGCATACTTGACTGCCAAGTCTTTACCATAAAACTGCAAATCCTAGTTGTTGTAGGACTTGCGCTAGAACATGTTCACGAACCTATTTCATCCACCTGGTTCGTCTGCTTCTGAATCTCTGCTCTGTCTGAGATGTAACATGTTCACAAATATGTTTCGTTATCCCCTTCTCGTTCATTCTTGTAACTCTGTCTTGAGCTTGCTTTTGTGATGGATGATGGAACATGTTGACAGACCTGTTTCATGCATCATGCTTTTCGCTCTGTGTCTGTATTCTTCTTCATTGAGATTTTTTTATTGCCTAAATAAATCATGTCCTCAGCCTTATCTTACTCTTTGACTTTGATTATGTTCTTGTTCTGTGTTGGAACATGTTTGTAGACCTGGTTCATATGCTTTGTCTGCAACTCTCTTTACTTTGAACAAAATAAATCTGAGTCATCTTCACCATTTATTCACATGATCTCTGTCCTCTGATTCAGTCATGACTTGCACCTTCATCTCCTTTGTTCTGCATTTGTCTTATGATTGATCATGTATTGGTTCACTCTCATATCTGATCATTGCTTCAGTCTTTGCATTGACACACATATGTTGATCATATGTGGTCATGTGTCTGCATTTGTCTCTGCTGCTTCTTCGCAATGGAACATGTATGTGGACCTGTTCTGTCCATCATGTGCTTCTTGCATATCACTGTGTTTGGAACATCTTCTTCATTGACACTCTTTATCTAAGCTGATTCACTGGCTCTTCTTACATATTTCTTGATCAGCTTTCAATCATGCCTTTAAGCTGATTTACTTGTTTCGAGTTTTACTTTGTCAATCATCAAAAAACTTCACACATGGCATTTTGCCAACATTGTGGCATTGATTCACCGCTAGGGATTCAGTGTCCTATATCAGCACTGATATGACACTGGAAAGTTGAATAACTGAGATGAACAATTGCAAATTCATTTGAGTAAGGTGACAATTGATGACAAAGCATCATTTGCTTCGTATTGAAGAATTATGTGATCAGTTACAGTGTACGTGTTTATTTCTGAAATTGACTTGAGGTTCACATATCATCAATTGAAGACGAGACGCAGACACACAAGAGATAGCTTTTGGGACTTTTCATGGGCATTACGAGTTCGTTGTTGTGTCACTTGTGCTGATCAACACTTCGGAAGTTTGTACGGACTTTATGAACCGATTGTTTCAGACCTTATATTGATTTGTTCCTGATTATGCGTGATAATCTAGCTTAGAGATATTCAAATGGAAAGCCATTCCAGATATTCAACCAACTTCTTCTCTCCCTCACATAGACAAAGCAATGACCCATTCATATATATATAATTAACATAAAGTTTTATCACGACCAAGGTGATATGACACTCTCATAAACTAGGAATTCTATTAATTCTTTTTCTCAAGTTTTTGGTTGTTCTTATTTATTTAAATGATTTCAGCAATCAATTAAGAGATATTGTACAAAGCGATACCTATTCCAAACATGCTGCCAACTTCTTCCTCATATAGAAAAAACAATGATCCATTCTTCCTCATTAGTTGGTAAAGAAACTTCAGAAGATGTGTTTCTTCTTTTCATTTATTTCCGTTTCCATCAAACTCATAAATATGAAGTTATCATTTACAACTAATGATCTCAAAATAATAAGAAAAATGTAGTGTAAAAATATTTTAAGAGAACTCATAAAAACATTTACGCAAAAAGTGAGCTTCAGATCATATAACGTAAATGTACCAAAAAAAAGGTAAGATCATATAAAGAAAAATAAATCCGGAAATGCCATTTTGTCAGTGACTAGATACAAAAGCACAAGTTACAATGAAAGATCAAATGCTTGGGCATTTCAGTGGAGCAGAGGGAAAAATCAAAATCTGAAATAGTTAATAGATGGTGGAGGGTAGGACTAAAGATTAATACTTAGATATACTTATTTTATAATGATTTTTCATTTGGATGATCAAAAGAACAAAATCGAAAAAGTTTTTAAATGAATGACTGTTTTAGTATACTAGTCACTGGACACGTGCGTTGCACGTGTGACCCCTAACAATAATATAACTCTTTAATCTATCAAATAAAATTAATCTCTACAAAAAAGTTAATGTGGTCGCATATTAATCTATGAATGATCATCATTCAAAAGTTGTATTAATTTTTGGCTAACTTTTATTACATAGTATATATTCTTCATTCATCTTTTTACATTGTTGCGGCAATAATTTTTTACAATCTTTGTTGTTTTTCAATTATATGAACCAAAAGACAAGCAAAGACAAAATACTGGAGGAGTATACCGAAAGGAGGAAGGAAATAAATGAGTGAATTACCTAAAAAATACTACTCCATAACCGTACTGATGCTCTCTACTGCCACAAGTCCTCATATGGGCTATATATCCCATCACACACAATTAATTAGCTTCTTCATGATGTGCTTTCTGGAAAAAATGATTCTAGATGCCGATGAGATCTTCTATAGCGCTTTGGATGCATCATGGTGGACAGACAGTGTGTTCTCGACAACATAAATCTCAACACACGAATCACTTGATAGCTAGTAGAATTTTCGGTAATAGAGCTGAAAAAATAAGTTTATTAGCACTCGGAGGCAACAGCTTGTCCTTCAAGGTATGCATTAATTAGGAATTTATGGACAATCATTATAGCAAAGCAAACATGCTGTGAATTTATAGTTGGGAATACAAAAAGATATTTCCAATTCTAAAGTATAATAGACACGTTCTGCAATGGATTTAATGTGTTCATAATTTCATACGGATAGTACATTGTATATTATGCATGCGGGAGTTGCTAAATTGTCACACCAATTTGACCCAAATTTGGCCACACTTATATAAAAATCACCATAACCTTTATTGTACAATTTTAAATTAAGATAAAATTTGAGAAGAAAAAATAGAAAAGATGGAAATTTGACCTAAATAGTCATATGAATTTACCCCATTTAGGCCATTTTGGCCAAAATAGTGTGGCAAAAAGACCTTATTGTATGCATTAATAAATTTCATATGAGGAGTGGAAAAGACATTAGGGATTTATGGACAATCATTATAGCCAAAGCAAACCTGCTGTGATTTTATAAGTTGGGAATGCAAAAGGATATTTCCAATTCTTCTGCAGTGGATTTAATGTGTTCATAATTTCATATGGATAGTACATCCTATTTTGTGCAGTCATAAATTTCATATGAATAGTGGAAGAGACTCAATAATTATATATTACTAAATTGATTTATATTTTTGTAATTTATCTTTGAAGGTTAAAATGGTAATCCAACTTTTAACTATTATGGCTTCCCCCTGTTAATATAAAATATAATATGATGATATGATGCTTACATTTGATTTTTTCAGTTTTTATATGTATATCTTGCATTATATGTTCATTCTATAATTTTGGTATTAAAAATATTTTATTCTTTCTTTTTATCCTAAATGCTTCTCTCTGTAGCATTTTCATTAGTTCTATGATCTGGTATATGTAGGTCACGACCCGACTAGGGGCCGTGACGGGTACCCGAAGCTAACTACCGAGCACCGTTCATATTTCTAGTCATCATACTCAATCTGAACACATACATATATAAATACCCCAAGGCTATACATAGATATACATAAGCCTGTGCGGCTACCAAAAATGATATACAAAAATGTACACTGACATCGCCATGGGCACCAACAACCCACACGTACGTATCTACGAGCCTCTACTAGAGTACTAGACATAAGACGGGACAGGACCCCGTCGTGCCCAAAATATAAATATATGTATACAAAATAGTAATCAGTGGCACCTCCGGAACAATGGAGTGCCCTCAAAGTCTATTGATAGCTCCTACGACTCTGGATCACCTCCCTGTCTACCTGTAGGCATGAACACAGCGTCCAAAGAAAGGGGACGTCAGTACGAGCATTGTACTGAGTATGTAAGGCATGAATAAAATGAGCATAGAAAAATCAAAAAACATGAGATGAATATATAACCTGCTTAACTTTTAAGAGGGTGTGCGCGTTTTAGTCATATCACATATACCCTCGTCGTTAACCCGCCTCCGGGTAACCATCATACGCTGCCCACTAGTGGTGGTCATGTCTGGCCTTCCAAGCGCGGTGGTGTCGTAAGCAACCCGCATTAGCGGTGACATGTCCGGCCATCTAGGCACGGTAGGATCGTAAGCAGCCCGCGTTAGCGGTGACATGTCCGGCCATCTAGGCACGGTGTAACCTCATCATTGTACACATCTCATAAAACATACACTCGAACTCGAAGATAATCTAAAACTATATCGGGGTGACGTAAGGTCGAGAACCCCCGATTTCCGTATGGAGTATTCATGATCATCATACCTCACCTTGAAGGAATTAACATCATAAGGTGGGTTTAGCAACAATGAACATCAAGGGATCGTATGATGGTCATTAGCCTCGTAAAATGTCATATCGTATTCATATCATGAACATCGTGAGAGTATTGTATGATAAGCTTTAGAATCTCTAGACTTTGGTTCATCATTACCTTTATCGTATTCATAATATATCTCTTATTCTTTTTATCTCATAAGAGGCTCTATATAACATAGACTCGTAGTTCATGGGATGTAAGAAGGTCATGGAGAGATAGGGGGATTCATGCTATCGGGATCATGCCTTAGAAAAGAAAGGACGAGCCTTACATACCTTGTATCTCTTCATCTCTCTATCGTTCACTCGCGTGCCTCTCTAACTTGCGATTCTACCTTCAAGGGATTTCGTACAAAAATTAGATAATTGATAACATAAGTATATTTGAACTAAAGCTAATGAAAATTGGGCAACATCTCCTTAGTTTCTACAACCTTCCCCATACCATATAACAACTTCCAAACATTTGTAAGAACATTCATAATCTCATAATCCACAATCTTCATCAACCATACATCATTCAATTCTCCTACTCCCATTTCAAGGGCATCCATAGCCATGGTCATAATACAATATTGCATTCGTCCTCCTATTATGTTTCTCCCATGTTCTTAATATCATTTATAGCAAGATTCTATTCATAATACATCAAGAGCCATGATTCATGTCAACTACTATTTAAGATTACTATTACCTTCACCTTTGAGCTCTGTATTCTATTTTCTTCCATAATCCAAGTCTTTCAACCCCTCAATGCTCTCAATAATAGGAAGTAAACATAGAACTCACCTTAAGCACTTGGGAACAAGCCTTGAGTCACTCTACTCCATTAGAATGGAATCCTCCACTTGCATGCCAAAGGAATCCTCACTCTCCACAAACCCT
Organism: Lycium ferocissimum; assembly: GCF_029784015.1. Taxonomy (NCBI): domain Eukaryota; kingdom Viridiplantae; phylum Streptophyta; class Magnoliopsida; order Solanales; family Solanaceae; genus Lycium; species Lycium ferocissimum. The sequence continues at coordinate 28,517,364 of NC_081344.1, forward strand.
CGTAGGCTTCCTAGTATATGAATCTCTTAATTCTTGGCTTTGATCTTGGCTTTTTGGTATAGATTGTTGTGAAAATACAGGGAGGGTTTTTGGAGCGTTCTAGAGAGATATAGAATTTGCTTTTTGTGGAAAATAATGAAATAAAACGTGGGTTCTTCTATTTATAGACAGGGCTGGAAACTTCCAGGTCCGCAGGTCGACGGTCGTCGACGTGGCCGTCGAACCGCCACCTAAGATGTCTGAGGTCAGAACCCTGTCGACGGCTCGTCGACGTGGTCGTTGATGCTGACTGGTTTCAACAGTTTCCTGAACTGATTCGTTTTGCTCCGATTCGATTCGTTTCACTTTTAATTCCCCTGTAATGTCAAGGATGCCTACTTATATTCCTGTACACATACAACGTAAAATATCTCGTGAGTAAAGCTCTGGTGCGAACTACCGAACCGAGGGTATACGCCGCCAATAAGCCAAAATCTACTTGAAATAAAATGGGAGGTGTAACAATGTACTAGTACATCATCACTTCTAACCAAAACTCTGTTACTGGATAATGTTGAAGTCAAAAACAATTTTGCTGCCGTGGCTTTGTCTACTGGTATAAGCCAAACCATCAGTCTATTTTTGGTTGACTGCAACCTTCTACTTAAACCACCACTTTCTCCTTTAGTTTAAAGAAAATAAACAAGTTAAACCATTCAGAATAAAGTAATGATGCCAACAAACTTTGCTTCAGATGAAGGTCAGTTATGAGCTGGCTAGTCTTTTTAAAAAGGAACAGACAAGATTGAGAGACAGCCTATCCACATGCAGCCTCAAGCATTTTAGAAACTAAATAGTTTTCCTTAGCCTTCTACTTAAGCAATATCCTTTGCTCCTACATTAATTCAAAGTATCAGTTCCAAGCTCAACCTCTGTTAAAGTCCCTAAAGAGGTAAGCCCCAAGCCCTTTCTATTTCCCCAAGCTCTTCCTATTTCTTCTTTCCTCATAGCTATCTTAGTGAAATTTAGAGGCGGATCCAAGATTTTAAATTTGATATATTCAGCAGTATCTAAGGTTATGAACTCATTGTACTTTTGAGATTATGAGTTCATAGTTTAATTTTATTTTAAAATCTAGTAGTTTTTCAAACATTTTATTAATGTTTCGTGCCAAAATGATTTTGGATTTAGTTACACCCATTGAACAAAGGCTCCATCTTCCTTTGGTGAGATTTTTATTTTGATTATACTTGCAGGGAGGATCTAGAGACCCCCTTATGGGTTCACGTGAACTTAGTAGCTTTTATTCTTATATACTTTTAAATCGACTAAATATCTGACTGTAACCTAGTTATTGTAATAGTATTAACTTGAGGTCGGTGTAGAAATCTATAAACTTCAAATTCTGGATCCACCTCTCCTTACATTATTCTTTCTTTGTTTTTGAATGGACATTTTCTTGATTGATGGGCACACAGTTGAGGCTTAGTAAGAGCAAATCAAGATTTGATGGCTAGTGAGGCGCCAAGTTGGGCAGATCAATGGGGGACAGGAGGATTTGGTGCCATGTATGAAGAGGAAAGTCACAAAACCAACAAAGAGATTAATGATAGCAACAAAAAAGGCAGTTCATCAGCAGGACTTGGCAAAGCAAAAGCAGTGGCAGTGGCTGGGGCTCAAAAGGTGAAGAATGGCACTTCCATGGGCATCAAATGGGTCAAGAACAAATGCCAGAAGAAAAATCCCTCTTCTTCTTGATGATCTGAGGATGTGTTATATTGATTTCTGTAAGAACATTCAAGATCCAGATCAGAGATGTTTTAACCAGTTGTTCTCCTCTTCTTTAACAAGGAAAGAGTTTACACTAGTCCTTTTGGTATTTTAGGCAAGAAATTATTTAATTGTTATGCAACTTATTTCTATATAGAAATTCTTTGGAGAAGCAATTAATCAATGCAAAGAGGAGATGCAAGATATATATCACAGGAAAATATACATCAATTTAGTATATACACTTGCTTAAAGCGTTCCAGAACAAGATCTCATGAATTTCAGTATTTACAATTGCAATATCAATTTCCAAGCTCAAGGGTGCCAAAACACAAAGGAATCCATCTTCATCCTTAATTTTCCTCGTAAATTGCAGACATCATAGCAGCTGTAATGAAACAAAGTATAGGTCGAGGTATTATTAAGGGTAGGGCATCAGACCTTGAAGTTCAATGTACGACATCTCTACTTACCAGTTGGAGGGAAAATGTTCTTTACAAAGACAAATATGGCCTTCTAAGCATTGACGTTTTGATCCTCTTTCGAATAGTCAAATCTACTAGGACAACAAGAAGTATGCCCCAATCCCAAGCAAGTGGTCGGTTACGTAAATCTTTATTGTCCATGTCACTCCGTTTAAACTCAAATCAGCTGGGGCGAGGTATCTATATTATGAAGGTAAGACACGAGCATTTCCAAAGCAGCTCTCCAGTCAAATTAGGAAAAGTTAGTGGTAACAAGAATGTTGTTGGAGACTAATGCTGCCAATAATTCACAATAGCATGTACCTTGAAGTATGACCACCCAACTTTGTTTAATGATCAAAGGAAGAAATATTTGATCACTGGCTCTTTCTCCATCAAATATACACGATTAAACAGCTTTTTAGATGTTTCTGCAAGAAAATTTTGATTTCCAGACAAACCAAGGCAAGTGATTTAAATCAACCAAAAACTGACGCCATTTCAGTACAAAAGCAACACAAACTACACATGTATTCAAGAACTTAAAATACAAAACCTCATTCCTCATATTAAGCATATGAAGATCATTCGTTGTAAAGACTACATGAAAATTTGGAATTAGTAGCAAAATATAACTTATTTTATCAACCTTCATCGCCACAAATTCTGGTAAATGGATACGACTAGAAAGCATTGACAAACCAACCTTAAAAAGATAACAACATTCACAAGATAGATCCCCCAACTTCCTATAATAACCAAATCAAGTCTAAACCACACTCCTACCACCAACAGCAAAATAAAAGAACTGAAGTCCTAACCTTAATTGAATTGTGAGGAAACCCCGAATATTAGAAGTACGCTTATATCCAAGAAAACTGAATATAAGACACAATACTGTCATGTACTTGAGTGTATAAAAAGGAAAGAGGGATAAAAATGATAGAGCAGTTCAGCATAATGATGCCAAGACATTACAACTATAAGGAGATTCCTCTATTACCCTGTCCTAGTGGTAGCTTTAATAATCTTAGAACATTAAGCCACAAATATGGAAGAGTGGAATCAACTTATTTCTTACTACTTTCAGGGATATCACTCTTTTCTGCCTTGTCAACAATTACCTCGAAGGGAAAAAAATAGCTGATACAAAATATCTCCAAAATCAATAGACACAACACCCACAAATTTTTCCTTCCATGCTACTTAGTTACTCTAGAAGTACAAGAAATTTATTGACATGAAGCATCCCCAATGTTTTTCTTTTCCACATTTTATAGAACACATGCAAAAGGAAAAGAAGCAATCCGCAAGAACTTATATTAAATGAAGTCGAAAAGTTCAATAAAGGGATATTCGCAAGTAGGATTTTGTTAGAGAAAACTTTCTAGACAAATGTTTGAAGCATAATCATGTCAACAAGGCGATAGTACAGAAGAATGTTCAGAACCCTCCAAATTCATGCACCAATGTGCACATAAATTCAGGAAGAACGTAACCAGAACATCGAATATCAGAGGACACGGCTTAAAACTTAGTCGATAATTAACATTTAGATAGTATAGAATTCCATGCATTTAGATAGTATAGAATTCCATGCTAACAGAACTAAGATAAGATTGACAAATGAATGAGAAACACTAAGGTTTTACAGTTGATTTACCAAATATAGAACCTTGGCCAATAAATCGCCCTAAAGTAATTCAGATACAACAGTGAGGAGGCCACAGATCTTTTACATCTCTAGTAAATGGTATCCCTTATCCAGATACTTGGCCATACTCAATTTTCTGAGCATGCTAGAAAGAAGATACCTATTGTAGTAGTTAAGCTTGTAAAATCTAGTTTATGAGACTTACATGTTTCTCTTTGGTGGAAGGAGATATACAGTAACCACGACGTTACACGAAAATGAATCACCTGGTCAAGTTAGTTAGTTAGCATTGCCATGTCAGCAGTTAGCGAATTAAATTCTTTCTCATTTCTATAAAAGGCATTGTGTCAATATAGATTCAATTCATCAATTGAATATACTACTTTTTCCTATTGAAGTCCATTCTTCATCTTCTTCTGTTTTCATCCTCCATAGCTGTCCACTCGATTTTCTCTGTGAAACTCCTATCCAACTCCTAAAATCTTGGACTCCTCTGAAAATCCCTGCATTTTGTCTATCACACTACTCGTGTCACCGATTGTCAGGAATACCAAAGAAGCCGATGATTTCCACAACCTAGATATCGTCTAGAAGATGCTGAGTGTTTTCTTTGTATACTCTAGCCGTCATAAGTTAATGGATTAACGGGCTAATCAAAACCCCTTATGGGTGAACCGAACCCAATATATAGCTACTTCAACACCTATGAAATAATTAACAAATAATCCCTCCATCCCAATTTAAGTGTCTTACTTTTCTTTTTGGTATGTCCCTATGAGAGTTGAATAATCAGAGAAGTTGTTGTGTTTTATTTACTGAACCAAATGGTGTTTATATACAATACAATGAGTGATAATAATTGGAAATATACAACAGAAAAGGAAAGAAATAAAATCAGAATTATGAACATTCTGGAAGCAATCAAAAGAAGAACAAAATCAAGATTGAATAAACTAATTAAGGAAACAACTATCAATCAGAATCAATCTTGGTACTGGTTTCCATATTACGCCCCCTCAAGATGGCGGGTCACAGACAAATGCCAATCTTGACACGAAGATGCTCAAAATCCTTTCGCGGAAGCACTTGGGTTAGGAGATCTGCCAGTTGCTCTTTAGATGAAATATGTGTCACACAAAAAACCTTAGCAAAAGAATCTTGGAGCGAACAAATAATAGTCAACTTCAATGTGTTTCATTTTTTAGTGGAACACTGAATTGTCACAAACATAGGTGGCCGCAATATTATCACAGTAGATTACAGGAATAGTTGGCAGTGGAATAGAAAGCTCCTGAAACAAATTAATCAGCCAACGAATTTCAGCAGTGGTGGAGGACACTGATTGATATTCAGCTTCTGTAGATGATCGAGCTACCGACCGCTGCTTGCGAGAACACCACGAGATAAGGTTGCGGCCCATAAATACCACATTTGCACTAGTGGAGCTTCGATCATCATGATTCCCTACCCAATGAGCATCAGAAAATGCATAGAGAGATATTGGAGAGACTGTAAAACAAGCCATATTCAGACGTGCCCTTCAAGTAACGTAAGACTCGTTTAAGGGAAGACCAATAAAGGTCAGTGGGGTGAGGGGAGAACTGGGCTAATTTATTGATGGAAAATGCAATGTCTGGCCTCGTGAATTAAAGATACTGGAGGCTGCCAAGGAGGGCTCGATAAGCAGTAGGATTATTGAGATGCGGGCTATCATTATGCCGAAGGTTGTGTGTTGTAAATAGTGGCGTCGAGACAAAGATTTGCATTCAACATATTGGCACATTCCAGCAGATCCAACACATATTTATGTTGAGAGAGGAATAAACCCTCAGGCGTACGCCTAGCTTGAACACCAAGAAAATAATCAAGATCCCCAAGGTCTTTGATTGAAAACCTATTTCCAAGCTGCATAATAAAATGGTTAACAACATCAGGATTAGAGCCAGTAATGATCAAGTCATCTACATAAAGAATCAGGTAGATTGTGACTCCTGACTTTCTGTAGAGAAAAAGGGAGTGGTCCGAATAAGCTGTAGTGGAGACAAAATGAACTAGAAAGTTCTTAAGCGCAGAGTACCAAGCCCGGGGTGCCTTCTTAAGTCCATATACAGCTTTGTTGAGGCGACATACATAGGTGGGATGCACGGGGTCAACAAATCCCGGAGGTTGAGTCATATAGACCTCTTCTTGAAGGGTGTCGTTGAGAAATGCATTGTTAAAGTAAACTTGATGAAGAACCCAATCATTAGAGACAGCTAAACACAGTAAGGTACGAATAGTGGTTTGCTTGGCCACAGAAGCGATAGTAGCACCGTAATTGATACCGACTCGTTGTTGAATCCTTTGGCAACCAAACGAGCCTTATACTTGTTGATGGACCCATCTGGATTATATTTCACTCGAAAAATCCACTTACACCCAATCAGATTTTTTGAGGGGTTGAATGGTACCAACGTCCATATGTTTTGCTTTTTTTAGCGCTTCAAGCTCAGTAGTCATGGCCGCTGCCCACTTGGGATTTTTCATGGCTTCCTTAGCAGTTCGTGGTTCCAGGGAAAGGTAAGAAATAACTTGGGAATTGGAGGAGTTAGGAGCCAAGTTAGTAGTGGATGAAGATTTAGCAGGGGTTTGAACAGTTAAGGTAAGGCGTGACACAGGTTTAAAAATATTATTTTTGGATCTAGTTTGCATAGGATGGGTTGGATGAGGGTTGGGGTTGGGAACATCAACAGAGGGAGGGGACGATACTGTCTCATGAATAGTTTGCACTATATTGTGTGATGAATTTGTACCTTGGATGCCGCTCAATGGAGAGTCCTCTGCAGATTCTGGAGTGCTCGAGTTGCCAACCGAATGGGAAGATAGAGCTATAGGATGGAGAGGTGAAGAAGAAGAAGAAGAAGAAGAAGAAGAAGAAGAAGAAGAAGAAGAAGAAGAAGAAGAAGAAGAAGAAGAAGAAGGGATCTCATAATGCGTGGGTAGCCAGCTTTGCACTTGGTCTCGGTCTAGTTTGAAAGATGTAGAATCAACTGATTTATAGGGAAATGTATCCTCTACAAATCTAACATGCCGTGAAATATAAAATTTAGATGCAGTAAAATCAAAGCAAATATATGCACTTTGATTTTTACTGTAGCCCAAAAATATACACGGTGCAGACCGAGTTTCTAATTTATGTTTTGTAAGGGGCTTAAGCCAGTGGTAGTAACAGACTATCAAAGACTCATAATTTTAGATAATTAGGGTCTCGGCCAAAAAGGTGAAAATAAGGTGTGTCATTATCTAACACTGGTGTGGGCATGCGATTTATAAGATATGTGGCTGTAGAAAAAGCAAACGACCATAACGATAATGGTAGACTAGCTAAATGAAGCATTGTAAGCCCTGTCTCTACAATATGACAATGGCGTCGCTCAGCCGAAGCGTTATGCTCGGGGGTATAAGGTGGTGTAAGAAAGTGGGAGATGCCATGTGTTTCCAAAAATGATTGAAGTTTACGAAATTCACCCCCATTATCACTATAAATAGGGATAATGGACTTCTGAAAGTATTTTTCAACTGTTGCTTTGAATTTAGGAAAAATTTCAAAAACTTCAGATTTCCTCTTCATTGGAAAAAACCATATATATTTAGTAAAATGATCGACAAATATCAAATAATAGCTAAAACCATCAATGGACTGAATTGGAGCCTGACCCCAAACATCTGTATAGAGTTCTAGAGGAGCTTTACTTTGAACAGAGGAAACTGAAAAAGGCAATTTATGCATGTTATTGCAATGACAGGAATTACAATGGAAAGATTCCTGTAAACTAGGCTTCGGAAATGACAATCTTGAAAAAACATAGCGTAAAATTTTCAAGGAAGGATAGCCGAGACGTTGATGCCAACGTTCAAGAGAGTTGGTGGAGGCGACATGAGCACTAGGGTAAGGATGAGAAAGTGAAGACGTGTCATCAGTTGGCTGGTTGGCTGGCCACTTGTACACTCCATCCTTAGGCGTTCCCTCCACTAGCTGTTCCCCGTGCACAGATCCTCACAACAAAATTAAATGGTGAAAACTTAACTGAAACATTATTATTGCAACAAAGTTTATAAATAGAAATCAGATTTCATTTCATATCAGGGACGCACAACACATCATGCAAGTTAAGGGATGTGGAAGGCAATTTGGAGGAACCAATATGGCTAATGGAAAGAGATTTACCATCCCTCATGATAACATCTTCGCTACCATCATAGTCATTGTGTAGAGAAAGGTTTGACAGATCATTGGGTGATATGGCTAGAGGCGCCCAAGTCCACAAGCCAAGAAGAATTACAGTTAGTTGCAGGAGTAGCAAAGTTAGAGGTTTGTGGTGTTTTTGGGAACCGGTTGTTGTTGGTGGGTAAGTTGCTAAGCCACGGGACAGCCCCAAGTAAACAGCGAAAACTTTTGACTATGTGACCAGGCTTGCCGTACAATTAACAAACCACATTGGAGTTGGAGGAGGGCGTCGTTCCCTTGTTCTGGTTCGAGGGTCCACGAGACTGAAAATTATTAGATCCGCCTCTTTTATTTGAACGATTGGCGGATGATGTCTGCGAATTGGCTTGTCGACCAGCAAAGTGGGCAGTAATTGGAACAGTGGTGGTTAAGTCCTTGCGATGAAGACGAGACTCAAAGTCACGAAGTTTTTTATGTAACTTTTAAAGTCACGAAGTTTTTGATGTAACTCTTCAAGAGAAATTGGTGTGTCGCGAGCCTGAATGGCAGCAACCATGAGATCATATTCTGGTGGTAAGCCTTTTAAAATGTGTAAAAGCAAATCATCTTGAGTTACTGGAGCACCGGCAGATGCTAGTTGATCGGCTATTTGTCGAGCATTGTGGATGTAAGCAGTAATAGGGGTATAGTCTTTGGATAGTTTGGAAAGACTATCATGCAAAACTATGAGATGAGCTCTGTTTGGTGTCGCATAAAGGTTTTTCAGGGTCAACCAAACATCATATAAAGTTTTGGAAGAGATTACATAAGGGACAATCTCAGAGAAAGTGTAGCAATAATAGCACTGCGTAAGAGTTTATCTTGGCGTGTCCAAAGTGTGTTGGGTTGAGAAGGTGGTGAGGTTTCAATATATTTCTCAAGGTCATAACGAACAAGTAGTGAATCCCATTGGGTATGCCAAGAAAGATAATTGTTGAAGGTTAATTTTATGGGTGTCAAGGCAGTGGTGTTAATGGAGAGGAGATGAGCAGATTCACTAGAGGAATTAGGAAGAGATATGACCGTGACACTCGAAGTCTGGTGTTCAGAATTATGCAGTTTTGTCGGTGATTTTTGAGTGGGTGATCGTGACTGTTGAGAGTCCTCCATGGATCGAAAAAAAAAAGAAGTTGTTAGGCAATAGCTCTTGATACCATATGAGAGTTGAATAATCAGAGAAGTTATTGTGTTTTATTTACTGAACCAAGTGGTGTTTATATACAATACAATGAGTGATAATAATTGGAAATATACAACAGAAAATGAAAGAAATAAAATCAGAATTATGAACATTCTGGAAGCAATCAAAATCCAGATTGAATCAACTAATTAAGGTAACAACTATCAATCAGAATCAATCTTGGTACTAGTTTCCATATTAGTCCCAAAAAGAGTGCTTCTTTCTATATTTAGTAAGCTGACAATTCAAACATACTACATGGCAAATTTATAACCACAAAATTCAAAGAACATTTCAATAAATTATACACATCTTTACTTTTAGACAACAACATTCAAAAGTCTCTCTTTATTCCTTAAACTCCGTGCCTAATCAAACTAAAGCACTTACATTGGGGCAGAGGGAGTATAATCACATATGAAAGCCCAATCAGAATATAATAAAGTAGAGTTCAAGCTTGTACAAACACTTAGCCCCACAACAAGACTAACTATGATTCCTGGGCTTCAAATTTTAGCCAGCTCAGAAACACCAGAATTCTAGAAAACACAAACTTTTCATGAACGAATAAAACGCTCATATTTATATTGAATATGACATGTAAAGATCAGCAGAAACGGCACTTCATGCAAGATGGTATCTAAAAAAAGCAATTGAATCGAAATATTGAAAGGGTGGTAATGATCTAATTGACTAATGGGATGTTTTGTCTTTCAACATCAAAAACGGATGATGCTGAATAAATTACTCCCTACAGTCCAAAATAAGTGAACTTTTGGTGTGTGGGACCTCCCTTAAGAAAATTTCAAATCTAGTACTGTAATAATTAGGACCCGTATTCCTTTTCTCTCTCTCTCTCTCTCTCTCTCTTTTTTTTGGCCAAGATAATACTAAATCTGGGCTTAGGAACACGCAGGGTCCCCGTTGTATTTTTAAAAACTTATGGAGCTCTATTGAAAACTTTTTAAAAATATAACTCATGCACATAAATGATCAAATAACATGCAGAGGCATTCTTGATTGATTAATGCATCTTTAAAGGGGTTTATATATAACTAATGCACATAAATGATCAAATAACATGCATAAATAACGATATCATGAATTCATGTAGTGCTCAACACTTTGATTTAAAAACTGCATTTCCAGGGGAAAAGAGAGAGGAAGCATCGATAAAAGGTTACCTAGCTATTTTCATTTAAAAATCAGTTTTCATGTGAAAACACAAAAGAATATGAAAGTAGTTTCAGTGTCGAAAGAAACAATTAATATAATCTGCCTATAAAACTGTCCAAATAAAGCTTTTGGTCATATTGTGAATGTAGGAGTCGCCTCTGTGGTCGAGGGTAAGGGCGGAGCCACATGGGTGCAAGTGGATCCATTATCTTAAAAGATTTAGAAGATGGTTGAAGTCCCTATGTATTATTCACATAATGGTTTAGTATTTATACAAGAAAGCAAGAGAAATATCCTACCAAAGATAGAAGATCCTAATTGTAATGAACTTCTAATCATGTTAATTACAACCAGATTACAAGGGATTATAATCATATCATATCAGATTATAATCAAATCGTATAAATCACTTGAGAATAGGATGATTTCCTTATACTCCCCCCCTCAAGATGGCGATCGATCAGATACGTCAATCTTGCACCGAAGATCTACAAACAGAGAATTAGGGAGAGCTTTTGTAAGTAAATCCGCAAGTTGATCTTTTCCAGAAATATGAGAAACTTGAAGATGGCCATTTTGAACCATAGTGCGAACAAAATGATAATCCACCTCGAAATGCTTCATCCGCGAAGGGAAGACCGGATTAGCAGCGAGATATGTGGCACCTAAATTATCACAGTAGACAACTGGCTGCCTTGGTAATGAAATAGCAATCTCACGAAGTAAGTTCTGAATCCATTGAATTTCAGCAGTAACAGAAGCAAACAGAACAGTATTCCGCTTTAGTTGATGATCTTGCTACACTTCATTGTTTCTTTGAGCTCCAGGAGATTAGATTTTTACCAAGAAAGGCACTGGCGGAAGAACGATTATCTTTATTTCCTGCCCAATCTGCGTCTGAGAAGGCATGGATATCAAGTTGAGACTTACGATGCAAAAAGAGACCATAGTTCACCGTTCCAAGTAAGTATCGAACCACGCGTTTGACTGCAGACCAATGATTTTCAGTTTGACGATGGGAAAATTGTGCTAGCTTGTTTACAGGAGAGGCTATATCCGGTCTTTCAGTGCCAAATACTGCAAGCTACCAACAACAGTACGATAGAGCTTCACATCATCGAGATGTGTGCTGTCCTTCAAGCACAATGAATTTCCAGTAGACATGGGAGTATTGACTGCTTTCGCACCAGCCATCTGTGCCATATAGATTATGTCATTAGTATACTTCTTCCGAGATAAGAAGAGCCCATCAGAAGTTCTCATAACTTGAACACCAAGAAAATAATTAAGAGAACCAAGTTCTTTGATAGAGAAGCGCTACCCAAGTTTCAAAATAAACTGATCAACAGCATTTGGATTATTCCCAATAATAATCAAGTCATCGACATAAACAACCAAGTAAATAGTGATGGCCAACTGATTGTAAAAGAAGAGACAATGATCAGCATGAGAAACTTGAAAACCCAAGGTTAGAAGATAGCTCCGTAATTCTGAATACCAAGCCCGTGGTGCCTGTTTAAGGCCATAAATTGTCTTCTTGAGTTTGCAAACATGTGTAGGCCTTGTGTGGTCAACAAAAGCTTTAGGTTGAGCCATATAGACCTCTTCCGTTAGATTACCATACAAGAAGGCATTATTGACATCCAATTGACGTAAAGGCCAATCTTGTGTGACAGCTACAGTTAAAATAACTCGAACTGTAGTGTGCTTAGCAACTATAGAGAAGGTCTCAATATAATCAATGCCCGGTCGTTGTGTAAATCCTTGAGCAACAATATGTGCTTTATATTCGTTTAATGACCCGTCAGAATTGAGATTGACTCAAAAAATCCATTTAGAGCCAACTAATTTTTGCTTCGTGGTAGACGGAATGAGCTCCCATGTACCTTGTTTCTGTAATGCTTGAATTTCTTCTTCCATGGCTGCCTTCCAATCAAGATCTTTTAGTGCTCTTGACACAGATTTGGCTCGATTTTGATGTTGGGCAGTAAGTTGTGCTCAGGCAGTGCAACATGCTGGACAATTGAGGGAATGGAAGAAGATAACAAATCATGGCTAGGCCTATTGGCAGGGGATTTGGACGGAGTGTCATTGGCTTGGATGAGAGAATTGGCTTTTGTTCCCGAAAGAGAGGTGTGCAGGCACAACTTTTTTGTGGGTTTATGGATATTATTCTTTACTCTGGTGATCATGTGATGAGTGTTTCTTGGTAAGTTACTGTCATGGTGAGAATATAATAAAGTGAGAGAGTTATTAGTGGGGGGCTCATACCTGAAACATGTACTGGTGATCTCAATGACTCATGTGATGATGGAGTACTGTCGTTTGAAGCCACTGGAGTAGTTGGATCAGGAGACGGACATTCACAATTGACCAAATTTGGACTAGAAGGAAGGGTTTTCCAGTAGTAGAAGAGGAACAAGCAAGTAGGGTGAAAGGGTAAGTGTGGAACAATGATATGGGGAGTCCAATTGTCAACAGTAGCATCACTCACCCGAATATCACTAAGTTGGATGGTTTTAAAGGAAACTCATGCTCAACAAAATCTGCAAATCTCAAAATAAAAAGTTTCGAATTGATTGGATCATAGCATTTATATGCACTCTGATTTAAAGAATACCCAAGGAACACCCATGGAAATGAACGAGGTTGTAGTTTGTTTTGTGCATATGGTCTCAACCAAGGATAACACAAATAACCGAAAACACTAAGTTTCTTATAATTTGGGAGAGATCCAAAAATTTGAAGATATGCTGAATCATTATTCAATAAGGGAGTGGGCATTCTATTTATTAGATATGCGGCGATGACAAGCGTATGGCCAAAATGATAATGGAAGATTAGCAATATGAAGAAGAGCAATACCTGTTTTAACAATATGCCAATTTCGTCTTTCGGTCGTGCCATTGTGTTTAAGAGCGTGGGGAGGAGTCAAAAAGTGAGAGATTCCATTAGAAGCGAAGAAATCCTTTAAACTGATAAATTCACCACCATTTTCTGAGTAAAAGGAGACAATAGAGTGATTAAAGAATTTCTCTATGATGGCTTTAATTTTGGAAAAATATGCACAACTTCAGATTTCCTTTCCATAGTGTAGAGCAAAACATATTTTGCATAATGATCCACAAAAATGAGATAGTATTTAAAGCCATCAACAGAATCTAATGGTGAAGATCCCTATACATCAGAATAAATAAACTCCAAAGGTCGCGTTGATTTTATTGATGAAACTTGAAAAGGAGCCTTGTGCATTTTATTGCACTTACAAGAATTGCAGAAAAACTTAGAAGTGTTTATTGTAATAGGAATATCAATCAATTGTAAAATTTGACGCAATACAGGAGAAGAAAGGTGACCAAGATGACAATGCCATTATGAAACAGTGGACAGTTCTATGGAATTGATAGTTGGTGCAGAAGAAGTAGATGTTGCATGAGGTAATAATGGCCACTCATAAATGTCATCCTTAGCCTTTCCCACTGTCAGAGGCTTCCTCGTGCAGTAATCCTTCACAACAAATGAAAACCGTGAGAATTTAACAGTAACATTATTTGATGATCATAATTGATAAACAGAAATAAGATTCTTTTTCATTCGAGGGACACAAAGAACATTATTAAGATATAAAGGCCTTGAGAGAGAAGGTAAGGACATAGAGCCAGATTATGTCACAGCCAAATTTTTACCATCACATCGTCACCACCATCATAGTCAAAATGCATTGATAGATTTTGAAGATCAGCAGTCACATGGTGAGATGCACCAGAGTCTACCAACCACTTAGGAGTTATTTTGGTTGGAGGCTTGAGAAAAATTTGCTCTTGGAGGAGCCCTTGTGTTTCCAACAATGGAGGAACTCGAGCCACCCATGGAAGATTGCTTTAACCAAGGAAACAGCTTCCAGCATTGTTTCACTGTATGTCCAGCCTTGTCACAATATTGACAAATCACACTATAACCATCTCTCTGATTCTTTGATGGGCCAGATTGATTGGCCGTTGATTTGAGATAGGTTGGCCTCTAGAAGAAGAGTAACAATTTTGGGTGGTTGGTGTGTTTGTTCGATCCACCATTGTGAGAAGTATAATTTGCTGTTATTGGAAGAAGTTTCATGAATAACACTGCTCTCATGATCACAAAGTTTTTCATAGAGTTCATCAAAAGAGAAAGGAGTTTCTCGCGCAAGAATCGCAGCAAATATCATCTTATATTCAGAGGGGAGCCCATTAAGAACATGAATGGTAACATCATCCATCATTAGATTTGCTCCAGCAGCAATCAAAGTTGTAACAAGCTGCTTCACTTGTTGAAGGTACTAAGCCATTGATTTAATGTATTTGTTCACTTGTGTCAAAGACTCCTTGAGTGTAAGGAGACAGGCATGCGAAGGTCAGGCATATAGATTGTGGAGTGTTGTCCACACATCATAGGAAGTTGGATCTGAAAGCATATATGCTACTACCTCTAAAGTGAGTGAGGCTACAAGAGCACTTCGGAGCAATTGGTCTTGTCGAACCCAATACAAAGAGTTTAGTTGCTGTTCTGTAGGAGGAGAAACAACATACGAAAGGAAGTTATATCCAATCAAGATAGAACTCCACTGAGAGTACCAAAGTTAGTAATTGGAGGACGAAAGTTTCACGGGAGCTTGAGCATTGGTATTAATGGAGATAAGTTGTTGGTCATTTTCTGGTATAGTGGAGTTTGTGAATGGTACGGAAGTTATGACAGTAGAGTGGTTATTAGGAATAGAAGGAAGGAATGGAAGGGTAGAAATGAAAGACGGAGTGGTGGGAACTGGCGGAAGATGAACAGTTGCGGACGACATTAACAGTGATGCCGCTGGAAGGTTAACTGAACTGGTAATGGTCGTTGTTGGTGCAATGGAAGACTGTGTGGTTTACTCCATGTATAGAAAGAGGGTGCTGGAGGATTAAAAATTTAGAGTTGTCGTAAGGCGAGCAACTCCGATTATAATAAAAGATTTAGAAGATGGTTGAATTCCCTGTGTATTATTCACATAATGGTTCAGTATTTATATAAGAAAGCAAGAGAAATATCCTACCAAAGATAGAAGATCCTAATTGTAATGAAATTCTAATCGTTTTAATTACAACCAGATTACAAAGGATTATAATCAAATCATATCAGATTATAACCAAATCGTATCAATCACTTGAGAATAGGATGATTTCCTCATACATCTCAACCGCCTGTGGTGGAAATTACTCTGTACATGTAAGGCTACAATTGTGTTTTATGTATATATAGTAAATGTTGAATCCCCTAACTTCTCTGTGTGTTTACTTCTCCAATTTTGAACCTCGTTAGTGAAAATCTTGGCTCCGCCACGGGTCGATGGCCTTTTCTATTGGAGGCGCCTGACAATAAAGCATGAAGAGGCTTTGTAAGTATGCATATATAGGAGGAATTAATCAAGTAGAACAAAAGTAGGGATCTACTAAAGTGAAAGGAAATTAAGTAGGGATCTACTAAAGTGAAAAGAAATTCATACTGTAAGCAATCCGTATATTGTAAACTTTAATATCAATTGCCTCGTGAAATAGAAATAAAAGACTAGATGTGTGTTATGAGGCAATTACCATTGCAAATCCAAGCTAATCTGATTAGCGCGCCGTCTTGTAGTTGATTCGTGAATCCTAAAACCTTTCAAGAAATAACCCCAACACATGTAATTACTACATCACTTGCCACATTCCAATTCCGTTTCCCAGTCTTTCAGTTCATCTAATAAGACCTGCAAATTCATTACATTATAAGAACAATGGAAAAAACGGAGAAAGAGAAGAGAAGATAGGAGAATATTAAGGTGATACCTGTATAAAGTTGTACTTCAGTGCATCTGAATTCACTTTCACTACCAGGGTCCGTGGATGGAAGTAACTAAATAATTCATCAATTAGAGATTCATATTTTGGTTCCCATGAAAAGAGTATTAACAAACCAATGTGCTTGATACGAGATGGTTAATGTTGCTCCCCAGAGTGCCTGAATGAAAGCTTTCCTCCTTCATAGACAATGAAAAATAATATTCAACATGAATTGTCAAAATTAAGTACGGAAATAAATGGAATATCTGAAACTGTGAGAAAAATACCAAAGATGAAAGTAGTGGAGGAGGAGCTAGAATTTTCACAAAGGATATTCAACATATAAAGAAACAAACACACCAAAAAAACTAAGATAATTCAACATCTACTATATATACATAAAAAATGGACCTTGTATATACAAGGTACTTTTTTGGGGGTTCAGATAACCCCTTGCACCCTTGGATGGAAGTACTAACTAGAGGACACTTAAAGATACACAAGATGCAACAATTAACAATAAAAGAAGAGATAAAATTTGGAAAGTGTTGGCTTTAGAGTAAATTTTCAAATAGCAAAGTAACGTCACACACAAACTACTCATCAAGCTTCGGACATATGAGGTAGAAGTTTTAAGGAAGTCTATATAAATTTAGAGTGCACAACAAAGAAACTTTAATTGGATGAGAGTTAATATATGATAAAGAATCAAAGGATGAAGTTATGGAAACTCAGCATATGGAACATCAACACAAGAAGTTACTGAAGATATGCATTCGAAAAATGTTGTGCCTTTTCAACAATAACCACATTAATCTTGAACCACTCAAAACTCGACATAACTAAGAGGCTGTTAATTGATCATTTAGTTATGTACATACCTCTGATTCAGTTGCATCAGTTGCCAAGGAGAAGGTCAAATTTTCACCCAAAGTTCTAGCAGAAGCTCTCAAGTACTGAAGCAACCTACTGATTGAAGGAACATACTTAAATCCAATCTCAATTTCCATTAAGCTTGAACCTACCACTGGACGCGAGTTTGGGACTTTTTAAATATCTATTAGCTTGAACGAATGTAAATTTGGAGTACCAATAATAGCATCATCCAAGTCAAACATGTCACTTAAGGTTAGATTATCCAAATCAGGACTCAAAAGTTTGAATTTTTTCAATCTTTTGCATAAACGAAGAAACAATGATTTAAGACACGGGAATGCTGAGGAAATATCTTTAGGAAATCCGAAAGGAATGTAATCACAATCTATTTTCAGGACCTGTAGCTTAGTACAAGCGCGCAAATCAAGTTTGATTGCTGATATTTTGGATGAACTAAACAAGTGAAACTCCCGCAGATTTCGAGCTTTTATTTGTATTGACCCATCTCCCGTGACATTCAGATGTACCTTTTTAAGTTGATTCAGATCAGGCAATAAGATAGGAAATGTTATAAAATTGTGTGTTTGTGGTGAGAAATCTGGATATGATTCAAGCCGTATACCTTATTTGAAGCACTTTCCAAAGAGAATTATTTGTCCCTCACAACTGCTCTCCCGGGATAGAATGAAGCAAAGCCAAGAAATAATGAAATCAAGTCTCTGAACACACAAAAATAATGCTGCAGTCACTAAACTTATGCAGTTTTTCTTAAGGAAGAATTCTGTTTTTTTTTTTTAGTATATCTTATAATAGAAATATTTCCAGGATTTCATCTATTTATAGGGATGTTTAAATCCTTCAACCTGAAATGATACAACCTTTAGGGAAGAGTTGCATTGTTTCATAAAGAAATGTACTCTTTCAGAAAGAAAAGTACTTTTTCTTTTTGCAGAAAGAAAAGTATATTTTTTTCTCTTTTAAGAAGAAAGAAAATATTTTTCCTTTTGCCTATTCCTTTTATTTTCTCTTGAAAATTTCAACAACCCCCCACCATTTTCAAGTGAAAATAACATTGACCCTTCCTTTAGAAATTAAGAGACAAATGAATCCATGCATAAATAAAGTATTTAGCGATTGAACTTTACATTAGCGGAATACAATTTCTATTAAACTGAATAGTTAGGTAAGACAAGTCTTTTGAACCGACCACCATATTGTAAAACAGGATGTATCTCACACATGAATTCTGTTACATTATTTCTTTATAACCAACACCATAAGGCCTTGTGTTATGTATCTCACACATGAATTCTGTTACATTATTTCTTTATAACCAACACCATAAGGCCTTGTGTTCCAATCCTCTCGTGAATGCATAGAAACCAAACCCGAGCTTCTTGAAGCGGCCCACTTCACATCCACATAGGTAGACCCTTATTAATATGCTCCTGTAAGAGCACCCACCAATAGGTCTATTAAGAATTTATAAACTCAACCTCCTTTTAACAAATTGCAGGACAAAGCACTTACTTTGGGATGGTAATACCAAGTACTATCAACCAATAAAGAATGTTGTCACTCATTGAACTTGAGACTGGACGTTGTATCAAGCGTCAAGTTGAGGCTTCACCCTTAATGGTCTTTCTTTATGGGTTTTAGCCCCATCTCTCTTGATGATCTCAACACCAAGTCATTTGCCAATCCCTTAGTTAATGGATCTGCAAGATTATTAAGCGAATGTACATAGTCAACCGTGATCACTCCATCTTTAATTAATTGATTTATATAACTCTGTCTAAGGCCAATATACCTAGACTTTCCGTTATACATATGACTGTACGCTCGGGCTAAGGTGGCCTCACTATCACAATGGATAGAAATCGGTGGCATGGGCTTAGGCCATAATGGAATATCAAAAAGCAAATTTCTCAACCATTCCCCTTCTTTAGAAGCGGATGACAAGGCTACAAATTCTGCAGCCATAGTTGAATCAGTAAGACACGTTTGCTTCTTAGATCCCCAAGATATCGCACCCCCACCAAACAGGTATACCCATCCACTTGTTGAGGAATAATCCTCTTGATCAGTGATCCAACTTGCATCCGAATACCCTTCTAGTATAGCGGGATCACCACTATAATAGATGTCATAATCTAGCGTTTTCTTGAGCTACTTTAGTACTCTTCTTATAGCATGCCAATGATGCTCACTCGGATTGCAAATATATCTACTCAACTTGCCCTCTGTATATGCAATGTCGGGTCTCGTACTAGTCATAGCGTACATCAAGCACCCGATCAACTTAGCATACTCAAGTTGAGGCATTGGCCTTCCGCTATTTCTTTCCAATTTAAAAACATGGATCATACGGTGGAAACAAGATTACAATCAAAATGATTGAATATCTTTAACACTTTCTCAATATAATGAGATTGTGTTAAGGAAAAACCCCCACCATTTCTAAATAATTCTTGTACCAAGAATGACATCCGATTCTCTCATATCTTTCTTGGAGAACTGAGCAAATAGAAATCTTTTGGTGGTCTTGACCTATTCTATGTCGGTCCCAAAGATCAACATATCATCTACATACAAGCAAATGAAAACTCCTTTTTCTTTTTCAAATTTTGAGTAAACACAATTGTCTGATTCATTGATTTTAAAGCCATTAGATAAAATTACTTCATCAAATTTTTGATGCCATTGCTTAGGGGCTTGTTTTATCCCATACAATGTTTTTAAATGTTTGCAAACTTTCTTCTCTTGTCCTTTAACTAAAAACCCCTCAGGTTGTCTCATATAGACTTCCTCTTCCAATTCACCATTCAAAAACGCAGTTTTGACATCCATTTGGTGAAAAACTAGATTGTAAATGGAGGCTAGTGCAATAAGCAGCCTTATTGTGGCTATTCTAGCCACAGGAGCATAAGTATCAAAGTAGTCAACGCCGAGTTTTTGGGTAAAACCCCTAACTTCAAAGCGAGCCTTGTATTTATCCACGGTACCGTCTACTTTTAACTTCTTCTTGAACAACCATTTACCATCTATGGGTTTGCAACCGGGTGGAAGGTCTGTTAAGATCCAAGTATTATTTTACATAATGGAATCTATCTCATCTTGGATAGCCTCCTTCCATAACGGTGCATCAGGAGATTGCATGGCCTCACTAAATGTAATGGGATCATTTTCCATATTATAACAATAAGGAATTTCATTTTCAATTTTATCAGTTGAACCTTCTACTAAATAGATGTTGAAGTCATCTCCATATGTCTTTTCTTTTCTAACTCTCTTACTCCTTACTTCAATAATATCATCTTGATTTCCATTATCTTGAGAGACTAATGGTTGTGAAGTAGAAGAATTTGGATCACTTGGAACAATATCTTTTGGTCTAGGAATTGATACAAAGCGATTTTAGTCAAAAATTGCATCTCTTGATTCAAGGACGGTATTAATTGAGTACAAATCATTTGGTTCAATGACCACAAACCTATAGGCTTTGCTATTTTCAGCATTTCCTATAAAGATGCATTCAATTCCTTTTTCACCCAACTTTTCCTTTTAGGTTCTGGGACTTTAATTATAGCCCTACATCCTAAAACTTTGAGATTACTCAAATTTGGTTGTCTTTTGTTCCAAAGTTCATATGGGGTTGTTGAATTTCTTTTATTAGGAATCCTATTAAGAATATAACAAGCCGTTAACATGGTTTCACCCCAATAACCGTGACTTAGGCCTGAGTTAGACAATAAAGAATTAACCATTTTCATTAAGACCCGATTTTTCCGTTCGGCTACACCATTTTGTTGCGGTGTATATGGTGCCGTTACTTGATGCACAATACCATTGCTTTGAAAAAAGTATGGGATTATAATATTCCCCTCCCCTATCGGTCCTTAATTAATATCTAAGATATTTTGTGAAGAATCTAGAATAATTAAGGAGTTGTAGAGAATAGGGAGAAGCACTCTAGAATGAGAATTCTAGAGTGATTCTAGAAAAAGATATTTAGGAATATTATAGAGAAAGTTATAAATATCTCTCTCACTAGATCATTCCATCTCCACCTATAAATAGAGGTGGTCATTTGAGTTGTAAGCAAGCAAGAAAGTTACAAGTGAGAAGTGAGAAGTGTGAGAGCTAGTAAGAAATAGTAGAGAGAAACAAAGAGAGTTGCTAGAGTGAGTGCAAGAAAAAAAAATAGTGTAAGAAATTGTAAGACCGAAGATGGTCCTTACTTTGCAATAATAAAATTCAAGTTGTGCCTGACTATTGTGCCCGACGATTCTCAACAAGTGGTATCAGAGCCTGGTTGATCAAGAGAGGTAGCAGCTCAAGGGAGACCCTACAAGCTATTGTCGGAGGCTACAAGTCAAGAGGCACTGTTAAATGGCGGATTTTTCAAGCACTCTCAATAGAGTTGAGAAGCTCAATGCGTGGAGCACGAGAATGCAATATTATTTTCTCGGCCAGGAATTATGGGATATTGTTGGTGGCTCAGAAACTACACCACCAACTGATGCCGAAGCAGCAAAAAGATGGAAGGTTAAAGCTGGAAAGGCCATGTATGCTCTCACTGTAACAGTCGAAGATGAGTTCCTGCAACGGATTAAGAACGCCAAGACACCCAAAGAAGCTTGGGACACGCTGGCAACGATTTTTACGAAGAAGAATGATGCGAGATTACAAAGGCTTGAAAATGAGCTTTTGTCGATCTCACAGCGTAACATGACGATTAATCAATACTTCTCAAAGCTAAAATCTTTATGTGATGAAATATCAAAATTAGATCCAGAGAATGCAATCACAGAGACAAGGATGAGGAGAATCGTTGTTCATGGTTTAAGGCCGGAGTATAAAGGCATAATTACGGCTACACGAGGGTGGGCCACAAAACCAACTTTATCTGAGTTGGAAAATCTGTTGGCAAATGAAGAAAACTTGGATAAGCCATTATCAAGTCTTTCTATAAATGATAAAGATAAGGCGCTATTCAGCAAAAGGCAAGGCTACCGAAAAAGGGATGAGGAGAGAAACTCTCGGCCAGGGGGAGACCAGAAGAATCAGCATCAAAGAAGCCAGCGAGCCAACAAGCAGGCAAACAAAGGTTTCAACAACCGACAAAGAGATAAGTGCTACAATTGCGGAAAGAAAGGACATTACGCCAGAGATTACTGGTACAAGAAAGCCGAAGGTAACATAGCTACTTCTACCCAAAACAAGAAAAATGAAGAAGAAGCTTGGGATTTCGAGACCTCATATGCAGTTGAAGAAAATAATCAACAGGAAGAGTGTGTCACCTATCACTCTGACGAAGAAAAAGAGTTTGCACTTGCAACTGTAAGTGAGAAACTGGTCGATTACGAACATGATTGGATCGTTGATTTGGGATGCTCCAATCACATGACCGGTGAAGAAAAGAAGCTGACCAACATGAGCGAATATAAGGGCAGACAGGTAGTGGTGACAGCAAATAATTCAAGAATGTCAATAACTCATATTGGCAAGACGGTGTTTGTGTCTCGTCACAGCTCGAAACAAGTGCTACTTCAAAATGTCTACCATGTTCCAGGTATGAAGAAGAAATTATTATCTGTGTTGCAACTTACAGCCTCAGGCAACTATGTCGTGTTTGGGCCAGATAACGTAAAAGTATATCAAAATTTGAAAATTACAAACTCGCCAATCATGGAGGGAAGAAGATTAGAGTCAATCTATGTCATGTCAGCCGAGACAGCTTATGTGGAGAAGACTCGGAGTAACGAAACAGCTGATCTATGGCATGCACGTCTTGGGCACGTGAGCGACAACAAATTAAAAGTCATGATGCAACAGTCTAAATTAAAGGGCCTTCCTCAACTTGAGATTAGAGGAGACATGGTATGTGCTGGATGCCAATATGGAAAAGCACATCAACTTCCCTATGGAGAATCAAAGTATCAAGCCAAGGAGCCATTGGAGCTGGTACACTCAGACGTATTTGGACCAGTAAAGAAGCCTTCTATCAGTGGTTACCGATACGTGGTAACATTCATTGATGACTTTTCAAGGTACGTGTAGATTTACTTATTAAAGGAGAAGTATGAAGTATTTGAGAAGTTCAAGGAGTTCCAACATATTGTGGAGAATGATATTGGAAGGAGAATCAAATGTCTCTGTACGGACAATGGGGGAGAATGCACATCACGTGAGTTCAATGACTACCTTAAAGAGCAGATGATAAGGTGAAAATTGACTTGCCCAAATACGCCACAACAAAATGGAGTAGCTGAAAGAAAAAATAGACACCTGGCAGAGATATGTAGAAGTATGTTGCATAGTATGTATGTACCAGCAAGATTTTGGGCAGAATGCATGAAGACTGTTGTCCACATCACTAACAGGCTGCCACAAGCAAGATTGGGGTTTACCTCACCATTCGAGAAGCTCAATAGGATGATACCTATCGTAGGTCACTTTCGAGTATTCGGTTGTGTGTGCTATGTGTTTGTGCCAGATCATCTCCGCAGCAAGTTTGATAAAAAAGTTGTCTGTTGCATCTTTGTTGGTTACGACGAACAAAGAAAAGGATGGAGGTGTTGTGAACCTATCATAAATCGGACATATGTGTCAAGAAATGTGGTATTTGATGAAGCATCATCATGGTGGTCCGAAGAAGTCACACTACCAAATTCAAGAGAATTGGAGCAAGAGCTGCAACATAAACTTGAAGAAGAAGGACAAGCAAGTAAGGCAAAATCAGAAGTATGTGAAAAGCATAAATCACATACAGAAGAGATATCTCCACAAAAGGAAAAGAAGAGTTCATGGCAAACTGGAGCCTGTGAAACTCCAGACGTGTTGCAAGAGGAAGTCCAAGAAGCACCACAACTACAGCTAAGGAGGTCTACACAGATAAAATATCCAAACCCCAAGTATATAGATGCATCGTTAGCTGAGGTGGTCAATATCAAAGAGACTACTATCTTTGAAGAAGCTTCAAATAGTAGGGACTGGAGTAATCCGACGGAAGAAAACATTCCCAAAGGGCATGGACATCATGATGTCTGCAGAGTTTCAGGAATCGCTCACATCGGATACAAAGAACAAATTAAGTTGGTGCTGAGGGGGAGTGTTAAGAATTCATCACCAACTTAATTAATATCTAAGATATTTTGTGAAGAATTTAGAATAATTAAGGAGTTGTAGAGAATAGGGAGGAGCACTCTAGAATGAGAATTCTAGAGTGATTCTAGAAAAAGATATTTAGGAATATTCTAGAGAAAGTTATAAATATCTCTCTCACTAGATCATTCCATCTCCACCTATAAACAGAGGTGGTCATTTGAGTTGTAAGCAAGCAAAAAGCAAGCAAGAAAGTTACAAGTGATAAGTGAGAAGTGAGAAGTGTGAGAGTTAGTAAGAAATAGTAGAGAGAAATAAAGAGAGTTGCTAGAGTGAGTGCAAGAAAAAAAATAATGTAAGAAATTGTAAGACCGAAGGTGGTCCTTACTTTGCAATAATAAAATTCAAGTTGTGCCCGATTATTGTGCCTGACGATTCTCAACAGATTACATTCTTACAAACCCAAAAAGTGCCTTGGTCCTATCTAACGTGTGGCCTTCAACTTTTAAATGTACATTTAATCTTGATGTGTCCATCTTCTAGTAAACCAAGGAAACATGGAGACAATCTAATGTATTTCACTTCTTCAAGTCCAACTTGTTTTTTTTTTTTTTTTTTTGACTGACTCCATTTCTTGTTTTTATTTTCTTTCTAAACCATTGTGAAATGAAATTAAATCAGAGATATTTAATCCTCCACAGAGAAAGTGACACCAAAATACAGCTTTCAGTGAGCATCAACATGAAAAATAATTCTCTTTGATTGTTAGAAAATTGTGTGTTTGTGGTGAGAAATCTGGATATGCTTCAAGCCATATATGTTATTTGGAGCACTTTCCAAAGAGAATTATTTGTCCCTCACAAATACTCTTCCGAGATAGAATGAAGCAAAGCTAAGAAATAATGAAATCAAGTCTCTAAACACACAAGAATAATGCTGCAGTCACTAAACTTATGCATTTTTTCTTAAGAAAGAATTCTGATTTTTTTTTTTTGTGTATTTCTTATAATAGAAATATTTTTAGGATTTCATCTATTTATAGGGATGTTTTAATCCTTCAACCTGAAATGATGCAATCTTTAGGGAAGAGTTGCATTGTTTCATAAAGAAATGTACTTTTTCTTTTTTCAAAAAAAAAGGTATATTTTTTTCTCTTTTAAGAAGAAAGAAAAATACTTTTCCTTTTGCCTATTCCTTTTTATTTTCTCTTGAAAATTTCAACAGGAAATACACAATTTTCATAGTCGCAATTGCTCAAGGTTAACTCAGCAATAAAAGGGCAACTGTTGATAAACGCTGAGAAAGTTTTGGGAGAGATTTGAACGTAATCAAAATATATCTCTTTCAGTAGAGGCAACTCTTTAACCTCACCAAAGATTTCCTCCACAAATTTGCAATGTTTTAAATGCAGAACGGTTAATAATGTCGATTGGAAAATTGCAGGGGACAACATATAATAATGTCCAAGTACCTATCAAATATAATTGGGTGAAACTGGTGTTGTCTGCGGCAAGCTTGAGTACTACAGGTGGAGTCCCTGAGAGCAGTTTTCGTAGGACGTTCGAGAGCAGAATGGACAAAATATGTTTGTAGAATAATGTTTTTGTGCAAAGTTGTTGTCATCGGTTGATGCTACTACGTGATGCCACTTTCTGGAAACAAGGGAAGCTATTGCTCTATGCTTTAGAGTTAGACAACAGAGGAACAGAGGATTTTGTGGAGGATATCATCTGGTAACACAGAAAATAGTACATCATTGTTGGTGTGTTTATGCAAATAACAAGTAATCGAGGCCATGAGTTTGTTCAAAAGCTGTGATAGTATCCAAAAGTGAATGTAAATTACTTGTGTAGTTTAGCAAAGGAAAGTTCCATAGAAGAAAAGAAATTCTACGATAGGTTGGTTTCTTTTGCTCTGTATACTAGGATCTCTTATCTCAATTGAGTTACATTTTTTAAAATAAAAATCTCTTTTTTATACATCTTTCTTCTCCTTTTCTAGTAGGAGTACTACTTTTTTTTTTTTTTAAACCAAAATATTTTAAATAGTAATTGCATTTTATGGGTTGATATTTCTTAGGAAAATTGGTCAAAAATACCCATCTACTTTGAGAAAAAGAGCTAAAAATATCCTCCGAACTAATTTTGGGTAAAAAATACCCCTCCCGCCATTAAAGTTTTCAAATATACCCCTCTCTTAACGGAAATTTCCAAATTCTCGAAAATAGCCTATTTCATTTTTAAACATGCTTCATTATTTAACCCGACTCAAATAAATAATAACCCATACTATCCCCTTATTCCCCTCCAATTCTCTCAAAGAAATGAAATCGGGGTTATTATTAGTTGGGTCGGCTTAAATAATGGAACGGATTTAAACAATGAAATCGGGTAATTTTGGGAAATTTGGGAATTTCCGTTAAGAGAGGGGTATATTTGAAAACTTTAATGGCGCGAGGGGTATTTTTGACCCAAAATTAGTTCGGATGATATTTTTAACCCCTTTTTTCAAAATAGATGGGTATTTTTTACCCTTTGGCTGAAAGACATTTTCTTTTTTAACCATTATGGCGATTATTATAAAATAGTGCAAATATTTATTAACTTATAAACTTTCTCTGCGTCTCCAGAATAATTTGCCATAATATAATTTAGGAGATTCTATAGACCCAAAAAAAAAAAAAGTAGAGAAACACAACACAACAAGAGGGAAAAAGAGATAGGAAGTCTGGCAACCAATCAGCACAAGACGCTAATTGCAAGTTTTTCACAAGCATAATAATTGATAGTTTCTAGTTAATTACACTAATCAAAGGATCCGTTTTGCTTTTCTCAGACCATTTGAAAAGTAAAAATAGTCAGCGTTGAGATTTAAAAAATCCATTAGAGAGAAGTGTAATTTTGAAAAAATTAACCAATAACCTTTTTGGACTTTGAAAAAAAAAAATTATTTTGGATCAAAGAAAACGTGCTAGAGATTCACTTATTTTGGACCGCATGGACTATAATGTTATTTAAGAATGTGCTTAGGTTTACGTATTGTTGGGTTGAATTGATAAGAACAAGATACTTGTTTGCGTGCGTGTGTCTCAATCCTAACAGGAAAAGATTTTGCCGGTAAGTTTGTTGGACACTTTTTTGGAAAATTATTTTAGGAAAGGACTTATATGTATATGTTATTATCTCACTCACATATTGAGAGGTTATTGCAGCAGTTTAGAGTAATCAAGTAATTCGCTACTTAAGAGTACGAATCAGATTGGAGGAGTGCCCTTGTTCTATTGCTATGTTTCATTCATTCCAATTTAATTTTAGTACAATTTTAAGTTATAACCATTTGCTTATTTAAAGTTGTGCTTGGTTATGTTTTCGCTTTCAAAAATCAACTTGCTTCAAGTTGAAGTCAACTGGGGAAAGACTTTGGGTAAAGTCTTGGGTTGGTAATCATAATTTGAGGGCTCAATATTTTAAGGAATTTGGAGTCAAATCCTACCAGAATAGGTGATGATTTTTACACCTTTTGACTCGGGCAGCTCCCACGTAAAAGTCATATGTTTTCACTAAATTGTTTTTCAGGCTATAAGTGAATTTAACTCATTTATTTCAATTGGGGCTTGAATATATATTCTACTTGAGTTTTGTAGGTGTCATGACAATAGGTTAATCACACGATGTTAAATCTATAATCACGTTTCAAATTTGACATAAATTGCTAGATCAAATCCTTAAATTTTTAATTTAAGAAATAATGTCAAAATCTCCCCAATGTCTCTTAAAACTCATGATTCTATATTTCAAATCCAACCAACATGGAGTAATCATCAAAGGATGTTAAGGAATCATTAATTGTAATCTCGTCTAGAGATCAGTCCATTTATGGTTCAGCCCACAAATTAATTCTTTCAAAATCCCATGAAAATGATTGTTGAATTCACTACTAAAAAACTACTGAAAAGCGACCTACAAAAACTGACCTCATGAGGTCGGTATAATCATGTTTTTATTTTTTATTTTGTAATTTTTATTTTACAAAAACCGACCTCAGTTGGTCGCTAATTTAATAATAAATTTCGGAAAATGCGTTAACGACCACATGTGGTTGCAAACCTGACCCGCGAAACAGTACCGACCTCACGAGGTCGGAACATTTTTAAAATAAATAATATTAAATTACAGTAAGCGACCTCATGAGGTCGGTAATCAGTCAAAACCCGGTCAACATTTAATGAAATATTCTTTTAAATTAAAAATAAAATAATTTATTTACTGACCTCAAGTGGTCGGTAAATCAAATTAATATCACTTTTCCCGTTTCACTTTCACCCATTTCACTTTTCCCCCCTCTCACTCTCTCTCTCACCGTTTCCTCTCTTCCCCTCTCTCTCTCTCTCTCATTGCTGGCGATTTCAGGCTTCCCACGCCGTCGCCGCCCACTTTCCAATAGAAGATACACCATTTGAGGTACTTATTTTTTCATATTCCTAAGTTAAGGGTTTTCGTATACCATTATTCAAGCCCCATAGCTAGAAAATACCTTTTTTAATAGGCAAAATATATCAAAACACCCCTAAACTATACCCAAAATGTCGATATCACACCTAAACTATACAAGCGACCTATTACACACCTTAACATCTTAAAAGTGAATTTAATTCCCCCCTACAAGCTGACGTGGCACAAAATTTAAAAAAAATTAATAAGTGGCGCGTTTTTTATAAAAATTTATTTTTTTATTCCATTTTTTATTAAAATAAATATTTTTGTACCCCCCCCCCCCCCCTCCCTTTCTTCTTCATCCCTACTCCCTTTCTTATTGCATAACCACCATTGTTTCCAATGAGCTTTAATATTTTCCGGTGAACTTCCATTTTTTCCGATCTTCTTCATTTTCCGGTCACCAAATTTGCATCTAATCTACCTATAAAATAATAATGAGCTTAAATATTTTCCGGTGAGCTTCCATTTTTTCCAATCTTCTTCATTTTCCAGTCACCAAATTTGCATCTAATCTACCTATAAAATAAAATGGAAAATATTGAAGAAATTTGCATCAAATGGGAAATTTTCTTCATTGTTGTTAAACAATGAAGAAATCACTACAAGAAAAAAAATATTTGGCAACAAATTTTTTTTCATTGCCATAGATTGATTATTGTTGCAAAAAGTACCTTTGGCAACAAAAAAATATATTTTGTTGCATGAACTTTTCCCAACGGCTGTTATTGCAACAACGTGCAACAACTTTTTTTTGTTGCCAAAAGTACTTTTTGCAACAATAATCAATACTATGGCAACAAAATTAAATTCTTTGGCAACAAAAAAATCATTTGCCAACAATAAAACTAAGTTGTTGCCAAATATAAATTTTTTGTTGCGATTTCTATACTTTCTTGTAGTAATTGCAATTAATCGCTTTCAAATGGGCAATGAAGACATTGCACGTCAGCTCTTCAAATGGGCAATGAAGAAATTGCATGAACTCGCCCTTCAAATGGGCAACAATTAAGAAATTGCATGAACTCGCCTCTTTGGGGGGTGGTGGGAAGGCGGAGGAGAAGGGGTTGGGGTCAGGTGGTGAAATTTGTGGGTTAATTTTTTTATTTTTATGGTGGTGGGTTTGATGGTTGGTTTAACGGTGGTGATGGATATGGTGAAGTGTGAAATTGATTGTGGTGATAGCGGCGGATATGGTGGTGGTGAAATGGGTGGTGGCAAATTTGGTGGTGGCGGATATACACATGAAATTGGTGATGGGGGTGGTGGGTTTTGTAATGAGTATAGAAGAAAAGGAAAAAGAAATAGTGCAAATTAAAAAGAAAAAGAAAAAAGTAATTTAAAATAATAATTTATTTTATTTCCATCGCATACCGACGGCATGGTATATAGAGAACATGGTTCACATCACCGTGAAAGTGCTATAATACCTTGCAGGTCTTAAATTCACTTTAAGACAAGCACAGAATAGTCAAGCTGATAGCTTATGGTAATATCAATACTTTGGGTATAGTTTAGGGGTGTTTTGATGTATTTTGCCTTTTTAATACAGCAAAGTAGTTTTTGTATAGCCTTTGTTAATTTCAGGTGAGCTACAGCAGTTTTTGAAAATATAGTCTTCTTTGCCGAATGTGGGGTTACAAAAAGGAGACGGTGACATTTCCATTTTGATTTGTAAATGTAAATGAGAAGAGAATATTTATCTGATAAAAATATATTATAATACCTAGTATGAGTGCAACAAACACAATTTTGTTTTTTAATCATCATTTAGATTTTGGATTTCTCTCTTTTTGTGGAAAGATTAGAGCTATAAGCTCTTTTATTAGTTTTCCAATTTATTTCCTTAAGAATTTCTTGTTCTTGAAGTGTAGAAAAGAAGATAATCATGGTCTTTTTTTTTTCTTTTTCTTTTTTTTAATGAATTTGGGGTTCTCTATTTTTGTTCAAAGATTAGAACTTTATGCTCTTTTATTAGTTTTCCAATTTTTTCCTTGATGATTTTCTTGTTCTTAGAGTGTAGAAAAGAAAAAAAAATTGAGGAAGAAACGTATTGCAAGGTAAGCTAATTTCTGATTCAACTTATCTGTGGGTATATTTTTGAATGATACACTTAACTGTGAATTGTGATATTTTTGGTGTTGAATAAAGTTGGGAGGCTAAACAATCTTAATCTGAAACCATGAGCTAATTAAAGACCCCATTCCTCTGTTTTGACTATGAATTTAGCATGATTTTATTTTCCTAATTTTGTTGATTCTGCTACATGTACTGGTAGTTAAATTATGGATTAATATATTCTACTTTTCATGTGGGTTTTATCAAGACAGGATTTTTTCCTGAAGTAATCTTTTTCCCTTTGTTTTACTTTGTATGATATTAGCCTAAAATGAGCTCAGTATGATGGTGTTTGAGGATTTTAAATTTTCTGGTCCTATAGGAATTAAAGAATAAAACATGTCAACACTTAAACTAATTTGAATTCATTTAATGTTATTTGTGTAGATGGAATCTCGTAGTTGGATTATAATAGAACAATTGATGGACGAGGCACGACATTCAATTAAACTATACAGTGTGGACTAGTCATGGAAAAACGGATATTGGTTTGGGAGGATTTCAAAACTTTACTGTTGGTGAAAGTAGTAGGGCGGCGGAACCTAATGTCCAAAATTCTAGAATGCACGACATGCTTCAGGATGCTTATGGGATGCATTCCGATTTTGAATCCGGTAACCATGTTGAAGAAGATCCTAACGAGGAAGCTAGTCGTTTTTTTGAACAGTTGAAAGAGTCTAGTCGGTCTTTGTGTGTCGGGAGCCCCTAGTCTCAATTGTCTATTGTTGTTAGATTATTAAATATCAAATCAGATTGGAATGTTCCTCAAGGGGTAATGGATGCTGTGATTAGCCTTATACGTGAATTATTGGCCCGAATCTAGAGATAGCTGTTAACTACTATAAGGCAAAGAGATTGGTGTCTAAGTTAGGACTCTCATCCTATAAAATTGACTGTTGTGAAAATAGATGCATGTTAAACTATAAGGATGACGTCGGTCTATAATCTTGTAAGTTTTGTGGAAGAGCTCATTTTAAGCGGGCTCGTAGCGAGAAGAGAGTTGATGTTAAGGCAATGCATTACTTACCTCTTATACCAAGGTTAAAGAGGTTGTACGCATCAAATAGCTCCGCTCCTCATATGAGCTGGCATAGTGAAAATAGAAGGCCGCCTGGTGTTGTGTGTCATCCATCAGATGGAGAGGCTTGGAAGCTTTTTGATAGAACATATCCAGACTTCGCAGCTGAACCACGGAACATTAGATTGGGCTTATGTTCAAATGGATTCACGCAACATTCTGTTTCTGCTACACCATGTTCTTGCTGGCCTATTTTCTTAACACCGTATAATCTTCCATCCGAGTTGTGTATGACTAATCCATATATATTTCCTTAATTGCATCATTCCTAGCCCGCGTAATTCAAAAGTTTTGATTGATGTATATTTGCAACCTTTGATTGATAAGTTGAAATTGTTGTGGGTTGAAGGGGTTGACACGTTTGATGTATCGCGTAAGCAGAACTTTAATTTGCGGGCCACCTTAATGTGGACTATTAATGATTTTCCTGCGTATGGGATGTTGTCTGGGTGGATGACAGCTGGAAAGTTAGCTCGTCTTTAATGCATGAAAAATACTAAATCGTTCACTTTAAAATATAGCCATAAAAATCATGATTTGATTGCCACCGTCAGTTCTTGCCAATGGAACATGAGTTTCGAAGTATGAAAAATGCATTCAAGAAGTACACAATTGAACGAAACTATCCACCTCCAAGACTGTGGGGAGAGGATATTTGAGAGAGGGTTCAAAACTTTCCGAAGGTTACTGAAGAAGCACCGTACAAGTTCGATGGGTATGGGTCTGCACATAACTAGACTAAGCAGAGCATATTTTGGGGGTTGCCATATTGGAAGGATAATATTCTCCGACATAATCTTGATGTCATGCATATTGAAAAAAATTACTTTGATAACTTGTTCAACACAGTGATGGATGTCTAGGGCAAGACAAAAGATAATCCAAAGGCTATAATAGACGTACGGGAATACTGTAAGCGAAAAGAGTTATGGTTATAGGACAAACAGAACAAAGTCTTCAAGCCTAAGGTCAAGTTATATAAATTGTCCAAGTCAATATCTCACTCCCTTAAATTGATAAAAGGGGATTTTCATGGCATCATAAATTTATTTGTAAATTAATGAATACTTTCATGATATTTTATGAGATGTTTGTTAAATTTAATTAGAGAGAGAGAGAGAGAGAGAGAGAGAGAGAGAGAGAGAGAGGGGGTCTTTTGTTTAGAAGATAATCATTTATTCAATTGTTTAAAATTGTCAAGAAATCAAAAAAAAAAAAAATTACTCCTTTTAATCTTTGAAAGTTTGAGTAATTTAAATAATTTGAGTAATTAACTATTTAACCCTTTTAAATCTCTAATTTTTATATAGTTGCATGATTTGTCAAAAATATGCATAATTGCCCATAAATGTTTTAATTAGGCTAATTAATTAATTAAATGATAATTATTGCAAATTGATCCTTTTTTATATATAAATATTTTTGCATGGCCACAATTAAAATAATCAGTTCATGATTTAAAGAAATTAGGGTCATTTTTTGTAAAATTAGCCTTTAATGGTTTTATTTGAAATAACTAGTTCAATTTAATTTCAAAATTTTGCTAATTAGGCCAAAAAGGGCCATAATTGAAATGATCAGTCAGATTAGAATTAATTAAGGCCATGATTTGTAATTTTAGGCCCATTAACACAATTTGGTCAATTTTTTAAAACTATTTTAATAAAATGATTATGTCCTAATTTTTCCTATAATTAAATTTCATCAATTTTGATATTTATCTAACTATTTTTTTTTATGAGTACCAGATATACATGTATATACACCAAGTATACACACACACATATATATACACAAGGTATATATATATATATATGTGAGTGTATACACATATGTATTGGCCCATTTTTTATGTTTTAAATTTTTAATAGAATGAGTCCCAATTTTTTCCCCAAAGCCATCAATTTTGAGACCCGCCCAATTCATTTAAATGGATAAGAGGGGGGTATACCCCCCCTTTTATTTCATTTTTCCTCTTTTGCAAATAACCCCCCCCCCCCTCTCTCTCTCTCTCTCTCTCTCTTCCCTCTTTGGTGTAACCCTAGCACCGCCTTTGATTTTTCATCGTCTCTCTCCGCCAAAAATGGCAAGGTCGCAGAGCACAGCTGACGAGTACAACTATTACATGCTTGTTATGGTGAAAGCATTAAATGTTCCACCCGATTTCATGTTCTTTTTACCCAAACACAGTAATAAATCTTTGTTTTACTCATTTTTTTAGATTTTTCAGTCAAAATCATGATTTTCTTTTGCTTTTAAGCTATATTGTTTATTATTCTTCGCAAATTCCTATTGGTTCATGGCTGTTGGTTCAGATCGACCCAAGAAGGGTTAGATCTGACCGCATGTGTGTTATACCTTTAGATTTGGGACGTTGACTTCATATTACTGAGTGTTTGGTTTTGGAAAAGGGTTTGTCCCACATCGTTCATTGTTAGTCTTGGATGAATTTTTGGGGTTCTATAAATAGAACCCCAATCTCACACAAAAAGGAGGTCGGACAACAAGGAGAAAAATAGTGAGATAGAAAAAATTGAGGAAAAGTTCAAAAGTTGAAGAAGTTGGAAAATTTCGATTTTTCAAAAGCTTCTTAGTAAAATTTTTTACTACCTTGACTAAAAATAGTTGGGGTTTTCTCAGTTCTAAAATATTTTCCTGCTTTATTTTATTTTTCACGTGGCTGAGTTGTTGAGGTTGGAAGCAAAAAAGCTCCCAAATCCATTCTTTTCTTGGCTGCGCACACAAAAGGTAACCTTTGATTCATTCTTATTTTTATTTATTTATTTAGAATTTGGTCTAGTCTGGGTGTATTTACATTAGTTAGATTGCTTGTGGTTTGATGCTTGCTAATGGTGGTTCTTATTGCTAAGAGTTGCCCTATTTGGTTGTGTGCTTAACTTATGGTTTACTTGAGGCAAACACATTAGGGCCAATGTGAATGTTATGTTGAAACTCATTAGAAAGTAGGTTGGTTAGACTTCCTATTGGTTTGTTTATATAGCTCTAATGTTCCATGTCTACTGTGAAAGGGTGTGGTTGAAGTACTTTGAAAAATTCATTTTTTCCTTTCCTTCCTTCTTGAAGTCATGTTAGTTTGTTAACTATAATCCTAAGTAGAACCAATGTAGTGAAGTTCAACTTATTTTCCTCTACTCAACTCCTAGGTGTTGTTAAAAGGAAATGAGGCAGTTTACATGCTGGTTTAGATGAACATGAATAGATCACTTGTAATGTGTGCTTGTGTTTATAATCAGAAATCACATACCTTTTGCTAATCAACCAGTGAACTACCCTCCCTTGTAAAGCAAAGTCTTTTATCAAGGTCTTCTTAACTATAAATGTTTTAACTTAACAATTGATTTGGATACAATTTCTGGTGTGTTCCCTTCTTTCAAAAATAAATAAATACTTAGGTATAAGTTAAATCTGTTTGCTGATTCTTTGAAGATATAATAGTAGATTATTCCATTTTTCTTTTCCTTCCTTCTTAAATGACCTTACTCACATAGAATAGAGTAAAGATAGGATTAGTTAACAGTTTTTCTTCTTTTATCAATTAATATTCATATAAAAATGGAATCAGGTTCAGTTTGAGTTTGTGGGTTGGTAGACTGTTAATGGCAACATCTGTGATCATGTTCTCACTTAGTGTAGGCCAGAGTGTGTGTTAATTGTCCATGATTTGTAGCAAATTCTAGAACTAATATGATTAAGAGGCTTGAGTATGAAATCTGTTTTTCTTTGGTTTGATCAAAGCTTTAGTTTCTTGTCTGTACTTGTTGCTTAAACATATAATGTTCATAGCTTGTCTTGTGTGGTCCATGTCACAAGTCTTACATCTGAAAATGGTCTATTCCTAAATGTTCAGAGTTTGATAAAAAGGAAAAAATGAAAAAGAAAGGATCAACTTTAGGAAATGTAAGACTAAGTCCTCACTTGAAGATTAATTAGGATTAATCTGGTTAGCCTAACTAGCTAGCAAGATGATTATTAATTTGCAACTTGATTAGTGATCACTTTTGAAATTGAAAGGTATAAAAATGGAAGGAAGTAATTGTTTAGGAAGAAAGTCTGTTCTGCTATCTCTGATCTCCTATTGTTAGTCCTATCCTCATTAGTTGTCTTATCTAACTAGTGAAGTAAATTTGTTATGAAAGTAGACTGATATGCCATACACTCTTGCATCTGTATTGATATTCATTCATGAATAGACCCTAGTTTAATAGATGATCCTAAGTGTTCAAATTTAACAAGTTTTAAGTATTAAGAGAAGGGTGAAATGAAGTAGTTTGGTCATGATTTGTCAAGTCTTGAACAGTTTGGAGATTGAGGCTTTTGTTTTGAAACATGAGTTGTGTGTTCTTTTCTTTGTGCATGAATGAAGAATATGGTGATAATAACTCATGGTCCTTGATTGTATAGGCTTAAAAGATGAAAACAAATAGGAAAGATTTTATAAGTCTAGTCTGAGTGAAAGAAGAGGATAAAAAAAAAAAAAAGAGGGAAAACTGTAGTTGAAACCTTAAGAAAATGTTTGGCTTTGATATATGAACTGTCCAGTCTTCTTTTTGGTATATACTCAAGGGTAATAAAGAGGATCATAAGTGTAGATGTGGGGTTTGAAACCACTTGACTAAATGGGAAAGTCTTTTAAAGACATCTTAGGAGAAGATTGAGAAAGGGTCAAGTATCACTTGACCCATAGTATCTTTCTTCCCAAAATAAGAGATTGTCATGGCATTCCTCATAAGTCTATGGGGTGTAACCTGCTACATTTGCACATTTGGTATTCTCTTTGCCATTTTGCAGAGTTAAATGGATCCTAAAAAATGAATTTCTTGTGCATTAATAACTGTTCATTTAGATAGTTAAACCTGGTTCTGATGTGTGATTTTTGGATTTGAATGAACTTTGTTGACCAGCTCAGTTATGTCTTAGGGATGGTTTGACTAGGCTAGATAATATATGGTAATTTGAAAGATTGTAGTCTTTGCTTAAAACTGGAAAGAGGAAAAGGCTTTCAAAAAAGGAGTACTATTTGTTTGAAAATAAGGCAAGAAAAGTTTTATGTGGATGATATAATAAGGTGTAACAGAGGTGTAACGGACTCCTTGATATTTGGTTAGGCTGAGTTCATAATTAAGATCTTTATGTAAATTCTGTGTGCAGTAATTTGATTCCACTTGTGTTTGAAAGATGGTCTGTTTTTCTCCTTTTTTTCTAAGTAACAGTAGGACCTTAAGGGTAAAGAAATTAGTGGCTTACATCAACTTAAGGTAATAATACAGTGTCTTAGGGGGTATATTTGACCCCTTCTTTGTGATACTTTAGATAATATATCATGTTTCCCACTTTGAGATATGTTCTTGAGTTTATTAGTCTAAAGTCTAAGTAGAAGATAAAAACTAAACTTAGTCATGTTGGATAGATGTGTTTTCCCTTTTGTGCAGTATTAAAAACCAGCTAAGGATATGTTATACTTGTCCAGTTTGAAGAAATGAAAACTAGGAGTAGGCCACTACTTATGAACATGTCTAAATCATGTGCATCCTCTTTTAAAATCAACTTGGTTCTTTCTGCAATAGAATAGGATCAGGAGAAAAGCTCTAAAAGGATTTCAAACTCTAAACTTTAAATGTTGAATCTTTTGTGCATCCATGGGACTTTTGGCCCTTCTATTTGTTTAAGTTGTGTGTGAAAATGTAGTTGTTGTGCCTAAGGTTGTATATTCTACATAGGACCATTAGGACTTGAAAGTCTCTTGGCATTTTTCCTACAATTGATCCTGGCATGGGTTCCATTTTTTTTTGCTTGTGTCTTAATCTCTAATTGGATTCTGCTGAGAGTAATACAGCACCACACTTGTGTTTGTCAAGGTTAATAAAGTCATGGCTCTTATGGCACTCCCTTAGCCCAGTTGGACCTATCTATGCTTTGTTCCAATTGGTATCATAAATAATTAAGGAGATCAAGTATGCTTCTCTTGTGTGCTACACACTAATAGATGGTTGTTTCAACAAAAAGAACTCTGATTTCACCTATTTGGATTTGTCCATATCATGTCTGTTAGAATTACAGTTTGGTTTCTTCTGTTTATTTCCTGTATTCTCTGTGAGAATCACCTAGACTTTAAAATATGATTCCTAAAGAATGGCAAGAACCTTTACTTGGGTTGTGCATGGGACATCTAGGCTCATTTGAAGATTTTTCAAAATAATTCTACCTGTACTCTATAATGCCAAATTTGTTGTGTTGTGTTGTGTACCATGTCTTGAAGCTGGTTCACCCTATTCATGTGCCTTTACACTTTGCCATGTCTACTTGAATCAATATTGTTAGGAACTGCACTACTCCTATGTGATTGTCTATGTTGGGATTACTTGGTTTAGTTCAGTCTTGGCCACATTATGCCCATGCAGATTACTTTCTTTTTCCATGTTTAAATCATACTTGGTGCCTTGGTCTTGGTTCATAAGATTAATCTGCCTGCTGAGTCTATCCATCTCTTTTTTCTTGTTCTCATCTGTTCTTGATAACTTATAATTGTTCCATAACTATGTATATTGGACCTATCCTATTTATTCCAAGCCATGTGTGTGTATGTGGATCTGTGTCTTCCATGGTTATTGTTGGTTGAGAGAGGCGTATATATGGGAGGGGGCTTAGTTTGAGCCTTCCCCATATATATATAGGTTCATGAATATATATATATAACTTATATATATATATAAGGGGGGTATATATATATATTCCCATATATATATAGTTTGGGTATTTGAGTTAAAGACATGGAAATACATATATACATTATATATGAGCTTGTGAATAAATAGGATATATTACTTGTACGTGTGTATACTTGTGTATAGAATAGGACTTGTAAATATAATAGGACACTATATATATATATATATATATATATATATATATATATATATATATATGTAATATATATAAATATATGAAGGCTAAAACTATGGGGTCTTTGTTTCTTTCCCCTCTCTACTGCATGGCCACTTGGGCCAAGGTCCAGCCACCCTATTGGGTCAAAAGCCCAATAGGGAAATTCTTTCAAGTTCATTGAGTCTAAAAAGAGAAGAAAGGGAAGCTAATATATTGAAGGCCCAGTCATGGGTGAAAATGACACGAAGGCCCAACCATGGGTGAAAATGGTTACTAGAGGTTTGGTACACCCCTAGTTTACTTCTCTTATATATATTTATGCCTTCTTTATTTGCTTAAAGTGTTTCCTGTATTGTATTCATATTTGTAAAAAACCCACAAACATTATTGGAATCATTTATGTTGCGAATTAGGCATCTTAGGCAAAACGGTGCATATGCCGTTTAGATTGACTCTAGCTCCTCAAAAATTCTTTTGAAAACCTGGAAAAAACACGTATTGATTTTGAAAATTTAAAATGGAAAGTAACTGCGTTTGTCTTAATAAATAACAAACTAAAGAGGTTTTGGAAAGACAAGATAGTGTACCATATTGTTCAAAATTAAGAGGATGAGCAAAAATTAGACAAGAAATCCTTTTCAATTATTGAAATACATTTTTTTGGGTTTTGAGTTGATAAAAAAATGTGATATTTTGGGCCAGAGCCCACCTGAGTACTTTCTTAAAGAAAACCAGACATTTAAAAAAAAAAAAAAAAAATCGGGCCAGAGCCCATTCAATTTGGTCTTTTGAAAAACAAAACGACATAAGTTATTATTTGGGCTAAAGAATCCACTTGACTTTTTTTAGTATAAATTTGTAGCTAAGAAAACATGGCTGAGGCCCATGTTTAATAGCTAAAATAAGTTATTTTTTGGACTAGAACCCATGCAGTTTTGTCTTTAAAAAAGAAACCAATAACATAAACCATTCTTTTGGTTAAAGCCCATCTGATTCTTTTAAATCTTTGGTTAGAAAATTCTAGGCTAAGGCCCACGTTTTAAATAAGTAAAATAAAGTGTTTTGGGCCTAAAAACGAAATGGACTTCAAAGTCAAATTTTGCTTTTGAAATGATTCTGGGACTTTATTCAAAATAAATATATGTAGCGAGCACATTTTTAAGGGAAATATATGCATAAGTTTTTGGCCATAAGTTCAATTCACCTCTCAAAGGATAAAACGTGTAAAATTATAAAGGGGCTCTTTTTCTTGTGAATCAAAAATGGTCCAACTTTATACGCCTATAATTAAAAGGTTTAGGTAAGGATGTTCTAGAAATGTATTAAACGGATTAACCCGGTCCACGTGTGAGTAAAGCATGAATAAAACCTATTCACCCAGACTATAAAAAATAAATAAACTTTCTATCCTTTTCTATAGAAAAACTACTATCTTTATATATAAAAGGAACTAATTATAACCGGATATTATAAATCCAAACCTAAATACCCTATATGTAAAGGGAATATATTCAATTCTTTTCAAAAAATGATATGCAACATGATAGGCTTTTGCAGGAAATAAACACTAAGTAAACAGTTCATACAAATACTCACACATTGGAATTCGAAGGTCAATCTTATAGTACGGATCCTTAATACTAGGGTGCCTAACACCTTCCCTAGGGGATCACCAGAACTTTGGATTAAGAAGGATTTTTTCACTGCATATGAATAAACCCTTCTAAACTGATTTTCCTAATTTCCTAAAAATTAGGTGGCGACTCTTTTTAAAACAAAGTCCGAAAGAGCACCAACGATTTTGAAGTAGCTTTTCCACGGGCTAACCCCCCCCCCCCCCCCCCGCTTCGAAAATGCGAACCGTTACAGGATGCATAAGAATATTCCTGTAATCACAAATAAGTTGGAGAATATTCTATCACCGGGGTTCTTCGATGTGATGGAACATCTTCCAATTCACCTTGCAGAGGAAGCCAAACTCGGAGGCCCAGTTCAATGTTAGTGGATGTATTCTTTTGAGATGTAATGAGTCTAAATTTTTATTTATTCCTATGAACTAGTTTAATTTAAACACTCACGCTTAATATAATATCATGCAAGACTATTGGCAAGTCCAAGCGGGGTATCATGCA
Organism: Lycium ferocissimum; assembly: GCF_029784015.1. Classification (NCBI taxonomy): domain Eukaryota; kingdom Viridiplantae; phylum Streptophyta; class Magnoliopsida; order Solanales; family Solanaceae; genus Lycium; species Lycium ferocissimum. The sequence continues at coordinate 28,558,371 of NC_081344.1, forward strand.
GAGACATAGAGTGGAGGGCTCAATTTACAAAGCCTATCTTTCTAAGGAAATATCTCATTTCTGTTCTTACTACTTTGGAGATGATGTTCCTTGCTTGCGAAACAGGCCCAGTCGGTACTACGACGGAGGTAACAATGATGCTTTCGTAGAGCCAATATCTATCTTCAATCGACTGGGTATGGGTTCAAAAAAACATAAAAAAAGAGAATTGAATGATATGGAGTTTAAGTCTGCGTTGACACATGTCTTGCTGAATTGCCTGGAAGTTCAATCATATTATGAGTAAGTTACTATTATATTGCACTAATTATGCAATACCAAGTCATAACGACTAACTCAAACTCCATTGTGATGGGCAGTTACTTTGTGCAGTTAAATGACGGGTCTCAAGCAGACGAACAAGTTGCAACATGGTTTAAAGATTACATAAGTGTTATAATTTTTTCATAAAGCTATCTTAAATAAAAAAGGGCACGTTTTACTATTGCTAACTTATTATTTCTTAACTACTAATAGGTGCATAGTACACAATATGGTTACCATAACCAATTTTTCAAAGACATATCTTGGGGACCTGATAGGGTCTATTCTATGGACAAATATGTGGTAAATGGTTTCAAGTTTACTACCGAAGAACGCTCCAATTATATGAAAACTAACAACAGTGGGGTTTGGGTTAAAGGTGGTGATGGAAACCAAACGGGGGTTGATTATTATGGTGTAATCAAGTAGATCCTTGAACTGGAGTTTTCTGGTTTTCAAGTAAAGAAAATTGCATTTTTTCAATGCAAGTGGTTCGATCCAAAGACAAATAGAGGTATAAAGGAACTCGGGCAGTATAACATCACCGAAGCAAACCACACGATGGAATATAGGGCTTATGATCCTTTCATTATTGCACAAAAATTAGGCACGTGTACTATGCCCCTTATCCCTTGCATCCCAGCTAAGTCTGCTTGGTGGGTGGTAATTAAAACCAAGCCTGTGGGTCGAGTAGAAGTGGAGAATGAGTTACCTATTACGTTCCAAGCTGACGACATATCAAGTGTTCACCGAATAGTTTACACTGAGTTATCAAAGGATTTAGAGCATGCAGAACACATATTAGAAGAAATTGATATAGAAAAAATTAATCCAGAGTTGAATGAACCTAATGATGAAAACGAAACAACCGATGGGGAAGAATGGTCAGAAGAGGGAGACAGTGATGAGGACGAATAGCATTTAATGTCGGTGGATGTATCCTTTTGAGAGAAATCCCTATGTTTCGAGGTTGGAGCGATCAGTTTTAGGAACCATTACAAAAGTGTTTTTAGTTAATGACTCTTTTCACATAAAATCGGTAAAAAAATAACATGAACAATTTGGGGGTGGATGTTCGGGCTGTCGAATTGGATATGAAAATTTTGGTTTGGATTTTCTGTCTGAAGAAATTACAATCCAAATCCAATCCAAATAAGCTGGGATTGGATTGGATTTTTTAAGTTCGGTTTCGGATTAATCAGTTTGGATATTTCGAATTTTCGGATTTGACTTTTGAGTCTTTAAGACAGGCTTATTTAACTAAATTCATGTGTCCCAATTACGTCTTAACATAATGTGAGATCAAATTAGAACTAGAAACCAAAGCAGTTAATATACTTTCTGCATAAATTCAAAAGTGCATCTTCCTCTACTTCAACACAAAAATATTTTTTCAAGTTTGAGTTCCATAGAGGAAAATCTAGATCTTAGTTACTCTGTAATAGTAAGAACAGTGGAAAGAAAAGAATTTCTTGGATAACTTGAGCTAGTTCGATCACCTGGCACAGTGGCACTTGCTGCAAAAAGCATTATGGGTAATGCAAGATAAAAGAATTATTAGATTATATCCAAATGTAAGAAGAAACCTATATTATATTTGATTTAGTAGGAAATTATGTATTTGGACTTACTACTATATGTAACGGTTTGCTTTTTCACGCGGGTTTAGGGCGCAAGAAGACTACTACGAACTCGTTGACGCTCTTTCGAACTTGTTTTGAAAAAAAGAGTCGCCACCTAATTTTTAGGAAATTAGGAAAACCGGTTTTAAAGGGTCTATTCAAATGCAGTGAAAAAACTTTCGTAATCCAGAGTTCTAGGTAAGGGTTCTGATGATCCCATGGGGAAGGTGTAAGCACCCCAGTATTAAGGATCCGTACTATACGATTGACCTTCGAATTTCAGTGTATGAGCATTTGTTAAACTGCTTATTTCGTGTTCATTTTCCCTTAAAAAAAGAACTGTCGTGCATATCATATGTTTTGGAAAAAAATTAATATATTCCCTTTATATATAGGGTATCGTAGTTCCGGATTTATAATATCCGTGTATACAAATAGTCTCCTTTTATTTACAAGGAGTATATATGTTTATAAAAGATAGTGTGAAAAAATGAGTCTTGTTTTATAAATCAAGTCCGTATTATACTCATACACTTGGCTCGGGTTAGTCCGTATCGGTACGTTCAGCCTTATCTGGAATCATATATTACGAATTGGTTTTATACGTTATAAGGGCATTTTCATATTTTTTTTTAAACCATGAGTATATCTTATCTGAAAATACCCATTTATTCGGGCCTGCTTTGGACCAAAACAGCATCACATTTTAGGAGTCCTTGTTATTTTTATACTTAAACAAAATGGATTTTGCAATTTTATAAAAGAAAACCTGAGTTTAGATTCAAAACTGATCTAATCTTTATCAAAGATTTACCATTTTTATTGATAAAAAGTGTATAAGTTGGGGCCATTGACGTTGAACCTGTTTATGGAAAGCTAAGTTGGAAAAATCCTTTTTTTTTTTTTGCGATAAAAAATTTATTGAGTTAATAACTCAGTTTTGAAGCATCTTTTGCTATAAAGCGTGACTACCATTTTAGACTTAGAAAAAAATCAGTTGTTGGTTTATGCTTTTTGAGGAAAAACAGTTTGGCGAAATTCCAATTTTATACTTAGTCATATAAACGTCATGTTTAAACCCGTGATTTTTCAAAACGCGCATGGGGACATAAAGTCGACTAAATGACATAAGAACCGTTGTCCTAAGAGGTCTAATTCTGACCATAAGTTTTTCCACTGTAATATGAGTTTGAATACACATCTTTACAAATACATCAAATTGAAAATTAACAAAAATGTAAGGAGGCAGGGTTAGACCAGGGGCGTACCAAGCCCCTAGTTGGTCATTTTCACTCATGACTGGGCCTTCTGCGCACCTCGCTATCTTCCTTTTGTCTTCCCGGACTCTATTTTGAAGTAGTATTCCTGCTTGGGCCTTAGGCCCAAGAGGGTGGTTTCATGCATTTGTGACCCGAGTGGTCGCGTGATAGGAGGAGGAGCGGGAAAAGAGAAAAAACACCGGTTAGTTTATAATCGCTGAACTTATCACTAAGATAAATAACTAAAATTAAATACACACACATGTATGATGTAGAGTATGCACACATATACATATAGGTAAAACAACCTATACTTGTCCCATACTTGCCCCTTTGCATACTCTACACAAAGCTCAAGTTATCCTAAGACTTAGGCATGGCATGGGGACTAGGTCTGGATCCCGTATATTCGATGTCGAACAAGTTCCAAGGGCTTTCAAGGAACCCCAGACATGGCTAACACCGGGAGATTAAGACAACTCTGAATTACCATGCTTGGCCTTAGATTTATTTGGGTCTTATTGAGAGTGGACAGAGAGAGCACAGAATCAAAGATGCTATGGATACACAAATAATCTACTAATAGCTTTAATGAGCAGTCATGGGCACTGTACAAGCATATACACTGAGGCAATCCTCCTAGAGAAAATCAAATATCACAAACTAACACTTGACAAATCAAATACAACTTCGTTGAAAGGAGAAAGGCAAACAGCACCAACAATTGTAACAGAAATACAGAGGAAGGAGACAAACAGTTTCCAAAGGGAAAATGCAACAAACCAAAACTTACATAGGCCCAAACAGTCTAGCCAAATGACAGCCAACCTCAAAATATTTACTTATGTAAGCATCTCATACCCAGCAGGTGATTAATAACCTCAGCTAACTAGACCTCAACAAGACTAAACTTAGGCTGGCATGTCCAGTAGACATATTAAATTGAAGGGAGATGTACATGATCCAATATGGGCAACAATGTTGAGCAAAATGGGATACGCACACACAAGCAAGCATACAAAGTTGTTTCAACAAAAGGAAGAGAAGCAGAAAGGAGAGAAACACATAAAGAAGAAAGAAGTAAAAAGTAAATAGGAATGTCTTGTAAAACACACAGGGAAACAATGGCACAAAGTGGTGTGGGAGGCAACCCATGACACTAGAGATAAAAGAGGGCAGAAGCAAGGCCACAAGAGAAGCTAACAGGCAAAAAACAGATGTGGGTCCTGAGGCCAAGAACCATACACACAAATGCAGCAGCCAAAACAAAATCAAAAACATGATAAAGAAAAGGTTTCACTCCACATATGTAAAATAGAAAGTTTGAATGGCAATGTCACATAGGTATAGGGTGAGTGAGACACACAGCTAGGGATATGCAAAATAACTCATGGCAGCTTGGTTCTAAGCCTATGCAAGGAGAGGGGGGGGGGGGCACGACAAAATACCAAAGAAAGAAGCAACACATACAACCATGGGCAAGTGAGGATTCAGACAATGCTTTAGACCAATTCCAAACAAACAGAGTTCAGAAGCCCATAGACCCTGCAGACCAAACGTCTTTAAGACAGAAAAGAGCAAAAGGGATCACATAACACCCAACCTGGATTAACATTTGCTGGTTGATTTAGTTCTAGGCACATCTTTCCTTCCCTTTAGGGCATAATTACACCACTCTTCCCCACCTGAAACCTTTTTGAGTCCCAGGATCATGAGGGGAAGGTCCAAGAAAATGGAGGCAAGAGTTTCAAGCCCCTGAAAGGGAAATATGACAGGGTGGGGTCATCACCTCCCCATCTCCTTTTCCTGAGTCTCCTTTCAGCAAAAGAGGATCCTGGGCTCCACTGGTCACTACCTCCAGCTCATGCTCAGGCTCACCTTTTCCTCTCCTAAAACCCTTTCCCCCATCTTAATGTCCTCACCCTAATCATCCAGTGACAACACCAGAGGCCTTAGGCAGACTTACATACATTCAATCCTGTCATACCTTCCTACTTAAACAGACTCAGTGGTCCAGGTCTATAGGCTCCTAATGATTGAAGTTAGTGGTGCATGCTAGGAACAAGTCTCTCAGAGGCACATATCAAGCAGTAGCAACTAACTAATTCATGAGGACTAGATTCAGGTTTCAGAGACTTTTCACATCAAATCCAAATGCAAGTACTGGGCTCAAAGCATTTTCATAGACACATAATAGGTGGGAACAAACTAGTCAATCTTAACATCTCTAGACTGAGCCAAAAAAAAAAAGGTGAGAGACTCTTTATCTTTAATCCCTCCAGAATTCAGAAAGGAAGGGCAACCCTTTTGTTTATCAGAATCAAACCACACAAGTAAGATAGAATTTAACACCAAATAAGCATGGAGGCTACAAGACAATTTGAAGAGGATTTTGAAAGCAACAGAAGTCAAACAAAGAAAAAGGAACTCCCAGTTTGAAGCATGTAAATCCATGTAACCCAAGGGGAAGTTTCAGACTGAAAACAAGCAAAGGAGGAGAAAAGCACAGGTCAAAACACATAGTTTCATTCCCAGGAAATGTAAGAATTAACACATCCTTTTCTGAGGCCAAATAGCATTCAAGCATAAAATGCACACACAAATACATCTATGGGACTTCACCAAATTCCAAGCAAGGTAAATCATCAGGAAATCTCAGCCTAATTGGCTAGTTTATTACAACAATACGGTCAAACAAGTGCAAAGAAAGAACACTAAACCTTCATGACACAAAACTAGACTTGAACCAAATCACAAACTACAAGACTTGCAGGTTTTCAGAGAAGAGGAGAACTTCATGGTCTATGTTAAACCTAGGACAATGAGGACTTATTTATGTTTTATCAAAAACTTATCAAGAAAAAGGAAGTTTGAAGTAAAACAGTTTTATAGTTTGAAGTAAAACAGTTTTATAACTCAAGATCAATCTACATGTAAGTTCAATGAATACAGACATTACAAGAAGGTCTGTCATCCAAACATCAGTTTAAAGAGGCAATTTCTTTTTTGAAAGTTCAGTAACAGAGCAAATATCTAGAACTGTTTTTGATATTTTCCAAACTTGATTAAAACTTTTAACTCAAAAGATGATCATTTTGTGAATGCAGACGAAAATGGGAGGACACAAAAGGGGAAGACAAGCGTAAACAGTGAAATAGTCAAGGCACAAAACCAATTCTCTTAACTTCTAGTATTAGCTAGATGATCACAACAAAAGAAAACCAGGCAAAGTGACACAAAACCTCACTTAATTCAAAGTTGCTTACAGACTTTCAGCTTATTAGGTGGCTGTATCCAAAGGAGATAGACTTTATCACATTCAGACAAGCTGGGGTGGGGGAACAAGCAAGACACCATTACAATAGTAGCCCAGACCCACACACATAACTTTATCTTTTAAGAAAAAAATAGCCTGTCTTAAGTGATCACAACACATATGCACAAAGACCTCCTACTTTTAAAATCAACTACCACTTTACACTACTGTTTTATCAAAATGAAAAGGCCAAGTACAAAACTTGTGCCAACTTTTGCCAAAACTCCTTAACACTTAGTAAAAAAAAGATGATTCAAGAACAGCCTTGACTCTTCACCCTTTGGCTAAGAAGAGTGGTTCAATCAAATGAGTAAAACAAAAACCTACTAGAGTTCAGTCTACATTTCAAACCTTTTTCCTCAGTTTCCCATTTGTCCTATGTCTAGGTGGAGTGAATTTATATGGAAAACAATCCTTTTTATAAGTAAAACACTCTAGGCAACTTAGAAGAATCCAAGCAAGTCATGAATGAATCACCTACACTTAAGCAAATTCTAAGCAAATTATTTCAGGAAAAAAAAAAGCAGTAGTTATCAGGCAAACAAAGAAAATAAGGAAGTTTGTTAATTAGGAACACACCCAACCAGTTCTAGTTATAGGTTTACACCAAGTAAATTTCCAAAATCCACTCAACATGATCAAACAAAGTCGAGAGGAAAGGGCCAGAACCCTATCATGAACAGACAAACTCAAAGGAAAAAGGAAACAAGTAAGTGTAAATACAGTTTTGAAAGGAAGAGGAAAAAAAATGGACAACACCTATACTAGGCACAACCAAAACCAACCTTTCATGGATAAAATTATACCAAAATGGACACAACATGAATTCAGACCAGGTTAATCCACAAAAAGAACTAATTCCCAGTCAGTTATCAGACAAAGCTAGACTATAACCATAGCTATCCTAGCCATGGACCATTAGTTTCAAAACTAAAAGTAAAACTATGGATATTTCAAGCCAAAACATGAATCCTATCTCTAATCTAAGCCTATATCAAGTAGAACAAACAAGATTAGACAAATATCATTAAAAAGGAACTTCATTAAACTACTGTTTTAGCTAAGCTCAACACAAGTCCTATGCTCACTAATTCAAAAAGAAAGGAAAATGCTTAAACTGATTCACTTCTTCATCAAAAGCCCATTTTTATCTATAAGAGAAAACAAGGACAAATCTAGGGAAGATAATGGTCCAAATTCAAACAAGTTCTATCAATGTCTATACTATGTTAAACTGGACTTAAAGTGCAAGGATAAAAACAGAAAATCAATCGACAATGTCAGCAAACGATTAAATACCAAGCTTTGAGCCTAAACAAACTACCATTATAACCACAATTGGCTAGCAAAGACCATAATAACTCTAGGACATAATTAAAACAAGCATTAAAGGACTGAAATTAAAATAAGGGAAATACCAATTGTAAGTGTTACCTTTTATTGGCACGGCCAAGACCAAAAGTGAACTTGGACAATACCTCCTCCAAGACTCAAGCATGCCAAGAATTTAAAAAAACAACAAATTTTAGAACTAGGTTTTCGAGCAAATCGAAGAAACCTTAAAAGACTTTGAACAAAATTCAACTTTTTAAGGACTAATATCTCAAATCCTTAGCATTTTCTTAATTTTCAACCTTTTTTTTTGTGAATGGGGGGTTTCTATTTTTAGAAACCCCAAAAATGTTTGAAACTACAAGAACTCGATGTGGGACTTGCAAGTTTTGTGCAAGTCTCACCCATAAACCTAAGTTAACGACTTAGATTTGAAGCAAATTTGAAATCAAAGGTCCCAAACAACTCAAATCCAACAGATACATTAAATAAAGGGAGTGGGTATACCTTTAGGGTCTGTTTGGCCTGAATTTGGGGGAGATTAGGACAAAGCATTAAATGCTTTGCCTTCTCCCCACTTCAATTTGATGGGACACGATGAAAACAATGGTGGGTAGGTGGTGGCGTGCAGGAGCGGCGCTAGGTTTGCTCCTAGTCGCCTCCCTTTTCCCCCCTTTTGCATCGAGGCCCCTAGGGCAAGGAAAATAAAATGAGCGGGGAGGAGTATAAGACTCCCCCCCTCCCTCCCCCCCCCCCCTCCTTTTAATTGTTAAGTGGGCAGGTCACGGTCCTTTTGGACCGGGCCTGGTCCCATATATATATATGTGTGTGTGTGTGTGTGTGTGTGTGTGTGTGTGTGTGTGTGTGTATGCACCATGTATATTGCACCATGATATATACATGGTGTATATACATACATATATATAGAGGGTGGGAAGAAAAAGACTAATGCGTAGATAAATAATGAAAAAAACAATTGTTAGTCCATTAGGACTCAAACAATTTAAGAATACAACCCTTGAAATAAAAGTAAAAATCATTTTGCAGTAAAAATGGTCATTCTTTTTAATTACTCAAAATGCCTTGGACAATAAAACTGGAATAAATCTACTCATTAAACTAATTTTCCTTGATTTAATTAATTAAGCAAATAATTATCAAAAAGGGTTTTCTTGCCCCTTCGAGTAATTATAATAAAACTTTCTTCAAAATAAATTTCCACAGAAATTAAAAATACCTTAGATGTTTCTTTATCAACTCCAAAGGGTGAAGTTCGTCCCAAATAATTTCACAAAAATTACCTAGACCCCCTTAGGGGTGCACAACTGGTTTTATTTATTGTCCAAGGACTCCGAGCACTTAAAATAGATTTCGGGAGGTCAAAAATTAGGTGTCAACACTATAATGGTTAGGGTCATAGCCCGTAGGGTATTAATCTATTAGACATTTCGAAATTGGATTTATTAGTATTATTGGCCTATTGGACTCCTATGATATGGGTAGGGTTGAATATAAGGTATAAAAATTTCAGATTTTCGAATATCCAAATATCCATAGTACTAAATCCAATATCCAATCTGAAATCCATAAATTTTAAAAATAAAATCCATAATTCAAAAATTCAAAAAGTTCGAATTTCGGGTTTGCCCAAACTATGCCCACCCCTACGGAAAGTTGGACAAAAAATACAAGAGATTATTTAGGCTCATTTTTTTATATTCAAAATGTAAATAGTTGGAGATCATTTCCTCTTGTTTTGTCTATTTTGAGTAAGTACTTTTAATGCATCTACACATTAGGTAATACTAAAAGTTCTTATAAGTCAAAATTACCAAAAAGAAGTCATAGATTGATTGTCCCCAGCTTTATAAATTATAGTAATAAATTTTCAATTTACGAAACATGTTTGTTTGTCAAGATTTTTATTATCTTATTCCTAATTTTTTTTATGGTCCCTGAAATACTTTTTCTAAAACAAAACCCCAAATTACCTTTTCATCCGGTTCTACCATTCACCTTTTCTATGTAACAACACTTGTAAATTTATTTTTTAAAATAAGGTTTCAGTCATTTTGGCACTTTTTCACCAAACACATCAATTTCATAATATTATGTTTACACTTAATAGTGTTTTTTAGCACTTGATGCCTAATAACTACTTTTAATCATTATTAAGAGGTCATTTGGTTTGCTAACAAGTTATATCAAAATCATAATAACAAAATTGTTTAATGGATATACTCTTTTTATAAATGTTTAGTTCATTCGATTGAAAATTGTTATATATGAGATATAATATAAAATATGTAATCGAATTGATAAATTTTTATTTCCAAGTTTTACATTGCCCTTCTTAAAGACTTTTGGAAAAAGTGCTATGGAGAAGGGAACTTTTGTCATTTGGTTGGTTTATCCTAGAATTAGCTATTACGTGATAATTATCCCACATTGAATGTGGTATAAGAATAATACCGAAATTATGAAAACCAGAAAACTCCAGTTCTAGGATCTCCTTCATTACACCATAATAATCAATCCCCGTTTGGTTTCCATCACCACCTTTAACCCAAACCCTACTGTTGTTAGTTTTCATATAATTGGAGTGTTCTTCGGTAGTAAACTTGAAACCATTTACCACATATTTGTCCATAGAACAGATCCTTATCGGGTCCCCAAGATATGTCTTTGAAAAATTGGTCATGTTAACCATATTGTGTACTATGCACCTATTAGTAGTTAAGAAATAATAAGTTAGCAATAGTAGAACGTGCACTTTTTTATTTAAGATAGCTTTATGAAAAAATTATAACACTTACGTAATCTTTAAACCACATTGCAAATTGTTTGTACAATTGAGACCCACCATTTAACTGCACAAAGTAACTGATGAGTTATGATACCTTATGTTTTGCTGATTTGACAAACCCTAAGGAACCAGATATCTCATGTGTTTCTATGTTGACATGCTCCTTGAAGAAACGTAATGCAATCAGTCTCACTACACAAGTTGCAAGATATGTATATAAATGAAGGACCAAATATGTTTTCAGAGGGACCAGATGAGATCAGGTTCCCAGCAGGATATGTTCATATATGAAGGACCAGATACAGATTCAGAGGGACCAGAGGAGATTAGGTCCCTAGCTATTGCTTGGTCAAATATATAGCTGTAAAGAGACTAACATTGCAGCAGTGTAGCAAAGAGAGTTGTTGCAGCCCATTCAAATCGTATGAGGGACCAGATTCCTCCAGATGAGAGACCAGGTCCCTGGAGTGTTGAAAAGTCAACTCTACAGCTGTAAAGCTGCCGACACTATAGCAAAGATACAGTGCGGCAAGAAGAATACAAAGACAGAGGGACCGCATCGGATGTCACCTTCTCACCCCCTTCCCTTACTGAAGAAGTATTCTTGCACAATTCGAAAATTGCTCCATCCAAAGTGCAGGTCTCCACCTTTCAAAGTGTTCCTCAAGAGCAGAGCCACAGCAACCCGAAGGACCAGGTCCAGAATTGAAGATATTTTAGGTCCTTAGGTTGTTGAGCCTTTGCTCTTTTGTGCTTAAACTACAAACCTACTCTTCCATAAAAAGAAGCTGTTTGTAGGTATCCTAAATTCTCAAGGTTGCTTCCATAATCTCTTTAGTGGTACACTAGGCTAGAGTTAGCTTAGCCGTATTAGTGTGTGGCTAGAGTTAGTCACTGTGGTGAATTCTCAAAGGGTGCCTTTCAATGGTACACTAGGGCAAAGTCTAGGTGTATTAGTGTGCTTGGCTAGGGGTAATCAAGGGTAAGGGTTGCATAAGCGTTATTGTAAGGGTGAGGGATTATGGGAGTTAATTCCTAGGTTATGATAGAGTTGTAACCTGAGTTGCTCGGTTAGTGGTGTTGAAATCCTACAGGGGTAGGTCGTGGTTTTTAATCCCTTAAGCAAGGAGTTTTCCACATAAAAATCTTGTGTTGATTCTCGTACTGCATAGCATAAGGGAATCGGTACACGACCAGGTCCTTCAATACTGTTTAGTGGACGTACAACCTCTAACAATTGGTATCAGAGCGGGTTCTTTCTAAAAGGTTAACACCTAGAAAGGATCTTCATCATGGCTAGTTCATCAAACCGAGAGAAAAGAGAATCTATCACAAGACCACCAAGATCCAATAGAAGAATATTATGGATGGTGGAAGGAAAGAAGGCATAACTCTATCATGGCTAAGGATCTAAAGCTGTGGGACATCATTTGTGATGGCCCTTGTGTTCCTATGAAGAGTTGTGAGGCTGGCTCTGTGGCAGGTCCAAAGATTAAGAAGAAACCCAGAGTTGAGCGACCTGGTCCTCGGAAAGGGAAGAAGGCTGGAGTGAGATGAGGCAGTAAAAAGATGTTTTTTTTTTTTATAATGACTGCTCAAAGCATAAAACTGAAAAAGTGTATGATTTTCTCTCACTCAAGGCCTACCAAGATTCAGGCCAAGCAGAGAAATGAAGAAGATGCAACAGAATCTCCAAAAGACACAGAGGAATCTGGTCCCTATGTAGTAGAATCGCCAGAAGGCACAGAGGAACCTGGTCCCTCCATTACCCCACTCGAAGCTGAACAACTGATGCTGTATCAAGCACCCCTGAGGCTGGACAAAGAAGTGAAACACTTCTTTGCTGCAACAAAGAAGTGGACGTCAGGCCTCTGAAGATGTCAATGATGGACCGAACATGAAGGAACCTGGTCCCTCTATCACTCTATTTGCTGAAAGCTGATTCTGCAAGACAGAGGACTAGGTAGCAGACATCTTCACCAAGGCACTAAGCAGGGAGCACCTTGAAAGAAATCGCTTGGAGTTGGGCGTGTCAGCTAGTTGACCTTCCACAAGTTCCCTCAATGATTGGCTATGCTTTCCTCTTTCGATGATGCCAAAAGGCAGATGACAATAAAGGGGGAAAAGGGAATAGAGTGAAAGAATGTGCAAATAGTGTCTCCAAGTTTGTCATCATCAAAAGGGGGGAAAATGATTGATATGTTTTGATGATTTTCAAACTTGGAAGAACCAGAAAGAGAGACCCGGTCTTCAATGATGCCAAAAGAGGGAAGCATTACGGGTGGGGGATTGATAGTTGGTTGGTGCTACCAATATGTTGTTATGAGACAGATCTGAATAAGATTGATAGTTGGTTGCTGCTACCAACAAACGGGATTTGGCTCTCAAAGGGAACATCATCTATGAGTTTTTCATCATCAAAAAGAGGAAAATGATTATTACACACTCCATGTTTTGATGATTTCCAAACTGTGCAGAACCAGAGAGGGACCTAGTCTTCAATGTGTTCTCTCCGTACATCTCACAGTGTCAAGGAACAAATTGATATATATGGGAGAGACATATAGACAGGGGGAAAAGTGAAAGGGGGAAGAGGTTTGTATGCTGGGCAAGTGAAGGTCTGATCCACAGAGGCAACAAGTGGGATCTAGTTCTTAGGGGGAATATCAAGTATATGTTTTTCATCATCAAAAAGGGGTAAATTGATGTGTTATTATGTTTTGATGATTTGATAAACCTTACTCAAGGAACCAGAAAATAACTATGCGTCTTGCGGTCTGAGCTTCAGGGTGAACAAGTGAGAAGGCGGTCTGAGCTTCAGAGGGAACAAGTGAGAAATCTGGTCTTCAGGGGGAATACAAAGTATGTTTCTTTGTCATCATCAAAAAAGGGGAAATTGATGAGTTATGACACCTTATGTTTTTATGATTGATGGTTAAGGAACCAGATATGTCATGTGCTACCATATTGACAGGATTCTTGAAGAAACAGATGCAATCAGTCTCACTACACAAGCTGCAGGATATGTTCATATATGAAGGACCAGATACAGATTCAGAGGGACCAGATGAGATCAGGTCCCCAGCTATTGCTTGGTCAACTATACAGCTGTAAAGAGACTAACATTGCAGCAGTGTAGCATAGTTGTTGCAGCCCGTTCAAGAACAGATGAGGGACCAGGTTCCTCCAGATGAGAGACCAGGTCCCTGGAGCGTTGAAAAGTCAACTCTACAGCTGTAAAGCTGCCGACACTGTAGCAAGATAAAGTCTAGGTAAATAAAGAATACAACAAATAGAGGACCAGTGTGGGCTGTCACCTTTTCACCCCCTTCCCTCTACATATACAACACCATGCTCAAATGGAGAAGTATGCTTGCACAATCCGAAAATTGCTCCATCCAAAGTGCAAGTCTCCACCTTTCAAGGCGTTCCTCAAGAACAGAGCCACAGCAACCCGAAGGACCAGGTCCCGAACTGAAGATGTTTTAGGTCCTTAGGTTGTTAAGTCTTTGTTCTTTTGTGCTTAAACTGTAAACCTACTCTTCCATAAAAAGAAGCTATTTGTAGGTGTCCTAAATTCTCAAGGTTACTTTCACAAGCTCTTGAGTAGTACACTAGGCTGAGTTAGCTTAGTCGTATTAGTGTGTGGCTAGAGTTAGTCACTGTGGTGAATTCTCAAAGGGTGCATTTGAGTGGTACACTAGGCTGGGGTAAGTCTAGGTGTATTAGTGTGCTTGGCTAGGGGTAGTCAAGGGTAAGGATTGCATAAACATTATTGTAAGAGTGAGGGATTATGGGAGTTAATTCCTAGCTTACGATAGAGTTGTAACCTGAGTTGCTCGGTTAGTGGAGTTGAAATCCTACTGGGGTAGGTCGTGATTTTTAATCCCTTGAGCAAGGAGTTTTCCACATAAAAATCTTGTGTTGATTCTCGTACTGCATTGCATAAGGGAACTGGTACACGACCAGGTCCCTCATATATTGTTGCGTGGGTGCGCGAAACAACAAGAATCGCCCAACACAATGGAGTTTGAGTTAGTAGTTATGCCTTGGTATTGCATAATTAGTGCAATATAATAGCAATTTACTCATAATATGATTGAACTTCCGGGCAATTCAGCAAGACATGTGTCAACGCATACTTAAACTCCATATCATTCAATTCTCTTTTTTTACTTTTTTTTTAACCCATACCCAGCCGATTGAAGATAGATATCGGCTCCGCAAAAGCATCATTGTTACCTCCGTCGTAGTGCCAATTGGGCCTATTTCGCAAGCAAGGAACATCATCTCCAAAGTAGTAAGAGCATATAGGCTTTGTAAATTGAGCCCTCCACTTTATGTCTCCGCATGATACCCGTTTAGACTTTCCAATAGTCCCGCATAATATTATATTAAGCGTGAGTTTTTAAATTAAACTAGTTGATAAGAATTAATAAAAATTTAGACTCATTACATGTCAAAATGATACATCCACCAACGTTGAACTCGGGCCTCCGAGTTTGGCTTCCTCTGCGGTGAATTGGAAGATGTTCCATCACATCGAAGAACCCCGTGGTAGAATCTCTCCAACTTATTTCTCGATTATAGGCATATTCTTATGCATCCGATCCGGAGTCGTGTACCGTCAACGTGCTAGAACACAAGTCTTTGAAGAACAAACTAATTTCTGTCATAGGTTTCCAGATTCGGGTAGGCAAGCCACTAAATGCAATTCCATGAAAACGTGACAATCATGCCTTTTCATCCCATGTAACTATCCTTGCTCCATATCGACACGTTTTCCCAAAGTTGATGCAACCATCAGGAATCTTTAAGTTCTGGACCCACTCACAAGTCTTTCGCTCTTGTTCCATTGTGAATGAATAACCAGCCTTTGGCTTGAAGACTCTGTTCTGTTTATCCTGTAACCATAACTCTTTTCGCATACAGTATTCCTGTACATCCATTCTAGCCTTTGGATTATCGTTTGTCTTGCTCCTGACATCCATCACTGTGTTGAACAAGTTATCAAGTAATTTTTTTCAATATGCATGACATCAAGATTATGTCGGAGAAGATTATCCTTCCAATATGGTAACTCCCAAAATATGCTCTGCTTAGTCCAGCTATGTGCAGACCCATACCCATCGAACTTGTACGGTGCTTCTTCAGTAACCTTAGGAAAGTTTTGAACCCTCTCCCAAATATCCTGTCCCGACAGTCTTGGAGGTGAATAGATTCATTCAATTGTGTTATTCCTGAAGGCATTTTTCATACTTCGAAACTCATAGTCCATTGGCAAGAACAAACGGTGGCAATCAAACCATGAATTTTTATGGCCATCTTTTAAAGTGAACAATTTAGTATTTTCCATGCAATAAAGACAGGCTAACTTTCCAGCTGTCATCCAGCCAGACAACATCCCGTACGCAGGAAAATCATTAATGGTCCACATTAAGGTGGCCCGCAAATTAA
>NC_081344.1:28574565-28649759 GCF_029784015.1 Lycium ferocissimum
ACCATATACATAGACACATATAAAAACACGCTACGAACACACCCGTGGCCTCGAAATTCGCAACGGAGGTCTCGTTGACCGAGTCAACCGCCGATACCTCAATTCTAACTTCCCAACCCAAGTCTCAAAATGTATCCGAGTGCATTGGAAATCGAACCAGATGTACACACAAGTTCTAAAAGACCATCCGGATCTCTCGGAATCGATAGATTTTCAAAAAAGGTCCGTTTACCAAAAAGTCAACTTGAGTCAACTCTTTTTCTCTTAAAGCAAATTTTTCCCAAAAAGTCACCAAAATCAACCTTGAACGCCTCAGGAAGCATGTTAATGGTCTCCTTGGGTCAAAAGTGAGCTAACCAAGCTTGGGAAAGGGTCAAAAGGGTCGGAAATGCAATAATGACCAACAGATCGTTACATGAATCTATCTGAACATAAACCCAACCTAATGTTCCGTGGTTCAGCTGCGAAGTCTGGATATGTTCTATCAAAAAGCTTCCAAGCCTCTGCATCTGATGGATGACACATAGCACCAAGCGACCTTCTATTTTCACTATGCCATCTCATATAAGGAGCGGAACTATTTGATGCGTACAACCTCTTTAACGTTTGTATAGAGGTAAGTAATGCATTGCCTTAACAACAACTATCTTCCAGCTACGAGCCCGCTTAAAATGAGCTCTTCCACAAAACTTACAAGATTCTAGACCGACATCATCCTTATAGTATAACATGCATCCATTTTCATAACAATCAATTCTGTAGGACGAGAGTCCTAACTTAGACACCAATCTCTTTGCCTTATAGTAGTTAACAGGTATCTCTAGATTCGGGTCAATTAATTCACGTATAAGGCTAATCACAACATCCATTGCCCCTTAAGGAACATTCCAATATGCTTTGATACTTAATAATCTAACAACAATAGACAATTAAGAGTGGGGGCTCCCATCACACAAAGGCCGACTAGCATCTTTCAACTGTTCAAAAAAAAAATGACTAGCTTCCTCATTAGGATCTTCTTCAACATGGTTACCGGATTCAAAATCGGAATGCATCCCATAAGCATCCTGAAGCATATCATGCATTCTAGAATTTCGGACATTAGGTTCCGCAGCCCAACTACTTTCACCAACAACAAAGTTTGAAATCCTCCCAAACCAGTATATGTTTCTCCATGACTAGTCCACACTGTATAATTTAATTGAAAGTTGTGGCTATAGAGATGAAACCTAACAATCTTTGGTGTCTCACAATTCCTACGTGCACATTTCTTACAAGGACACCTAACCAGGCCTTCGATTATAAAAGGTTCGTTCAAGTGTCATTGCATATTCAACAAAAGCAACAACACCGTCCATAAATTCTTGCCTCATCCCCCCTCGTCCATCATTTGTTCTGTTATAATCTAACTAAGTGATTCCATCTACACAAATAACATTAAATGAATTCAAATTAGTTTAAGGATTAACATGTTTTATTCTTTAATTTTTATAGGACCAGAAAATTTAAAATCCTCAAATACCATCATACTGAGCTCATTTTAGGCTAATATCATATAAAATAAAACAAAGGGGAAAAAATTACTTCAGGGAAAAATCCTAGCTTGATAAAAACCTCATGAAAAGTAGAATATATTAATCCATAACTTAACTACCAGTACATATAGCAGAATCAACAAAATTAGGAAAACAAAATCATGTTAAATTCATAGTCAAAACATAGGAATGGGGTCTTTAACTAGCTCATGGTTACAGATTAAGATGGTTTAGCCTCCCAACTCTATTCGACACCAAAAATATCACAATTCACAGTCAGTGTATCATTCAAAAATATACCCAAAGATAAGTTGAATCAGAAATCAGCTTACCTTGCAATACGTTTCTTCCTCAATTAATTTTTTTTTCTTTTCTACACTCTAAGAATAAGAAAATCATCAAGGAAAAATTGGAAAACTAATAAAAGAGCATAAAGTTCTAATCTTTGAACAAAAACAGAGAACCCCAAATTCATTAAAAAAAAAAAAAGGACCAAGATTATCTTGTTTTCTACACTTCAAGAACAAGAAATTCTTTAAGGAAATAAATAGGAAAACTAATAAAAGAGCTTATAGCTCTAATCTTTACACAAAAAGAAAGAAATCCAAAATCTAAATAATGATTAAAAAATAAAATCGTGTTTGTTGCACTTATACTAGGTACTATAATATATTTTTTCAGACAAATATTCTCTTCTCATTTACATTTACAAATCCAAATGGAAATGTAACCATCTCCTTTTTGTAACCCCACATTTGACAAAGAAGACTATATTTTCAAAAACTGTTGTAGCTCACCTGAAATTAACAAAGGCTATACAAAAACTACTTTGTTGTATTAAAAAAGGTATTTTTCTAGCTATGCGTCTTGAATAATGGTGTATGAAAACCCTTAAACCCTTAACTTAGGAATATGAAAAAATATGTACCTCAAATGGTGTATCTTCTGTTGGAAAGTGGGCAGCGACGGTGGGAGAAGGCTAAAATCGCCAGCAATCGGATAGAGAGGGGGAGAGAGGAAACAGTGAGAGAGAGAGAGGGGGAAAGTGAAATGGGGAAAAGTGATATTAATTTGATTTACCGACCACTTGAGGTCGGTAAATAAATTATTTTATTTTTAATTTAAAAGAATATTTTCATTAATTGTTGACCGGGTTTTGATTGATTACCGACCTCATGAGGTCGCTTACTATAATTTAATTATTATTTATTTTAAAATGTTCCGACCTCGTGAGGTCGCTAACAGTAGAATAATTTTTGAATTTTTTTTATTATACATTCCGACCTCATGTGGTCGCCCAATTAATTATATACTTAATTTTCTTTAAAATGCTTACCGACCACGTGAGGTCGGTACTGTTACGTGGGTTAGGTTTGCGACCACATGAAGTCGTTAACACATTTTTCAAAATTTATTATTAAATTAGCGACCAACTGAGGTCGGTTTTTGTAAAATAAAAATTACAAAATAAAAAAAATGCTTATACCGACCTTATGAGGTCGATTTTTGTTGGTCGCTTTTCAGCAGTTTTCTAGTAGTGGAAGTAACTTTTGTTGGTATTTACAATTTGAATAAAAAGAAATAATCCTACCAAGATTTCATGTTTTATTATCAGTTTTTACTTTATATACAACTCCTTCCATTTCAAAATAAATAAATTTTTGGGGTGTGACACTCTCCTTAAGAAAGTTATTAAAGACATTAATTTAATAATTTGTAAATATTACACTTTCACTTCTTTCCAAACATTTCTTAAAATAAAAGATAGTCAATCTTGAGATTTCAGACAAATAAATACAAATCATTTGTCATGGTTACTAAAAATAGTTGTCTCAAATTATTTGTCATTTTAGAAGTTCAAGGTGTTATCAATCTGTATTATGAAACAGTAACTTAGTAATATTTTCAGAAATCAGTAACTTTACAAAATCAGAAAGTATAAACCAATGTAAAACAGAATCTGGAAAAATAATCAGAAAGAGTATATGAAAATATTTTTTAAGGAACCGAAATCCGGCCATTGAATGCACGGTATGTCCTTAAGGAAATTATTCCCCTCGAAGGACCCGAGGTTGAATGTAGAATATTTCCTCCCAGGATAGAAAGATTTCACTCACCGGTGTGTTGGTACCAAAAACTCCGATGTCAGGCGAACCACTTAACGACAGTATATCACACAGAAGCAAACTTTTTAAGAGAGTAGAAGAATAGAAGAAATATCAAAAAAATTGTAAGGAAAAATTCTGAGGATCAACAAATATATAGCCTGTTTGGGAAAAGGTTTGCAACTTTTCAGAAAAGTTCCATTGGAAAAACAGAGGGAAATGTTTTAAATTAATCCGGAAAAGAAAGAAAACGGGTCGGGTCGCGGTCAGGATATTTAATTAATTAATTAATAATTAATTAATTAAATAATTAAAATTAAATGAAATTTGGTCCAAAAAGATTATCAATCAATCAGATCATTTGACCAAATCCAAATCCAAATCCAAATCCAAGCGACGACGACGGCGCGAGGGGAGACCCTCTTCTTGACCCTTTAGCAACACGAAGGAGTGCTTCTACTTTTAAGTAGGAGAACTTTTCTTTCCACCACCTATGAGGGACAAATGCTTATTTCATAAAGCAAGAGGGAACAACTCATTTTTCCCTCCACTTCTTTTCCCTCCATTTCCCATTCAACCTATCAATTAAACCCAACAATCCCCCATATGAATGGGGAATGACTATAAGATAAAGGAATGCATGGACAAGTGTGTGATATACAAGTGAAGATTAATTGCATCTGGATAAGTAGGTTTCCCTTTGAACTTTCCGTAGCGAACTTATATCGGATATACTCGATCAATCGGTAGATGTGATATCTTTGAACCGTCAAACTTTGTTGTATAACTAGACAACATAAGTCACACAATTAACCCTCAACCATCTATGGTTCTCACGGTTGTGTTCGTTTCAGCCATGAACACCACCTGGTTTCGTGAATGCATAGAGAATGGGCCTTTACCATCATTCCCCTTGAAGCGGCTTATACTTCACACTCACATAGGTGATTTCTAAACATGTAGTCCTATAGAAACACTATCTGGTCATATTCTGCCAGACTTAGATAATCATTAAAAAACTTTAATGCTTTATTAACTCATTAAAAAGCCTTAAGGTTTTATCCTTGTTTCTGAACATTGTCATCAATCACGAGAATGGGTTGAGTTATTTGACAATGTTGAACCGTCATTCATAACTTTGTTTGATCTCTTTGAACCTAGTTCTTGGGATCTCCAGTCTACTAGGTAGAGTTACCGCCATGATGACTTGTCCTAGGCCTTAACCCCATTCCCCTCGATGATCTTTCAACAGCCTCTCTAGATAGGCCTTTTGTTAGCGAATTCGATACGTTATCTCTTGACTTTACATAGTCAATAGTGATAACACCACTAGAGAGTAGCTGTCTAACGGTATTGTGTCGCCGTTGAATGTGACGCGATTTTCCGTTATACATAACACTCCCTACCCTACCTATTGCCGTTTGGCTATCACAATGTATACATATAGGTGCCAAAGGTTTGGGCCAAAATGGAATATCTTCCAAGAAATTTCGGAGCCATTCAGCTTCTTCACCGGCCTTGTCTAAAGCTATAAATTCAGATTCCATTGTAGAGCGGGCGATGCATGTGCATTTTGATGATTTCCAAGACAACGCTCCTCCACCAACGGTGAAAACATATCCACTCGTGGATTTAACTTTAGATGATCCGGTGATCCAGTTTGCATCACTATATCCCTCAATTACTGCGGGATATTTATTATAATGCAAAGCATAGTTTTGGGTGTGTTTCAAATACCCCAAGACTCGTTTTCATTGCCATCCAATGAGTTTGATTGGGATTACTCGTGAATCGACTCAGCTTGCTAATAGCACATGCTATATCTGGTCGTGTACAATTCATAATATACATCAAACTTCCCAAAACTCGTGCATAGTCCAATTGTGAGTCACTTTCACCTTCATTCTTTTGAAGTGCAAAACTTATATCAATTGGAGTCTTTGCAACATTGAAATTTAAATACTTGAACTTGTCAAGTACCTTTTCAATATAATGTGACTGTGATAACGCTAGACCTTGTGGAGTTTTATGGATCCTAATTCCTAAGATCAAATCAGTAACCCCTAAGTCTTTCATGTCAAATTTGCTAGCGAGCATACGCTTCGTAGCATTTACATCGGCAATATCTCTACTCATTATCAACATGTCATCAACATATAAACAAACAATGACTTCATGATTTGGAGTATTTTTAATGTAAACACATTTGTCACACTCATTAATCTTAAATCCATTTGCCAACATTGTTTGGTCAAATTTCGCATGCCATTGTTTGGGTGTTTGTTTAAGTCCATAAAGTGACTTAACAAGTTTGCACACTTTCCTTTCTTTACCAGGAACCACAAAACCCTCAGGTTGTTCTATGTAAATTTCTTCCTCCAATTCTCCATTTAAGAAAAGTTGTCTTCACATCCATTTGATGGATTTCAAGACCATATACGGTTTGCCCGTGCCACTAACACCCGAATAGATGTTATCCTTGTTCTTAGGGCGAATATGTGTCAAAGTAATCAAGGCCTTCTTTTTGTCTATAACCTTTGACCACAAGTCTTGCCTTATATTTGTCAATAGTGCCATCAGCTTTCATTTTCCTTTTAAAAATCCATTTTGATCCTAAAGGTTTATTTCCAGGAGGAAGATCAACCAATTCCCATGTATGGTTGTTCAAAATTGATTCAATCTCACTATTGACTGCCTCTTTCCAAAATCTTTGAATTAGAAGAAGACATTCTTGCTTTAAATGTTTGAGGCTCATTTTCAAGCAAGAATGTCGAAAAATGCGGTCCCCGAAGGAAGTAGATGTCCTTGGACGTTTGCTACGCCTTGGATCCTCTTCACTTGGTTTACTTTTCTTTGGTTCTTCTCGCGGCTGTTTAGATCTTTCACTTGACGACTCACATTCAGTTTTATACGAATAAATGTTTTCAAAGAATTCAGCATTGTCTGATTCAATTACCGTATTAACATGAATTTCGGGATTGTCCGATTTGTGAACCAAAAACCGACAAGCTTTGTTATTTGTAGCATAGCTAATAAAAACACAATCCACAGTTTTTGGTCCGATTTTTACCCTTTTGGGCAAAGGAACTTGGACCTTTGCTAAACACCCCCACACTTTGAAATATTTCAAGTTGGGTTTTCTTCCTTTCCATAGTTCATATGGAATAGATTGTGTTTTGCTGTGGGGCACCCTGTTGAGTATTCGATTAGCTGTAAGGATAGCTTCCCCACAAGTTCTGCGGTAAACCGGAACTTATTAATAAAGCATTCATCATTTCCTTTAATGTTCGATTTTTCCTTTCCGCAATTCCATTTGATTGTGGTGTGTAGGGGGCAGTAGTTTGATGAATAATTCCATATTCTAAACATATCTCTGCAAAAGGAGATTCGTATTCTCCACCCCTATCACTTCTAATCATTTTTATCTTTTTATTCAATTGATTTTCCACTTCGTTCTTGTATTGCTTAAATGCATCAATTGCTTCATCCTTACTATTAAGCAAATACACATAACAATATCGAGTGCAATCGTCAATAAAAGTTATAAAATACTTTTTCCCACCGCGTGATGGTATTGACTTCATATCACATATATCTGTGTGGATTAAGTCTAAAGGATTTGAACTCCTATCAATAGACTTATATGGATGTTTAACAAACTTAGATTCAACACAGATTTCACATTTTGATTTATTACACTCAAATTTAGGCAATACTTCTAAATTAATCAATTTTTGCAAGGTTTTGTAGTTGACATGTCCTAAACGAACATGCCATAAATCATTTGACTCGATAAGTAAGACGAAGTGAATTCTTATTAATACGTCAACAACCATTACATTGAGTTTGAAAAGGCCCTCGGTGAGGTAGCCCTTTCCTATGAATATATCATTCTTACTTATCACAATTTTCTCACTAACCAAAGACGCACTTAAACCCTTTTTTTGACGAGTAGTCCGCCGAAAACTAAATTCTTCCTAATTGTTGGAACGTGCGAACGTTGTTGAGAGTCGACACCTTGCAAGTCATCTTGAAGTATCTTCCCATATCCTTCAACCTTGGGCATTGCAGGTATTTCCCATAAATTTCCTCTTGGGTCCGGCGAAGCATGGGTTGCAAATGCTTCTTTTACGACAAGAAACATGTCGAGTGGCACCGAATCAAGCCACCACTCCTTTGGGTTTCCAACCAAATTGAACTCCGATAGCATTGCACACAGATCATCCATGTCATCATTCTTCTCCACCATATTGGCTTGTCCCTTGTTCTTGTCCTTTTTAGGGAGATGACAATTTGGGGCTTTGTGGCCAGCTTTCCCACAATTATAGCAATTGCCGTTGAATTTTTTCTTATTCTGCTCCTTACTCTTTCCAAAAGGTTTCTTCCTTTTTTTATTCTTTAGAGCGAACTTCTTCAATGATGTTCGCTCCCATAATCGTTGAATTTCCACGCGACTTCTTTTCGGCAACTTTATTATCTTCCTCGAATCTTCAAGCGAATCACAAGATCTTCCAGCGACATTTCCTTACGCTTGTGTTTCAGATAGTTCTTGAAGTCTCTCCATGAAGGAGGCAACTTCTCAATCACAGCAGCCACTTGAAATGCCTCGTTGATCACCATACCTTCAGCAATAAGGTCATGGATAAGGACTTGGAGTTCTTGAACTTGGGTTCCAACAGTTTTACTGTCTGTCATCTTGTAGTCAAGAAACTTGGCAACCACGAATTTTTTCAAGCATGCATCTTCAGTTTTTATTCTTTTCGAGTGCATATTAATTCTTTTGAAGTTTTAGCGTTTTTAGACATTATACAGATCATCATCTAGTGCACTAAGGATGTATCCTTTGCACAAAAAAAAATCTGCATGCTTCCAAGCCTCAGTAATCATAAAGCGCTGGTTTTCAGGCATTCCTTCTTCGTAGCAGGAGGATTTTCATTTGTGAACTCTCCATACCTAGAGTAGTCGACCAGAAGAACATTCTTTAAGCCATCCTTTGAAGTTGATACCGAAGACTTCCACTGGTTTCTCTCTCGGTGCCATCGCGTGTGCGGCGGTTGGACGAACGATGTAACATTTGTCGGCCCAACACGCCAACGATAGTACACTAGTTCCCGGCGATCGCACCAACGGTTGCGGTTCCATTAGAGCATTCACATCACTTTGTTTCCATTCTTTCTGTCAATAATTGACAAACCGTTTAATAAATGGCAAATGAAACGAACGATGAGAACAGAGAAGATATATATTTTTTTCTTCCTTTTTTCCGATATATATATCATGGTATATATTTTTATGTTCTTCAAATCGCGTCATTTATGAACTTTAATAATCCAACGAAGTTTTTTAAGTTCTTCAAGTTGGACTAGAAAAATCCCAACGGAGTAGAAAATCAGAAGGTTTTAGTCTCCAAAACAGAATACAGATTAAAATATATAAACACAATAATTTCCTTAAGATTGTTATCAATCTGTATTACGAAACAGTAACTTAGCAATATTTTCAGAAATCAGTAACTTTACAAAACCAGAAAGTCCAATGTAAAACAGAATCTGGAAAAATAATCAGAAAGAGTATACGAAAATATTTTTTAAGGAACCGAAATTCAGCCCACTGAATGCACAGTGTGTCCTTAAGGAAATTATTCCCCTCAAGTACACGAGGTTGAATGTGGAATATTTCCTCCTAGGATAGAAGGATTTCACTCACCGGTGTATTGGTACCAAAAACTGCGATGTCAGGCGAACCACTTAACTGCAGTATATCACACAGAAGCAAACTTTTAAGAGAGTAGAAGAATAGAAGAAATATCAGAAAATTCGTAAGGAAAAATTCTGAGGATCAACAAATATATAGCCTGTTTGGGAAAAGGTTTGCAACTTTTCAGAAAAGGAAATGTTTTAAATTAATCCGGGAAAGAAAGAAAACGGGTCGGGTCGCGGGTCAGGATATTTAATTAATTAATTAATTATTATTTAATTAATTAATTAATTATAATTAAAATTAAAATGAAATTTGGTCTAAAAAGATTATCAATCAACCAGATCCAGATCCAGATCCCAAGCCCAAGCCCAAGCCCAAGCCCAAGCCCAAGCCGAGCCGAGCGATGACGACGGCGCGATGGGGGACCCTCTTCTTGACCCTTTAGCAACACGAAGGAGTGCTTCTACTTTTAAGTAGGAGAACTTTTCTTTCCACCACCTATGAGGGACAAATGCTTATTTCATAAAGCAAGAGGGAACAACTCATTTTTCCCTCCATTTCCCATTCAACCTATCAATTAAACCCAACACAAGGCATAATTAATTATTTTTTCTTCAATTTTCCTTAGCAGAATTATGTCGTTAATGGAGGTGACACACAAATAAAGTAAACATTTAGCTAGCGTTTGGCCATAGATTCCCAACAAAAGAAAAATGAAAAACTTGATTTGAATGAAGTTTTTCAATTTGATAATGTGTTTGGCCATAGTTTTCAAAACATATTTTACTTTTTTTAAAAAAATGAAACATGACTTATACCCATAAATTCTAAAAACTATCAAGAATACTCATCATACCAAACAAACATACTTGCTAATCCCAAATTATTCCTATGTGTTTTAATTTGTTGTTGAATTTGTTTTCAATACTCTTATTTTACTAATTTTGTAATTTTCTAGTTGAATGCATCTCAATTTGCGTAATTTTGTTGTTAACCCTCATAGATATCAGGTGTCCACATATATAGAGTCAAAATATATATGAAGTCCAAAGGGTAGAGGGAGTAGGTATGGCACACACTTACTTTTTGAATGGGTTACCGTAGGCACTACTAACTAATCCACAATCTTATTTACCCAAAATAAAAATAAAAATAAAAATTAATCCACTATGTTTGTTATCGAATAGCCTAGGCATAGGAAGTCTCTCTTATTGGTTGGCTTACATGTCACATAGGTACTAATGACTAGATTCTCTAGAGCGCATTCCCTAACAATTTCTTTTCTTCTCAAGCACTTGCTATTTCATCTTCTCTTAGATAGGCTATCTTTCGATTCAATGCCATCAAAATATACCTGGCATGCCTACTTTTCCTTATTAGTTCAAATAACCCTAGCTAGATTCCTGATAAACCCGCGACATAAATACTCGAAGCAAGCTCATGGCTCGCCCCTATCTCTAAAGGGGCTTATCTCTTCTGTGCTCTCTTTCTTTAGCAGAATGCTATATGTTCTTATTCATATATTACCTTCCATTATTAAAAAATACACGCACAAATCCAAAATATTAACCTACTAATGAGTAAAGATATGCGACCTTAGTACTAGAATAAGAATTAGCCGGGGTATGTGCGAAGTATCGTACTGTTTTCTACATTTCAATTTCTGCAAATGTAAGGCGTCTTTGTATATGGAGACTTGATAATTAGTTATTGGACATTACAAGCAGTGACATAATTTTTTGGATTAAAACAATAATGACTGCTTGGGAGATAGCTTCAAGCCTTCAAATAATTCTTATGTTTTGAAGTATTCTTGATTAATGGGGAAACATAGTAGATACAGATTAGTTCGGTCATAAATAGATGGATTTTTTTATAAAATACAAAAGTTGGGGTAAATTTTAGAGAATTTTAAAAAGGTCAACGAATAGAACTTAGCCCAAAAACAGGTTTGAGCCAGAATTTGAGATTTGAAGATTTGTTTTCAAAATTTGTTAAAATTTTATGGCCAAACAAAGATTTGAGGAAATATTTTGAAAATATACTCTCAAAATCTATAACCAACCGAGAGCTTAATGAAGAGAGATTATAACTTTGAAATAAATGAGGATAAAGTAGGTCAAATACCCTGCATAATTAATATTTCTTTAGGAGCGTGGAAAACAAACAAAGATATATAATTTGAGACGGATGGAGTATTTTATTTATCTAAAGAAATATTTACAATGAGCAATATTTCCCCCGAAACAACCTCTTAAAAATTTGAATTTTCCATTCTTAACATGAGAGGAGCGGAGGCGGGCTTTCACGTTGCCGCCTTTCCATTAACCCGCGCCATTATTTTCCCGCTCCTTCCACTTGCTTACTTCAAACCCCTCTTCCTCCTAGGGTTTGTTTCTACTCACTAACCAAAATCAAAATGAAACCCACTATCACAAACCCATCCTTCAGGTCTTCTTCAATTTACACCTACTTGAAACCCGGTGCACTTGCCCAAATCAGGTACTCTAAAATCACTGCTAAATCAAGGCTTCATTACGACGCTCAATTAACCCAATTATTCCCAATGTACCAGCATCAACAAATACCCGCTTCAGTGACAGATGTACAGACAATGGAAGCCATTCCTTGCTTCAATTTGAGGATCCGTAGTAACCGCCGCCACCCTCGTTGCCTTCACAGAAAGAAGCTCATTGCTGTTGCTCCCATTTTTTCTAATCCAGGGGATCTACTTGTTTAATCATGTACACATATGCAGAGTATAGACTGTATTCACTTTAGGGGATGGAGATATATGTATTACATTGCCATGTATTTTGCATGAAAAGATATGTCGGAAATTTTTTATGAATAAAAGTCATATTTCTAGCTTTGTTTTATAGTTACATGAGTTTCTCTTTATCTAGTACACCCTCTGTGTCAATTTATGTGACGCTTTTCGCTTTCCAAGGTTCAAATTTCATAAGTTTTGACCAATATTTTAAGATGTATTCTTTCACTAAATTAATATGAGACAAGTTGCAACTTATAGTAGTTTTCAAATATATTAAATTTTAATCTTAAAATATTGAGTTAATCTAATACATTTTAACTTTAAAATTTGGTCAAATTGACTCTCAAAAAGCAAAAAGTGTCACATAAATTGGGACAGAGAGAGTAGTATTATTTAGTATTCACATAGTATCTTATTCTTCATTTTTTGCTACTATATGCTGCTGCATTTGTTCTGTTTATCTTGATAATTTGTTGTCGTTATTTCCTTTTCAATCCTACTTTAATTATACTTTTTTTAGCCAAAGATCTATCGCAAACAACCTCTTTACCCCGCACAGGTAGGGGTAAGGTCTACGTACATCCTACCCTCTCCATACCCCAACCAGGGACTACACTGAGTATGTTGTTATATTTACATGAGTATGCGTTTGAATCAATTTTATTTCCTATTAGGGGCAATGGTAATATTTGAAACTGATTTTAATGCAACTCTCGTTTATGCTAGTTCAAGTTTTAAATGAATGTTCATGAGATAAGATCTTTTTAAGGAATTTTTTTTTTCTTTGTTGTTGATTATAATTATTGCTTTAGAGAATATAAGGCAGTTAAAAATGCAGTGGATTGTATATGTAGAGATGCTTGATATGCAACTATCATGTTGCTGTTATTGTGTGGTAGTGCTGAATTAGCATCTAGTTGCTATTATTATGGTGAGTGATATGGTTATGTAATTATGATTCTTAATTAGCATCTTGTTGCTGTCATAAATCATAATGGTGAGTGATATGGTAATGTAATTAGGATGCTTAATTAGCATCTAGTTGGTGCCATAAATGTGAGTGATCTGTAGTAATTATGTTCATGTAATTTGTGCTCTGTATACAATTCCTTAGAACATTTGCTGCGTTCAATAAATAAAGTTATGGCTCATAAAGCTTTTTCTTTTCCTGTCAATTCAACAATTTCACTATCAAACATTTTGTAACTAAGCAGATTTATTGTGAGAGGCATTCCATCCAATCTCTTTTTGTTCTTTGCATTTATGGAATTGAATAGAATTCAAAAAGTGGCTAGGACTTCCTACTTATTGTAATCCTCAAAATTCTAAAGTATTAACCGATCCCTAAACATGATATTGTGCGTACATTCCCATAGTCTCTTGTTGAAATGGTATTCTCCTTGTGTATACACAGGAGGTTGAAATTACCCCTTTAGCAAATTAAAAATGGAGGCTTTATATAGTATATACACTTTGCATTGCGTAGATTGAGTGCCTCTAGATTCCTCATTCTTAAGAACTAATTTAGAACTACTAATCCATACTCCTCTTTATGGTATGCCTATATCAGCTACCTTTTTCAAACGGCGTTAGCTGCTGAAACCAAAAAAATTAAACTGTCTATCAGGTAAACGTGGAGTTGGGTTTCGACGATAAAAGCTAAAACTATTTCTTTCTTTTGCAGTTGTGTGTGTTATTTTGGAGTCAGATTCACAGTCATTTATTTTCTTTTCCACCAGAATATTCTAGTATTGATTGCCAGTTCACTTAAATCTTCTGGAGGGATTTTATTCTGCTTCTTAGACATTGAAATGGTCAACCAATGATGTTTGTGGAGATTATTGAACTTTTAGTTTGTATAAGCCCTTTCTTAACTTTGTTTTGTTCTTGCTTTCATCTCATAAATATGCTAGTCAAGACTCAAGAGCAATTTGTTTCAATAAGAAGGAACAGGACCGCTTGAAAGTCGTCTTTGGATGCAGAAAACATATTTATTTTTGCTATTCAGGTTCTTTAGCGTAGTGAAATCAAGAGGTTTCCGTAGTGCTCTACTTTTGCATTGTCTAGGTTGAAAAATGGAAAATAACTTGCAGAAGAGAGCATAGTAGGGCACAGCATTTTGTTTCTCATTGGCTCAGAATAGACGGAGAACAGCTATAGAAGCATTAGCCAATCTTGCTCCAAAATAAGTTTGATAAGGTAATGTGAATATGAAGTTGGCATTCCCCTTTAATATCTTTGCAATCAGTATAGTACTCTTGACTCATTGTCGTAGAGCTACTCATAAGATTTTGAGAAAATAACATGAAATGCCGTCTTGCCATATGAGAATTTTGACTCCTATGAATGGTTATCCTCCTAAAATCCGTGCTTCTGGGGGAGACGGAGTTCATTGCCATTAGCTTGGGATGTGTAATGAACAAATGTGGAATGAAATCTCATGGTTGAAGGATCTAATTCTGGAAGTTTTACTGTACTTACCTTTCTTGGTTTCGTAACTTTGGCTTCTTAACTTTCTACATTGGAAATCACTTCCCATAGCCTATAGAGCTTTTGTCATATAACTTCTCAAATGTTCTGAGCATGTTGAAGTTCACTGGCAATGTGTACAGATTAAGTAGAAAGTCTTCCAAATCCGTCTTATTGCATGTTTTGTATGACAAGCAACACCCCCATTTTATCTGGTAAGTTTGCTGGTAGTTACTATATATGACATTAATATATCCAATTTCTGATCACGGTCTATTAAAAAGTACGTCTATTGTTCATCTTTCCCGAACTTTTATTTCCCTATTAACAACCTCACAGATGTAAAAGTTATATACTTGTGTCTCTAATGGATGTGACACTAGTTATTGGTACTTCGTGCGGATTCTTCAAAATACACCAAAGATTAGCAACCTATACAGGGTAGATGCACATGATCTTTTAAATACATGCTCATAGTCGAGTATATATAACAGCACAACGTGGTTAGTGAGAACTACTTCATTCATATAACAATAATTGACCTGTGTTACTCTGTATGTATAGAGGATGAAGCTGTCCAATACTAGATGCTTAAACACAACACATGTTTGAAGTGGAAGAGTTCAACCTAAAGAATGTTGCTCGTATACTACCAATACACCATCTACCGTTGACCTGTTTATTACATAGCCACTTCTAATACTTTTCTAACATGCAAATCAAACAATATGTAGGAATTAACAAGTTTTCGTTGAATAGCACATATTCACTTCTGGATCACAACCAAGTGGTTTCTGAAAAATTATGTCATGACTCAATCAGAGGGCCATGACGGGCACCCGGAGCTAACACACCTAGCACCTCTAAACATACATCTCATAAACATTTCTGGGTAGACCACAAAGATAGCTCCTGGATATCATAATCTGTAAGGACATATATCACAATATAACGGCACATCTCTATATAATCTTCAACAATTATGTCCATCATCACCAGCCGACAAGGCTACTAAAAGGTTATACAATGATATGAGCCGGTAGGGGTATGAAACGTCTAACTGTACACACATGTCTACGAGCCTCTACATAGAATACATGTGACCATAAAGACCAATATCAAATAGACTGCAGCTCCGAAGTAAGTGGAGTGCTCCTGAGAATCCGCTGATAAAGCACCTACGGGTTAGATCCGTCTACCTGTCTACCTGCGGGCATGAACACAGCGTCCACAAGAAAGGACGTCAGTACGAATAATGTACTGCGTATGTAAGGGATGATTAACAACATAATAAGAAATATGGAATATAACATGAGATAAAGATAACCTGTACATCTGATTGCCTCATAAGGCGGATATCATGCATTCTTAGCTTTCTTTTAAAAAAAACATTTCTCATACATATATAACATAATATTGTTGCGGAACGTGCAACCCGATCCACAAATATATTATATTGTTGCGGAACGTGCAGCCCGATCCATATATATATTATATTGCTGCGGAACGTGTAGCCCGATCCATTTACCCATATATCCCACGTCCGGGCATCCCGCGTCAGGGACGATATCATAGTATACCAACTGATCAGGTGGTTATGAGTATATAACGCCTCACCTTTCCCCATATCCCCTATATAGATATAAGTAGCATGCATGAGAGCCCAAATAAAAGCTACGACTCTATCGGAGTGACGTAAGGTCGGTAACCTCCGATTTATATTATGGAATAATCATCACCGCTATATCTTACCTTGAAGGATGAAGGAACAATTATTATAAGGTGAGATCAACAACAATGAATAAAATCGAGAAAATTATGAAATATGCTCAATAATCTCATAATAGCATTAAAATCATAAGTTTTGGAATTTCTAGAATTAGAATCATCATCGTCATGTTCATCATAGAAAACATCTCATCTTTTGTAGCATAAGAAGCTTTTAAGAATCATGAACTTCTAACTTTTGGAAGTAAGAAGGTTATGGAAACACACATGGAATCATAACATAGGAATCATGCCTTTTGAAAGAAAGGGACTAGCCTTAACATACCTTTTCGGTCGCCTTAACCTTAACTATTTAATGCTTATCCTCCTAAGCTCGTAAATCTACATTCATATTGTTGTTAAGCTTATCCTCATATGCTTGTCTTAAGCCCTCAAATTAATTCCTTTTAAAATCTGCCGAAATTCGGGCAGCATCTCCCCTGTTTATATCTCTAGCTCGAAATCACAATACCAACAAAAAAACAACAATAGCAATACTAATATCAACCACATCATCATCAATACCAAAATATGCTATAAAACATTCGACGCGATGTTTTTCAACATACAACAACAATATACACTTCCTTTCTTCCCAATCAAGGAGCATAATCTCATCAACACACCAAAAACATTAGATACCATACATATACATGTAAATCAGCCCAATCACACGGCCACAACATGCTGAAAATAGTCCATAAACACAACAACTACAACACAACACTTTTATGACCTTTCCTCCATAACTATTTTCACTTTTAAGACTTGCTAAACCTTCAAATCAACTCAACATAAGAGATAGGATGAAGAACATACCTTATACTTCAAGAACTTTAGCCACACCAACTTTCTTCAAGAACAAACTCACCACAACATCAAGCAGAAGTAAGAACAATCACCTTTCATAGACTAGTTTAGTGTAATCTTGTTAAATCCTTGATTTAATTGGCTATAAATGTTTGGGGGATGTGTTAGGAGGTTTCTAGGACTCATGAGAATATAAAATGATGAAAAAATGGGGTTGATGGGGGGGGGGGGGGTTATACTCCTTGAAAGTCAGTCCCAAGTGGGACTCGCGGAAGCCATTTGGCAGTTTGGATGGGTTATCTTAAAATGGCCATAACTCCCTACTCCGATGTTGTTTTGGCGAGCGGTTTATTGCGTTGGAAACTAGACTCGACGAAATTCATTTTAGACTTTTGAAACACCTTAAAACTCCTAACATACCTGGAGATATACCCCTCCAAATTTGACCCAAAAATCTATCTAAAATTCAGGCAACTTTTTTCCAAATTTTCAACAAACTTATTTTCTTCGATTTGCTTGGTCCCGAATCTTCCAAAACTATCCGTACATGATGTTTATCATTAATCATATTTGATAATGGTCATGTCCTTTGGTTCCATGGTCGTCCTTCCCGGTTACGACTTACGAGATCATAATTCATCCTTTATTTCATTGTTACGTACTTCCCATGGCTTGTACCTTCCAAAATTTCATGGGACGTCTCCAATACTCCATTAATATGGTGAAATACGTGGCACGCTCATGCTCTGAAAATGCGAGGTGCAACATCTGTCACGACCCAACCCGCCATGACCGGCACCCATCTAAATCCTAATGGGCGAACCAACATACATACCACCTAATCCATTAAATACGGTTTTTATAAAAATCAAGCTAAACAATTATTACTCATTTAACAGCAAAAGGACAAGTAAATCATGCCATAAATACTGTAGTAAGTGCGGAAATTCTAACTATTACAATCCGAAATTCTAACTATTACAATCCCCAAAATCCGAAAGTCATCGTACAAGACTCTAAGCCAAAACATGTCTAAGAACTGAAATCTGCCTAATAAATATCCATAATGTCCAGGCTAAGAAAAGACATCATAAGTAGAAGATCTTCGAGCGGTCTAGCATGAGAAGAAGCTCACCCCAAAATCTGCCAGCAATTATCCTCCACGCTAGATGTAGGACGAGTAGCGGTCTCTATATCAAAATCTGCACTCAAAGAATGCAAAGAAGGTAATATCAGTACAAACACTATGTACCGGTAAGCATCATAGGCCGACTAAGATTAGTATCATGCATATCTTATGAAAGCAATAGAATAAACAAGTCGGTCAATCATACACGAATATCAAAACAACACAACAAGTCAACCACGAACAATCACAACAAATCACCAAATTGCCAAGAATCACAAACGCATCAACCATAAGGAAAATAAATTTACCACTATAACCCCACTCGTTGTACACACATGCTATCTGATGTCATAGCTCAGTAGTCATGACCTGCAGGGGACCCATGGTGTCCATGTACCACTCGTTCCGGAACACTCCTCGGACCCGAGCCCAACCTCCGATCCAGAACGAACCTCAGACGCGGGATGTAACAATAAACCTCTCATTTTTGAAATTGTCGTCGGACCGCGTGCCCATAATCTAGGCCACATGTGTGCCTTGTCGTACCTTTTACAGAACAGTGTTTCTTACCTTCTCAATATCCATATTCACCTCATCATTTCATATCACAATACCCTCAAGAAGACTATATTAACTTCTCATCACAATACATCCATTGCAGATTAAATCACACAGGAATAATGGCATGAAGCCTACACAACATTCAATCACAAACACATAGGAGCTTAACCATACAATATCATGTAATGAATACTAGACATGATTTCTCCTAGTGAAATCACAAACATACATTCAACTAACCAAAGTCTAACTCAAGTAAACCGTAACCTACCTCAGAGTAGAGCTGGAACAATGCCTGTCACTCTGCTACAACCTTTTCTTTGCTCAAGGCCTCAATACGTTCGCGATCTAAAAATAGAAGGCTTAATGAGTCACATTGCTCAATTAGCAAATACCAAGGCAAGAAATACCCTTCCCTCTCCCCATTCTAAAGGTGGGTGATTCTCTAGATGATAAACAAGCTATCAAAGCCCCTAATATTCATAAACCATCAATTTCTACCACATTCTATCAAACATTCCCATTACAAGCAGTTTTTATCATTACAAGCAGTTTTTATGGTAAAGACACCATTTTTATAGAGCCATAGGTCTCAATCACTTAGTTTACTATTCTAATTGTTCAATTTATGACAAATAGCAACTAATCAATCCATTTAAATAATAAATACACGTTAATAATCCCAACCCATCAAGTTTAGAAGGTTTATTGATATTCTAGGGTTCCTACTTCACTTTCACCATTAGAGACCCGTGAAGATAATTACAATAACGAAGGGAATGGAATTGTAGAGTGAAAAGCAAAGAGACTTACCTCTCTAGGTTAACTTGCCCTAACTTGAAAATCCTCTCTAGGTGTTTATTGGAAAGTGTGTTGGTGTGTTATGAATGAAAATATAAAACTAAGGCATTAAAACACGGATTCTGCCTTCCCGTCGACCGCTGCGGCGGTTACTACACCGCTGCAGCGGTCCCCCTATAGCGGCCAAGCCACAGCTATAGCGGTCCCAAGATAAATCGTCTCACCGGTATAGCGGTTGCCACCACGCTATACGGCCTCTCCGTAGCGAGTAAAGGCCCGCCACAACGACCCCAAGAGAAAATGGCGGACCCCTGGGAGCGGTCAGCCCACCGCTACGACGGCACCGCTGTAGCGGTACTCCCACCGCCGCAGCAGTGCATTTTGGGCAGTAACTCGATTTTCTGTCCAGTTTTCCCCCTATCACCCCACATTTCATCCAAGGCCTCAAAAACACAACACCGAACATGCATACATACAAAAAAACGCCCTACGAATCCACCCATGGCCTCAAAATTCCCAATGGAGTCCTAAATTCCCCTAGCGACCGAAAAGGTCGTTACAACATCTTTCCCCCTTAGAAACATTCGTCCTCGAATGTTGTAGCTTACGACGCTTTCATTAGTTCCTTGAAATGGTTGTCCTCCTTTAGTTCCTGATCTCCACGCCCTTATACTATGGGCTTATTAGTCTTCTTTCATATTCTCCCAATTCTTTGTCGAACTCATTCATTAGTTCCATATCCTCATGTTCTTATGTATGTACCTAGTGGTCAACTGATATCTAGCTACCGACCTGGGACCTGTTGCCATTAAGATGGTCTTAACTTATGATTGCTGCAGCTCCCTTATGATCTGTGGGAACTCTTAATTGTTGCACTCTTTTGCCTTGACCGTTAGTATGAGGATGGAAGGCTGTGCTAAGGTCTAACCTCGTACCCAACTCCTCACGCAAACACTCCCAAAACCTGGATGTGAATGTGGTGCCCCTGTCGGACACGATGGAGATAGGAACCCCGTGGAGTCTAAGTACCTCCCGAATGTAAACTTTAGCCAACTTCTCTGCATCATAAGTTATCTTCACCGGAATAAAGTGGGAAGACTTAGTCAACCTATCAACAATAACCCAGATGGAGTCAAACTTCCCTAACGTCTTCGGAAGACCCACTACGAAATCCATAGCTACTCTTTCCCACTTCCATTCAGGAATGGGCATTCTCTGCAATGTACCCCCCAGGTTTCTGATGTTCATACTTCACCTGTTGGCAATTTAGGCACTGCGCAATGAACTCTACAATATCCCGCTTCATCCTAGTCCACCAATAATGTTGCCTCAAATCACGATACATCTTAGTGACATAGAATACCTCGAACTATGAGCCTCTATCAGAATGGTATTAATCAAGTCGCCCACACGTGGCACACACACTTGCCCTTTGATTCGCAGAACGCCCTCCTCATCAATCACGGCCTCCTTGGCCTCACCACGCAACACCTTATCTCGTATTTTACCTAGCTTAGCATCTTCAAACTACTTAGCCTTAATCTCGCCTAAAAATGATGACCGAGCCTCAACACAAGCCAACACCTCGCTCGTGTTAGAGATATCCGATCCTCATAAAACGCGTTAGTCGCAGTTTGCACCTCTCTAGTCAACGTACGCTCGAAGAAATTAAACGAGCCGTACTTCCTATACTAG
The DNA here is from genome assembly GCF_029784015.1 of Lycium ferocissimum. NCBI lineage: Eukaryota > Viridiplantae > Streptophyta > Magnoliopsida > Solanales > Solanaceae > Lycium > Lycium ferocissimum. The sequence goes on from NC_081344.1 coordinate 28,595,911, forward strand.
CCGACTTCCGGCTCAATGCATCAGCTACCACATTAGCCTTGCCAGGGTGATACAAAATGGTGATGTCATAATCCTTTAGCAGTTCCATCCACCTCCGCTGTCTAAAATTCAAATCTTTCTGAGTGAACACATGCTGCAAACTGCGATGGTCTGTGTACACTTCACAATGGACACCATACAAGTAGTGCCTCCAGATTTTCAATGCAAACACCACCACTGCCAACTCTAGATCATGAGTAGGATAGTTTTTCTTATGCACCTTTAACTGCCAAGAAGCATAAGCAATCACCTTCTTTTCCTGCATCAAAATAACACCCAAACCAGAACGTGAAGCATCACAATAAATAACAAAATCCTTGCACTCAACGGGCAATGCCAGAATTGGTGCGGTAGCTAATAATGTTTTGAGCTTTTCAAAGCTCTCCTCACACTCTTCGGACCACTGAAATGGTACCTTCTTCTGAGTCAAACGGGTCATATGAGAAGCAATAGAAGCAAACCTTTTCACAACCGACGATAGTAGCTAGCCAGACCCACAAAACTACAGATCTCGATTACTGATGTGGGCCTAGCCCATTCCTTGACTGCCTGAATTTTCTGAGGATCCACCATAATACCCTCTTTCGAAATCACATGCCCCAAGAAAGACACAGAAGACAACCAAAATTCACACTTGGAGAATTTAGCATACAATTCCTTCTCCCGCACCACTCCAAGAGCAATTCTCAAATGTTTCTCATGCTCTTCCTTACTCCTAGAGTACACCAGGATATCATCAATGAACACTATAACAAATGAGTCTAGGTAGGGCTTGAACACACTATTCATCAAATCCATGAACGCAGTTGGGGCATTTGTAAGCCCAAAAGACATAACCAAGAACTCATAGTGCCCATACAGTCCGAAAATAGTTTTTGGAACATCCTCTCGCCCGAATCTTCAGCCGATGGTACCACGATCTTAGGTCAATTTTTTTAGAACACCGAAGCTTCCTTGAATCGATCAAACAAGTCATCAATACGGGGGATGGGATACTTGTTTCGATTACGGTTATTTATTCGGCCTATCGGTAATCAATACACATACGCATAGACCCTTCCTTCTTCTTAACAAACAACACAAGATCACCCCACGGAGAGGCACTCGGGCGAATAAACCCTTACTCGAAGATGTTGCAAGAATGCTCTTTTAGTTCACCGAGTTCTGCTGGTGCCATCCTATAAGGTGGAATAGAGATAGGACGAGTCCCTGGGTCTAAATCAATCCTAAAGTCAATATCACGATCCGGTGGCATACCAAGCAAGTCCGCGGGGAACACATCCGCAAACTCGCGTACCACTAGAACCGAATCAAGGGATGGAGTATCTGCACTGGTATCACGGATATGTGCCAGATAAGCTAAACAACCATTCTCTACTAGCTTCCTAGCACGAACAAAGGATATTACTTTCTTAGGGAGGGGACTAAGGTTACCCTTCCACTCGAGTCTAGGTGCCTCGAGCATGGGCTAGTGTACCGCCTTAGAATGGTAATCGAAGTATAGCATAATGCGGGGACAACCAACTCATACCCAAAATAACATCGAAATCTACCATGTCTAAAATCATCAAATCCGCCCAAGTACTATAACCCATAAGAGAAATTGCACACACAGGGTAGACGCTATCTACTACCACAGAATCCCCAATAGAAGTAGACATAAAAATGGGGGTATCAAGAGTATCACACATCATATTCAGACCCACAGCAAAATAGGTAGATACATAGAAAAAGGTAGAACCCGGATCAAATAAAACAGAAGCCATACGGTCATAAACGGAGATAGTACCTGTGATGACTACATCGGAGGCCTCAGCCTCGGGTCAACCTGGGAAGGCGTACAAATGACTGCACCCCCCTGTCGCCTGCGTACCACCACAATTACCGTTACGCGCCCCGCCCCTATCGAGCTGCTGTCCGCCTCTACCTGCCTGAGAATTGCCTCGGTTAGGCTGGGCACAACCCGTACCCGCGGTGTGGCCGCCCTGCCCTGCCAGTGCGCTATCCTTACCCCCTCGATCTGGTGCATATGATGCTTCTGGTGCATATGATGCTCGGGGAGCTTGACACTGAGTCCCCTGCCTACTCTGTCTAAGTCCGGGGCAATATCTCTTAATATACCCTATCTCACCACACTCAAAGCAAGCACGGTCTAGCGTAGGCTGCTGAACAGAGGATGATGAAACAAAGATAGCCTCCGTGCTGACTGGAAGCCTGATAATTTGCCCCTGATGGGCCCCCAGCTGACACCTGCATCGTGGACTGAACCGGACGCCCTGAATAAACCTGTGAACTCTGACCCCTCGAGAAGGAGTTGCTGAACATCCCACCCCTACGGGCCTTCTTCTCTACATACTTCGCCTGACTCTCCTGCCTAACACCCTCAACAGTACGGACGTGCTCCACTACCTCCCGAAATGAAGCCCCGGTTGCTACAAGCTGAAGAGCCAATAACTGAAGCCCAGTGTTCAACCCCTTCATAAACTGCCGTATCCTCTCCCCCTCAGTGGGCAGCAACTGAATAGCATATCGGTATAGAGAGTGGAAACGGGACTCATGCACAGCAACCGATGAGTTCCCCTAGTCAATAATAGCAAACTCATCCTTCCTTCGGTCCCTCAGAGTACGCGGTACGTACTTGTCCAAAAACACAGAGTAAAACTGGACCCAAGTTAACGAAGGAGACCCAGCTGGCCTACACTCCACATAAGCCCTCGACCAAAGCTTGGCATCGCCTAAGAACTGGAACATCATAAACTCTACCCCGTACATACCCATGGCCCCCATCTTATGGAGCCGCTCATGATAGTCGATGATGAACTCATATGCGTCCTCCGACTTAGTACCATAAAACACAGGAGACTTCATTTTTGTGAACTTTCAAAACAGATCATGTTCTTCACCGGTCGTCAATGCCCCGCAATGTGCCTCGGGAAGGCCTCAAAACCCAAAACCTCATTCAAGTGAGGTGCCACCGCTGCTGCGTGCTGAACCCTCAGAGCCTGTGCTCTGTCCGGATTTGGAGCCGCTACCCTAGCGCCCCTAACTGCTCGACCCACTGGTATAGCTCCGGCCTGTGCTAATCCACGCAACAAATCCAGCATTTGTGCCATCTCGTCTGGTACACCCTGAGCAGCTGCAGCTCCGGGTGGAATTGGTACTGCTGCTGGCTAGGCTGGTGCGGCTGCAACTCCCGCTGCCTCGTTAGGGACCACTGAAGGCACGGGGTCAACCACTGGGATGCCACCCCCAGCTGGGGCTGCCCCTCTGCCAGCTCCACTGCCTCTACATCTTCTTCTAGTTGCTGCCGCGCGTGTTCTCGCCATCTGCGAGAGAATGAAGGATAGTCAGATACCAATTTGAATCAGCAGATACCAATTGGAATCAAGTAGCACGAAAGAAGAAAGAAAAGGGAGTTTTTCTAGTGCCCTGTAGCCTCTCGAAGATAAGTACAGATGTCTCCGTACCGATCTACAAAACTCTGCTAGATATGTCCGGGTACGATGAGATCGACGAACCTAAAGCTCTGATACCAACTTTGTCACGTCCCAACCCGCCATGACCAGCACCCATCTAAATCCTAATAGGAGAACCAACATACATACCACCTAATCCATTGAATCCTAATGGGCGAACAAACATACATACCACCTAGAAATCAAGCTAAACAATTATTACTCATTTAACAACAAAAGAACAAGTAAATCATGCAAATAAATACTGTAGTAAGTGAGGAATTTCTAACTATTACAATCCCCAAAATTCGAAAGTCATCGTACAGGACTCTAAGACAAAACATGTCTAAGAACTGAAATCTGCCTAATAAATATCCATAATGTCCAGGATAAGAAAAGACATCATAAGTAGAAGATCTTCGGGCGGTCTGCAGAAGAACCTCACCCCAAAATACGTCGACAATTATCCTCCACGCTAGATGTGAGGACGGTAGCTGTCTTATATCAAAATCCGCACTCAAAGAATGCAGCAAGGTAGTATCAGTACAAACACTATATACCGGTAAGCATCATAGGCCGACTAAGATTAGTATCATGCATATCTTATGAAAGCAATAGAATAAACAAGCCGGTCAATCATACACGAATATACATACAACACAGCAAGTCAACCACGAACAATCACAACAAATCACCAAATTGCCAAGAATCACAAACACATCAACCACAACGGAAATTTTTTTTCCACTATAACCTCACTCGCTATAAACACATGCTATCTGATGTCATAGCTCAGTAGTCATGACCTGCAGGGGACCCATGGTGTCCATGTACCACTCGTTCCGGAACACTCCTCGAACCCGAGCCCAATCTCCGCTCCAGAACGAACCTCAGACGCGGGATATAACAATAAACCTCTCATTTTTGAAATTGTCGTCGGACCGCGTGCCCATAATCTAGGCCACATGTGTGCCTTGTCGTACCTTTTACAGAACAGTGTTTCTTACCTTCTCAATATCCATATTCACCTCATCATTTCATATCACAATACCCTCAAGAAGACTATATTAACTTCTCATCACAATACATCCATTGCAGATTAAATCACACGGGAATAATGGCATGAAGCCTACACAACATTCAATCACAAACACATAGGAGCTTAACTACACAATATCATGTAATGAATACTAGACATGCTTTCTTCTAATGAAATCACGAACATACATTCAACTAACCAAAGTCTAACTCAAGTAAACCGTAACCTACCTCAGAGTAGAGCTAGAGCAATGCACACTTTCTTGCTACAGCCTTTCCTTTCCTCAAGGCCTCAATACGTTCACGGTCTAAAAATAGAAGGGTTAATGAGTCATATTGCTCAATTCGCAAATACCAAGGCAAGAAATACCCTTCCCTCTCCCCATTCTAAAGGTGGGTGATTCTCTAGATGATAAACAAGCTATCAAAGCCCTTAATGTTCATAACCATCAATTTCTACCACATTCTATCAAACATTCCTATTACAAGCAGTTTTTATGGTAAAGACACTATTTCTATAGAACCCTAGGTCTCAATCACTTAGTTTACTATTCTAATTGTTCAATTTTTGACAAATAGCAACTAATCAATCCATTTAAATGATAAATACACATTAATAATCCCAACCCATCAAGTTTAGAATGTTTATTGATATTCTAGGGTTCCTACTTCACTTTCACCATTAAAGATCCGTGAAGATAATTACAATAACGAAGGGAATGGAATCGTATAATGAAAAGCAAAGAGACTTACCTCTCTAGGTTAACTTGCCCTAGCTTGAAAATCCTTTCTAGGTGCTTGTTGGAAAGTGTGTTGGTGTGTTATGAATGAAAATATAAAACTAAGGCATTAAAACACGGATTTTGCCTTCCCGTCAACCGCTGTGGCGGTCACTACGTTCGCCATAACTGTCTCGACGTAGCCGTTTGCCACCACCGCTATGGGCCGGTCCCAAGATAAATCGGCTCACCGCTATAGGCATCGTCGTCACCCCTCTATAGCGGCCTCGGGCAAAGGCCCGCCACAGCTGCCCCAACAGAAAATGGCGGATCGCTGAAAGCGGTCAGTCTACCGCTATGGCGGTGGCAGCGGTGCATTTTGGGCAGTAGCTCGATTTTCTGTCCAGTTTTCCCCCTATCACCCCACATTTCATCCAAAGCCTCAAAAACACAACACAAAACATGCATATATACAAAAAGACGCCCTACGAATCCACCCGTGGCCTCTAAATTTCCAATGGAGTCCTAAATTCCCATAACGATCGAAAAGGTCGTTACAACATCCTTCCTCCTTAGAAACATTCGTTCACGAATGTTGTAGCTTGCGAGCTTACGATGCTTTCATTAGTTCCTTGAAATGGTTGTCCTCCTTTAATTCCTGATCTCCATGCCCTTATACTATGTGCTCATTAGTCTTCTTTCATATTCTCCCAATTTTTTGTCAAACTCATTCACTAGTTCCATATCCTCATGTTCTTATGTATGTACCCAGTGGTCAACTGATATCTAGCTACCGTCCTGGGACCTGTTGCCATTAAGATGGTTTTAACTCATGATTGTTACAGCTCCCCACTGATTTGTGGGCACTCTTAATTGTTGTACTCTTTTGCCTTGCTCCTTATCTCTCTACTAGTAGTCAAATTCTCTTATTCAAATATGGCACCCTTTCTTGCTTGCTTCTTTGATGCTATTTTAGATTATCCTTTTTTATACTAGTCGACCTTATATACATACCATATCATCTCTTTTTAATTCCTTGGTCGGACTCTTTAATTCCTTACAATATCATCCTATTCATACTTGAACTTTTCCTACAATTTCCTCTCCTCAGTTTTAGCATAATTGCAATATAAACTCATAAAAATGGAACTAAGATAAAATCCTACTTAATCATAACTTCCTTTTGATATGAGTATGCTTCCCTCTTTAAATCCTTGGCTCTCTTATACCGATGACTAATTGAGACTTATACTAACCTCCATTCTTCTTCGGCTCCTTATCGTCGTCCTTGCACCATTCTGTTAGCCATTTCATCATGGCGATTGTTTATAGAGTTCTATAACATATACTCTCATATTTGATATGACCGGCGACTTGTGACTCCACGACTTGCGAGATACTTTCTACTCTCAGGTAGCACTGCTGGCTTGCTATCCATAGGCACACCATCTTCCTTTCTTTTGGAGATCATTGAACTCCCTATAATTATTCCTCTTGTTAAAACTTTCATCACTTCTAGTGCTAAGATTTCCCTTTTGTAATCTAGATTGTCCTTTATACTTACTCCCTGGTCAGCTTACAGACATTTCTTACTCCTTTCGTTACCTCTCGGAGTACGTTACTGCACACTTAAATATAACCAAAATTTCTCTGGTACGAGCGATTCGAACCATAGTCCGGAGACATAACATGTCACATTGACAAAACTCATTCTCCTTCCTAGATTTGTCTCATGATATACCTGCATTTAATCCATTCTCACTTTTCTTTAGCACATTCTTGACATATCAGTTCATCTCAAAATTTGACTCCTTCAATCCAATATATTTCCCTCTCTTGAGCTTCAGAATATTGTAGCTCATCTTAGAACTGAATTTGTTCTTCCCCCCTTTTAAAGGATGTTCTCCTATACCGTAACCTTTGAGTGTAACCATCTTTGATAGTCATCTGTCCGACCTTAGCGATCCTTTAACTCCTCTATTCCATATAATGTCGGAGTTCTTTTCATCGCATGGTTTAACTTGTTTTCCTTTTTGCTAGTTGAGTTCTTGTATCAAATCAAAATGCTTATACATATCGGATACAATTCAAATGCCTTCTTTATTGTCTTTTCACTTCTACCTCTCATGACTAGTAGTCCACAGGTTAATGAATTAATGGGGACATCGAATTCATTAGGCCCCTTATGGAGTGTCCGATTATACCACGCTCTTTTAGCCCTAGTCTTTCTCCACGACTATCTTCTTAATATCCTTGAAATTCTCCTTGCTCTGGGTTCCCTGATTTATATCTATATTATACCATTAAAAGTTGATAATCCACACCATCCATTCCCATGACTCATCATTTCATTAGCTTAGCTCATTTTGTCCCGTAATTCTTCTTAACTACTTGTTTGCATCACAGCTATGTATCATAGTCCTTCTAGTGTTCTGTTGGTTCTTGTTCTTATCATGAAATCCTCACAAAGTACACCCTTTCCTTTCTTCTTTCCTCGAGTCTTCATCTTTCTTTATGATACTACAACTTGTGCACACATCTATATAGATATATATCTCGAATTTTCTTGATTTTCTTCATGATCGCATCTTTACATCTTTCACACAACCATTGTATTATAATTTCAATTTGTTTTCCCTTGGGCAAGCCTACTGATTCACTAACCTTCTCCTTGTTTTCGGTGGCCACATAATTCCCTTTAACCATTTCATTGACACCTCCTCCTTCCTTCAGTCCTCATAGTTTATTTTGTTTTCCTTTACTCGTAAAATGCCTGTTTCCATTAGTCATCCTTTACTCTTAGGTTAGGAAACCTTGGAGTGTTCCGTTACGAGTGAGAATCCCTTTTGACGCTGAAAATCTCTTTTTGAGGTACTTTATTCCCTTAAATAGGCGTACCAATCATGGGTTCATATCCATTCTCCTAGTTAAAACTCAGGAGTTTAAAATTCCCTCATCGCTCTTATAAGATTTGTTTATTTCTTCTCAAGGATGCACCTTTATTTATTATTTACAACCTCCTTGGTTCTAATTATGAAGACGTATAGGTTGGTTCCAGGGTCCTCACGTTCATCCCTTGTCACGTATAACATTACTCTATCTCCGTTGATTTATTTAAATTTGATCCTAACGTCGCGCTCTTTTCATCCTAACCCTTTCCTCAAATATGTATTACTTGACCCTCAATGCGTATACGTTTTCCTTGTCCAAGTTTCTCTCCCCTTCATGATATCATTAACCTTCTTTTTCCTAATGCTCCTTCTTACATTGTTGGTCGCGTTACCGCTATCTGACTTTAATTCTCGAGAAAACTCAATCCTGATTCTCTCTGTAGCGCTTGCTACCTCAATTTTTATATACAGCACATTCAATATTTTTAATATGTCGTAACATTAATCATAAGGGTATACATAATACTCGATGTAGCCACTCGTGACTTATCTTTTTTATCGCTTTTCAACACCTTTTTCTTGCGAGATATCCCATTACCATTTGATCTTATCTTGAATGTGGGCTTAATACATCCGCCCAATCTTTTTTTGTCCAGGCTAGCTAGAGAATTTTAATTGTAAAGCTCATATGCTCCTAATTTCTTTCGGGCTATTCTGGTTTCTCATATTCTTTTTTTGTATGTCTAAATTTGTAAGCCTTCCTAGCATACCTTCCTACATCCTAATTGTAACTCCTGGCGATATAACTTTACTTACAAATCTTTACTCATACTTGTACCCTGCCTCTTTGTCTAAAATAATCAACCTCACATCCTTTACTTTCCTGTAGCAACCGAATCGATCCTTGCGATATTTTATCTTCACTTGTACACCTACTCTCTTCTTTCCTTACACATAAGCCGACATCGCACCTAATTTCTCTATCGTCAAATAACCTTCACAACACCCGTCTAAATAAATTGAGGCAAATCCTTCTTATAAGGATTAGCTAGAAATACACCACATATTCCTAAGGTTGATACAATCTCTGCTTCCTTCATCGGCTACACAACATCACATTTAGAAGTTATATAAGCAATCTAGAAGATAATCATAATTACATTCCAACTTACCTATCCATTTCTCATTCTTGAGTTCAAGGTCATCATTAATACCCGAAGTAACTTAGCCATAATGATTCTCATAATAGTACAAACTATCAAATACTTAGAAACCCCCTTGAAGTCGAATGACTGGTGACTTACGAATCCCAATGTAAACTCACATCATATAGGAAAGCCCGATAAAACGAGTCTGTGCGCCTGTTATCAACCCGTCCTGGTCTTATGTATGTATAAACTTCTAGGGTAAAACTTTCCCCTACTCGTTAGCTTCCTTTCCCATATCAATATCTTTTCGTTATCTCTTACTCACTAATCTATAAATCATAATACTGCATTTGAATTCTTAATGTCAACTTTCCCTATATCTTCAATAAATCTCAATTCTCCGAAATCTCGAATGCACTCATTCCAAATCCTTTAATTACTAATCATTTTTCCCCTCCAGGGTTCTTCCCTTGAATTAAAATCATTCTAAAACTTCTCTTTGAAGTCTCATAATTGTTCATTCAATCATAACTTACTAAACATCCGATTGTCACATTTTCCCTTCCTTCTTCCTCTATAGCCTAGACATTCAAACAATCTAATTTGTAAAAATTTCGGCAGAGTTTCCTCTATACTTCTTGCCCTCTTTCCGCACACGACGGAAAACAAATCCAATGCCTCACAGGGCGATCACAATACCCTAACATTTACCTCAGGTTCTTATATCAAAGTCTATTAATATCAATAATGTAGGAAACATACCTTTCGGAGTAACAACTTCAATTCTCATCAAGTATTTCATAGCGGCATAATTGACTACATATCCATAATCAAAATATTTAGGGTTAGAATCAGGGACACCTCATCCTATACTTTAGCTCTACGGCACAATCTAAGATGAGAAAGAAGGGTCAATTATTCCTAAATGCCCTGTAGCCTCTTGTTTATAAGTGTGGCGCACTTCACACCCATAAACAAGACTCCACTAGATACGGCTCATAGACACACCCTAGGATGAACTGCTCTGATACCACTTTTGTCATGACCCAACCAGAGGGCCATGATGGGCACCCGGAGCTAACACGCTGAGCACCTCTAAACATACATCTCATAAACATTTCTGGGTGGACCATAAATGTCACACCCCAATTTCTGATAGGGTGTGATGGGCACCCGACCCTTATCCAGGGCCGAGCGAACCCTCAGACTATCGTAATACTCGTACTCACATTGGGCCCTAGACCAAATCATAAATACAAAATTTCAAATCAAACACAAACTTGCGAACGTACAAATTCTGTAATATATCATATAACAAAATGTCGGCTTATAGAGCCGCTCACAACTGACATCTGATGCACATGACTCTGTCTGCAAAGTCTCTAACATGACTCGGATATCATAATATGCACAAACTCGACTCGGCAAAGCACTCTAACAAGTGGAGCTCGCCAATCCCGCTGGAATGCTTCGCTAATACCTTTAGCTCACCCGGTGTACTGCGCGGATGAACGCAGCCACATAGAAGAAAAGGGGGTCGTGACGGAATATGTCTTGCCGAGTATGTAAAGCGAAATACGGAATCATAGAAACAAAATACGAGAAGATAGACATAATATGCAAAGTATCAAAATATGTAGTTAAAATGCAAATCATGCACGGGCTCTTAGGAACGGTGGTCGCCGCTGTCGTTGGCGCCACGCCACGAAGATCACACCGAAGATTTCGGATCTCGTAACCCGACAAATCCCATAACACACCATAGCCAACCATCACACCATAACACAAGATCACACCAAACGGAACCGGCCTGAGAGGAGCTCGGTGAACCGTAACACAGCATCACACCGGAATTTATCATATCGCGCACGAGCATAACCGGCCCGGGACTCGGTGAAGGAGGTACAACCATGCACGAGCGGAGTCGTGAGCATACATATGTATAAAATCATAATCATAAATCATTAAGTAAGTAAGAAAATTCATATGCAGGAGTCCAAATGAAACGAAACTTACATTTTTCCGAAGGTCGTCCAGAATAGGCATAGAGAGGTCGCGGGCCCCACGGACGGGTGTCGACCCCCGTCCGAGCCCGACTAGGTAGGAAAGTTATGTCTTATAAACATACATACTATGTTTGGGGCGATCCGAGCTCGTATGTAAAAGTTACGGACGTTTGAAGTTCGGGACCCTTTTGTAATCAATTCTTTATAAAACCTTTGAAATTCATTCTTTTGAAAACATGAAAATCTTATTTTGGTCCCATTAAGGAGTAGATTTTAAGGAACGAACAAGGTACATACCTAAGCTCGGATTCTAAGAGTGGAATTACCCCAAGACTCGTCATAGCATAGTACTAAGACATGCCAAAGAAAAAAAAGTGAGCTTTACATACCTTGGCCGCGCCTTCCTTGCTACGCTTATCCGTCCTAACTTGATGGTCTACATGCAAGAGAATTCATCCACTCATTAGTTTCATTATCAAATACTTGCCTTAACCTTTCAAACGCATTCACTTATATTCTGCCGGAATTTCGGCAGCACATCCCCTGTATATTCACCAACCCCGAGAATTCAACTCGGCTAATATCAACAACAACCAAACCAACAACCATCCAAACAAGATTTAGGAACATTAACAATCAATTCAAGTTCATATATTCTAAAAACCATTCAAACAACGTTTAAGAATACTTTAAGCAACTTGCTCGGTAATTCCAACTTTCCAACAAAAGCATTATTCTTCACAAAACTTCTCCAACCCAACGACACCACATGAACATGTTCCTTTCTTCCCAAATTCATAAGCTACACTACCAAACCACACTTTTAACAATATTATCCTTACAAATTCAAGAAACTACATTAAGGTCATACTAAGCTTCAAATCAGTCCGCACGGTTTTAATCTTCAACTTGGATCATTAACCTTCATTTTACGTCGTAGAATTTATGTCGACGACAACCAAAACGCAAGATAACATTAATTCATTTAATGCACACAAGGCAGCCCCTACACGGCCCAACATCAACATCTATATTCTCATGAATTCATTCATCTTCTACACATTACAACAACACACAAAACATGCTATATACAATTAATTCCTCTCTTCACACAACATACACCACACACGGCCAAACCTTAACTTTCACGGCTCAACTCTAACATCCATATTTCCATAATTTTCATTCATTTCCACACTTAGCAACATACATGAACCATTCATAATACAACAATCCAACATGTTAAGTAAATTAATCCATCACTTCCGTACCATGCTACATATACACGGCTACACAACACAACACTATAGCTTTATGAACTTCATTTACTTTACATATCACAACATACATAAACATCTACAAAACACTTAAGGAAGATTGAATCTCACCCTTTCCTCTACCTTTGCCTCTCGGCTAGGCCTTGATTGTTGCCAAATGAATGGTTTTCTTGTTCCAACATCTAGCTCATGATGATAAGGACCTTCCAAAGGGTTGAAAGGCTTGAAGAACAGAATTTTTCTCATCAAACCGCATACATAATCTCAATTTTTCTTGAAATTTCCATGGTGAAAATGACAAGTTGCCTTGCCTTGTAAGACTTGTTCATATATATATATTTAGCTATGGTCACATGGCCAAGCACATGACCCTTGGCCGGCCATGCTCTTGATTTTTCCTTTTTTTTTTGTCTCCAATTTTTCTTCAAATCTCTAGAATTTTCCTAGAGTTTCCTTGAATAAAAATAACAAAGATGATTTAATTATCATCTTATACTCCTATAAATAATAACCACATGTGGCCCTATGGCCCACTCCACCTTAGCCCTTAATTTCATGAACCTTTAACTTTTTCCATAATGCATTCTTCGTCCAAAATTTTTCCCTTAACGCCTCCTTCCAACAAAATCGTAACCATTTTTAACAAAACAACGTCGAGAAATAACCTTGTCCATAGCTCTTCGCAACCAACTTAAAAATATTCCGACGCGCGAAATGCGAGATATAACAATAAAGATAGCTCCTGGATATCATAACTTGTAAGGACATATATCACAATATGACGGCACATCTCTATATAATCTTCAATAATTATGTCCATTATCACCTGCCGACAAGGCTACTAAAAGGTTATACAATGATATGAGCCGGTAGGGGTACAAAATGTCTAACTGTACACACATGTCTACGAGCCTCTACATAGAATACATGTAACCATAAAGACCAATATCAAAGAGATTACAGCTCTCAAGTAAGTGGAGTGCTCCTAAGAATCAGCTGATAAAGCACGTACGGGTCAGATCCGTCTACCTGCGAGCATGAACACAGCGTCCACAAGAAAGGTCGTCGGTACGAATAATGTACTGAGTATGTAAGGGATGAATAATAACATAATAAGAAATATGAAACATAACATGAGATAAAGGTTATCATCTGATTACCTCATAAGGCGGATATCATGCATGCTTAGCTTTCTTTTAAAAAAAACATTTCTCATACATATATAACATAATAGTGCTGCGGAATGTGCAGCCCGATCCATAAATATATTATATTGCTGCGGTATGTGCAGCCCGATCCATATATATATTATATTGCTGCGGAATGTGCAGCCCGATCCATTTACCCATCTATCCCGCGTTCGGGCATCCCGCGTCCGGGACGATATCATAGTATACCAACTGATCAGGTGGTTATGCGTATATAAACCTCACCTTTCCCCATATCCCGTATGTATATATAAATGTGCAGCCCGATCCATTTACCCATATATCTCGCGTTTGGGCATCCCGCATCGGGGACGATATCATAGTATACCAACTGATCAGGTGGTTATGCGTATATAATGCCTCACCTTTCCCCATATCCCGTATATATATAATATAAGTAGCATGCACGAGAGCCCAAATAAAAGCTACGACTCTATCGGAATGACGTAAGGTCGGTAACCTCCGATTTATATTATGGAACAATTATCACCGCTATATCTCACCTTGAAGGAACAATTATTATAAGGTGAGATCAACAACAATGAATAAAATGGAGAAAATTATGAAATAAGCTCAATAATCTCATAATAGCATTAAAATCATAAGCTTTGGAATTTCTAGAATTAGAATCATCATCATCATCATGTCCATCATAGAAAACATCTCATCTTTAGTAGCATAATGTCACGACCCAGCTAGAGGGCGATGACGAGTACCCGGAGCTAACCTACCGAGCACCACCTATCTTGCTCATCATCATATTCAACTTGGTTCAACACAATTCTCAAGCAAAGCTTACCATGAAACGACCTTCGATTACCCCTCAAAATATACATATATGTACAAGCCCACGAGGCTACAAAATAATGTGCAAGTCATACACTAAAGAGATCATAGAACAACTGCTACCGAGATATGTCTACGAGCCTCTAACTAGAGTACTGAAAGTCATGAAGACGGGACAGGACCCCGCCATGCCCCAAATATAAACACAAAGAATATACCAACGAACGGCAACTCTGGAGTAGTGGAGTGCTCCTGTGCATCTGCTGAATAAGCTCCTAGGAATCTGAACGGTCTCCTTGTCTACCTGCGGGCATGAACGCAGCGTCCACAAAAGAAGGGATGTCAGTGCGAATAATGTATTGAGTATGTAAGGCATGAATAATGATATAATAAAGGGATAAGAAACATGAGATAAAGAGATAACCTGCACATATGATTGCCTCTCAAGGCGTATACCATGCATGCTAACTTTTACTTTTAAAATCACATCATAACACACACACACACACACACACACACACACACATATAAGTAAGATGTCTGAGTCATATATCATCACTAGCCCGCGTCCAGGATAGTCTTCTCACGCCGCCCACTAGTGGTGACTGCCCGGCCAATTAGGCCTGATCTAACTATCATCATCCATAAGCCGGCCACTTACGCCCAGCGTAGTGGTGTCTGCCCAGCCAACTAGGCCCGGTATAATCATATATAAAAATAAGCATGCATGTGAGCCCAATCAAAGCTACAATCATATTGGAGTGACGTAAGGCCGGTGACCTCCGATTGTATTATGGAGCATTCATCATCACTATGTCTCACCTTGAAGGAACCAATATCATGAGGTGAGACTACAATAGGAAATAACATCAATTAATTCATGAAATAAGATTGTCAACTCATAATAGCATCATCTCATAGGCTTCGAAATCTCTGAAAAATAGGATCATCAGCATCATCATTCTCATAGAACATATCTTGTCTTTAGCTCATAAGGGACTCTTAATAATCCTACACTTTAAACTTTGGAATGTAAGAAGGTCATGGAAGCATAGAAAAGAAATCATAATATAGAAGTCATGCCTTTGAAAGAAAGGGATTAGCCTTACATACCTTTGCGTCTCCTTAACAACTGAACGTTCTCCTTCCAAGCTCATGACTCTACGTTCAAGAGAATTCGTACTAAATTAGCTTATTGAGAACATGCTTAAGTCTAGACTAAAGCGACTAAAAGGATAACAAAAATTAGGCAGCATTTCCTTTGTTTCAACAACTTCTCCATATACTAAACAATTTCCCAAAAATCAATAGCAACACCCATAATATCATAATCCCTAGATTTCTTCAAATTAAGCATTGTTTAATCCTCAAAACTCCTTTTCAAAGTCATCCATAACCATAGCTACAACATAATACCATATTCATCTACATATAATACTTCCTCAACATCGTTTGTATCATCCACAACAACATTATACTCATAGCATACTGAGAACTATGACTCAAGTCAAGTTACTATTCAAGAATATCATTAAATCCATGTTCTAGCTTCATATTCTACTTCCTTCTTTCATTCAAGTTACTCCACCACCAAATACTCTTAATAACATGAAATAGATGAAAAAACTCACCTTTGATCATATAAGGATGAACTTTGGATGCATATGCTTCACTTGAGAGAAACCCCAACTTCAATACCACAAGATTTCTTTACTTCTACAAACCCTAGAGGGCCTCTCCACACTTGATTCTCTTAATTCTTGGTAATTAATCTTTGATTTCCCATGGGTGTGTTAAAATGACATGGAGAATGTTCTAGATCTTTCAAGAGTTGTGGAGAATGTGGGAAATGAGAAATATGAACTTGGGTCGTCTATTTATAAGGGGAGAAAAATCTGACCCAATTGAGTTATACGGGCACTTATACGGTCCGTATAAGTGACCGTATGATTCCATCAGAGATGACCCTTCTCTGTGACTATTATACGGACCATTATACGGACCGTATAAGTGGTCGTATAACCCACTTTTTCTCGAACTTCTCTCATTGATTCATTTGACCTCCAATCCTTATGAAACCTTCTTGGCACTTATATAGTACTTCATTAACCATCCAAGGGGATTTATATCTCTTACTCAAGGTGATTGTAAGTAAGGCTTAACTCAAACAATGTGAAATTCTCCCAAATAAGACTCTACCTTAACTTTCTCCGATGAGCTTTTTTCTTTTGCCTCAAATGTCTTTGGAATCTTAATTAGAATTATTAAATATCCTTTCCTACTTGTAGGTACTTCATGTTCACCTTAAGCTTGTGTTAGTCTATTCACAGCACAACAACCCAAAATTTCTGAGGTGTAACACATAAGAAGCTTTTAAGAATCATGAACTTCTAACTTTTGGAAGTAAGAAGGTTATGGAAACACATATGGAATCATAACATAGGAATCATGCCTTTTGAAAGAAAGGGACTAGCCTTAATATACCTTTTCGGTCGCCTTAACTTTAACTAGTTAACGCTTATCCTCCCAAGCTTATAAATTTGCATTCAAGAGAATTCATATCATTGTTAGTCTTATCTTCATATGCTTGTCTTAAGCCCTCAAATTAATTCCATTTAAAATCTGCCGAAATTCGGGCAACATCTCCCCTGTTGATATCCCAGCCCGAAATCACAATACCAACAAAACAACAACAATAGCAATACTAATATCAACCATATCATCATCAATACCAAAATATTCCATAAAACATCCCACACGATGTTTTTCAACATACAACAACAATATACACTTCCTTTCTTTCCAATCAAGGAGCATAATCTCATCAACACACCAATAACATTAGATACCATGCATATACATGTAAATCAGCCCAACCACACGGCCACAACATGCTCAAAACAGTCCATAAACACAACAACTATAACACAATACTTTATGACCTTTCCTCCATAACTATTTTCACTTTTAAGACTTGCTAAACCTTCAGATCAACTCAACATAAGAGATAGGATAAATAACATACCTTATACTTGAATAAATTTAGCCACACCAACTTTCTTCAAGATCAAACTCACCACAACATCAAGTAGAAGCAAGAACAATCACCTTTCATGGACTAGTTTGGTGTAATCTTGTTAAATCCTTGATTTAATGGGCTATAAATGTTTGGGGGATGTATTTGGAGGTTTCTAGGACTCATGAGAATGTAAAATGATGAAAAAATGGGGTTGATCGGGGGGGGGGGGGGGGGGGGTTTATACCCCTTGTCCACCGACTTTCCCAAGTGGGATTCGCGGAAGCCATTTGGCAGTTTAGATGGGTTATCTTAAAATGGCCATAACTCCCTACTCCAATGTCGTTTTAACAAACGGTTTATTGTGTTGCAAACTAGACTCAACGAACTTCATTTTAGGCTTTTGAAACACCTTAAAACTCCTAATATACCTAGAGATATACCCCTCCAAAGTTGAACCAAAATTCTGCCAACTTTTTTCCAAATTTCTGACAAACTTATTTTCTTCGATTTGCTTGGTCCCAGAATCTTCCAAAACTATCTATACATGATGTTTATCATATACTTTATAATTTTCATGTCCTTTGGTTCCATGGTCGTCCTTCCCGGTTACGACTTACGAGATTGTAATTCATCCTTTACTTCATTATTACGTACTTCCCATGGCTTGTACCTTCCAAAACTTCATGGGATGTCTCCAATACTCCATTAATATGATGAAATACGTGGCATGTTTATGCTCTGAAAGTACGAGGTGTAACAAATTAGGAGACCTCTCTTTTTCTTTTGAGATAAAGGTAATTTTACAAAGCTAGCACTAAGTAACTGTTGTAGTAATTACATTTCCCTTACCGTCTTAATTTTCCTACTGAATACCGCTATTTATGGTTGCTACATGCTAATAAGTGTTCATAGTAATGTTTAGGATTCAAGTTCTCCAACTCTGAGCAAGCATATAAACTTTCTTTGAATCGGCTTGTTTTTTCGTACTTCAAAGCTGAATACCTCCATTTTCCCTGGTGTGTATATGGATAACAGGTCCACATATTCTTTATTTCTCCTTTTTCGCTTTAAAGTGGGTTTGTTGTTATTTTTAGCATAGTATTACCTATTGTTATTATAGGCATTTCAAGATCTTGAGTCACTAGATTTAGGAAGAGTAATCTTATTATATGTATATACTATTAAGTTTTTTCTCTTTTTGCATATGTCCATAGACTTCAAATTGAAATCAGGGGTTCAATTGAATCCACAAAACCTATACTAAATTTGCCTTTGACTATTAATGTAATGGTCTTGTGCACAGCTAGAAGGGCCTTACATCCCACTCAAAACTGGAAGGAGGTATGACAGTAGTGTTAGAAAAATGAGATTTTTCTGGATAATCTTTAATTTAATATTTCCAATTTTGATACTTTGTTTAGTTTTTAAAGGAATGGTGGTCCTTGTTTTGTGGAATATGTCTTGTAAGAAAGGACAATAGTGGTTGGATAAGTAAGGTGTCCTACTAACTTTTGAAGTGTATTATATAGATATATGTAGGGGTGTTCATGGTTCGGTTTGGGTCGGTTATTGGTTAAAACCATAACCAAACCAATTTAGTCGGTTTTTAAATGTCTAAAACCATAACCAAACCAAGTAAAATAATAACCACCGGTTTGGTTATTGTCGGTTTGGTTCGGTTTGGTTCGGTTTTCAATTTATGACTAGCGTGACAATTCAAATATTCTCTCTCTACATTCTTCAAATTTCTTATGAAGCTCTTTTTTCCCCACGGCATACAAGGGCGAACTTTGCTGCATATTGAGGGAAATATATGCTGATGGCAATGTAAAATGAAAAGAGATAGTAGGATTTTTACTTTTTACCCTTATGCTTACGACTTATTAGAGTTGGGATTGGATTGTTGGACTTGGACATATTCTTTTAAGACATGGGTCTTAAAAATAAGTAGACCAAAATTAAATTAATAATTAAAACGTATAAAATATCTTTAATTATTTATGAAAAGTTAATATTATACATATAAATAATTATAAATTTTATGTATATAATTATCGGTTTGGTTCGGTTATTTATTCGGTTATTTTTTACTATAACCATAGCCAAACCAAATATTATCGGTTTTTTTCAAATTTAAAACCAAACCAAACCAAACCAAACCAAATGTCGGTTTTTTTATTCGGTTTGGTTAAATTTTCGGTTTGGTTTTGGTTTTAACCAAAACTGTGAACAGCCCTAGATATATGTGTGTATGCCTTTTGGAAAATGAAATGAATGAAAAAAGTTTCTGTTGAACCTATTTGTTTTCTTTGTAGTTTCAAAAGCTAACAGTGTATCAGAGCCCTTCTTCTTGAGGGATCTGTGAAGGAAAAAAGAAAAAGGTTTTTTCTGCAGTTCTTCTAAGGTAAGAAGAGCCAAGCAGCAGTAACATGGCTTCCAACAACTTCTTGGGTGCAGGTCCTCCCATGTTTATACGGGAGAATTATCACACATGGGTGATAAAAATGAAGGCTTATGTCAAAGCTCTTAGTTTATGGGAAACAATTGAATGTGAACCTGATCCTACTCCATTTGGACCAAATCCAATTGTTGCACATATGAAGATTTATGAAGATCTGAAGTCAAGGAAATGTTGACACCTAATTTTCACCTCATATGACGCGTATTTTTAATTTTTCAAATTTCCCGAGTCAAAGACGGAGTAAGGACACTTCCCTTCAATTTTAAAATTTCAAAAATCCCGAGAAGTTGTAAAAATGACGTTTAATTATTATTTCTTTAAAAAATTAACAAATATAAGAAATGCGAGTTGTTTACTTTCAACCCGCTCCGTCTAGTCCGGAAAAATTGTTAAATTAAACAGCGTGTTAATTACGGCTCATTTTAATTGCATTTTTCACATTTTAAATATTACCCGGAACTATATCAATATTGGGCTTATCTTAAAGCTAATATTTTTATTTTGCGAGTCTTAAATTTTAATTTGCCTAAATAATTATTTTACTTAATTATATAAGTGTTATAATATACATTTTATAATTATTAAACTAGGATGGGCAGGGGCGCGGGGGGGGGGGGGGTTTGTTTGTTAAATTTTAAAATTTAAGTGGGCAAAAGTTTTTAAAAAAATAAGGGGTGAGAATTTTGTAAAATAAACTTCTCCCCCCCTCCCCCACTTCATTTCCTCAACTCGTAACCCCTCTTCTCATTTTCAGGAGATAGAGGTGATTTTTTAGGGTTTTAATTACGCCTTCAATTCATGGCGATTTTGGGCTTATTTTCGCTAATTGTTTGAGGGTTTTTGATCTTAACCATGTGCTTTCATGGTTTCCAGGTTCAGTTCCCTTCGAATTTCGTTTTTGCTATCTAAATTAATCTTTAAACTAGGATGTTATTCGGGTTTTGATTGGGTTAAGGTTGCCATGGGCAGGGTCACGAGCCCTTAGCCATCTTGTGCACCTTAGCACCACAAAATCAACACTTAGGGAAAATTTCCTAGCAATTCCCTAATTTCAGGTACATGAATTGGTGATTTTATCCCATTGTACTAATTAGTACAACTATACCGTGGGAATATAGGCTGTTTTGTACTATTTTGATTTTATTTTAGATTTTTATTTGTTTATTGGATAGATTTTAGGGTACAAATTGGTTGGATTTTGTTGTCCTACGTGGAGAATTTTGAATTATCTGTAATAGGGTACAATTTTAAGATTTTTTGGGGGGAAAACTTAGGATGAGGTGTCCATTTTTATCCTAGGATTCCCTAATTTGGAAAAGTCTATAAATAGCAAGTTTAGGAGTTGGAAGAGAGGACCCTTTTTTCGAAAATTTAAAAGCATAGGCTTAAAATATAAGAGATATACAAGAAATATATGTAAACAAAAACAGTTTTTATAAGAAATACTATAAGTATCTATTCAATATACATAGATATACAAGAAGTAAAATATAAAGAAAGTTGATTTTTGAGGATCAAAAGGGTTAGTGGTTTGAAGTTTGAAGATTTAATCCTATTTTGGTCTTTAGGTTGCCCCAATAAGAGGTAAATCCTATTCCAATCCTTATTTCTATTTCCAGTCATGATTATGCTTTGTTTAAGCTTGTTTACTATTTGAAATGCCATAAATGTTTAGTCTAGTACTCAATATTGTTGTTTCTGTGCTTGTTTTATTATTCAAAGTTATAAAATGAGCTAAGTGTTAGATTATGTTATACTAAATAGACATTATAACTTACTACTTTAAAAAATAGGAAGAAATAACTGAAAATGGGGGGTCTAAGTTTTTTTTAAAGTTTTGTTTAAGGGTAGCTAGTTAGATGATTAGGACAAGAAGTTGAGTTGGCTATAATCTATATTTGAAATTATAATCTCATGCTTTTTAGCTTTGTGTTTTGAAACTGTGGTAGTTTTGGAGACTGTTTTGATAGGATAGGAGTACTTAGCTATGATTTTGGGTAAGATATAGCTGTTCTGAAATCTGGAAATAACTCCTATGGTTTATTTCGATTCTAGATTCTATTTTGCTCCCATGTAGTTGAATATGATTTTTGTTAATTGCTTAAGTTCATTTTAGAGTAGTATATTTGCTTGATATGTTGAAAATTGTTTTAAGTTAGTAAGTTTTCCTTTAAAATGATTCATGGAGTTATTTGTAATTCTGGAATAAGGTTTCATGAAAGCTGAATATCATGAGTTTGCTTTTGGTTGGATGATTATGTCCTGTCACTCCCTTTACAGTCTAAACTACTAAAAATGTGATACATAACTAGGCTAAGTGTTTAACAACTTGATTTGTGATTAATACATTTCTAGTTTTTTGTGAAAAAAATGATTTCAAAGATTTTAAGTCACTACTAGAATTTAGTTTGTAAACCTGAAACTCTGAAAATTTGTTTATGTGTTCATTTTGATTTAGAACTAAAAACTTAATGGCCTTTATGACTTATTAGCCTATCCAAGTAGTTTAATAAGTTTGAAAACTGATTTGAAATGTAGTTTGGAAGATTTTGAAATCATAAAGTTGTTTATGTGAGGTTAGTTAATAAATTGGAACCTATTTCTGTGTCAAAACTACTTCTATGTGACTTTTGCTAAATGTTGCAATGCAACTTAGAATAAGCTGTTGAATTTGAAATATTGAATCACTATTTTCTCCTATTTGCCCTACTTGAAACTGCTTAGAACCAGTTGAATTGTCTCACTTAGTTAACTTAGGAGGATATCTTGTGAGTTTTGGAATATCTTGAGTCTGAAAAATGCTTTTTTGAAACCTCAAAGATTTGTACATTGCTTGGATGATTTTTGACACTAGTCTAGGTCTGGACCCTAGAGTAAACTTGCTTATTTTCATCCCTGAATCTCTTAAAATCAAGTTAGAACTTGAACTAAAACTTTGCCTAAGACTTAAAAAAGGAATTATGTGAAAATCCTGCTTGCTGAGTTACTTTGACTTGAAGTTTGAATATTATTCATGTTTGGTTTGCTATATGTTCTTACTTAACTTGGATGCTTAAAAACTAATTTGAAAAGTTATAGTATAGGAAGATATATTGGACTTATGTTTTGCTTGGAATGGCTTTAAATCTTGAGAATGGAGTTGGCTTACTTGTTTACTCACCTACATGCAACCCTAAGTTATTCTGGTTTGACATTTGAAGTTTGAATCCTATCTATCATTGAAAATATGGTTGAGGATGTATTAGTGTAGATCTTTTTGCTTTGTTTTGATTCTTTCTTGATGTTCTATTCATTTGACACTATGAATTTAAAAAGAAGAAGAACTGGAAGTAACTTTGATTAGGAGTTGAGTGCTATATTAGTTTATTTTCTACCTTGTGTCTTCCTTCCCCTTTCTAAGTGATCTTAAGGCTTACTTTCATGCTCTATGTGTGACAAACTTCTACTCAAAAATCCTTAAGAATTCTGTTTAACTTGGAATATTGATGAGTTAAGAAAAGATAAAAATGAAGTGGTGTGTTCAATAATTATAAGTTGCTTATGCATTTGTCCTTTTTCCCTTTCCTATTACTTGATGATTCTGCTTATATATTCTTGTTTCCTATATGCCATTTAAGAACTAGGATGAGTGTCATGAAACCTATACTCCTCTTTACTTGATCATGCAACTCAGACTTGAGTATTTTACTATGAACTCTTTCTGTTATGACCATATGTGACCTACTACTTGTGCCTTAGTTCATTTGAGTAGTCTTAGAGATAAGTTTGAGACTAGGACACCACTTAAAACCTTTGCAAGTGTCCTATATGATCTACTACATATTGGAATACCCTGTGATTTACTATACCATCTCTGTAGCTTATTGTGAGTTCTTATATTAAGCCTTTGTACTATTTGTGCATTCTGGGAATTAACTTATGGCTAAATCATCATTTGAGACTTTCCTTTGTGACATATTACAATCTGGCATGGCCAAAGATAACTTTTGAAACTTGTTAAGTTCAAACTTGGACAAATCCAAAGTTTGGGGCTTTGTTAAGCCTCAAAACTGGCATTGTTTTGTCATTTTGATTCTACAATAGACTAATATTGATTGAAAGTGGCAGACTACACCTAGACGACCATGTCTATGCATTTGCTCACCTTAAAAGATAGAATTTGGCTCAACATGTAGGAAGTTTAGAAATACTTGCTTGAATCTGTTTGATCTTTTACCCTAGACTACTGATTAGCTAGCTATTCTAAAACCAAAATCAATATGACTTCTGTGTCCTAACTGCTGCGCATAGTTCTATTCTTGTTTGTATTCCTTGTTATCCTGTCATTTCTGTATTACTTTCGCTCTGAATTTGTTGATAGTTTACTTCAAATTTGGATAATATAAAAACTCAAGGAGTTTATTTGGTCTTTGCTGGTAGTTAAATGTTTGATATGGGCTTGAAAGTGGTAAGCGTTTGGAACCCTTTAAAATTCTTAACCGATTATTTGTTGATGCTTTAGTCTTAAGACACATTTGTGATGTTAAAAGTTAATTAGCAGCCTAAGATTTTGGTTGTGTTACGTTTATAGGAGTTGGATTGACTAAGTATGAGGGGGTGTATATCAGGTATATGGAGGGTATACAATTGTGTTTTGCTCTCCATTAGGTGTATATCATGTATATTCAGTTTTGACACTTAGCAAAATTTGAGAATGGTTTGGTTTGGGCCCTGGGTTCTGGGCTCAACTCTTTATTCAACTGGACCTCTTTATATTGCCTATTTAGTAGTTGGGCTAGTTGGGCCGGTCTACTGTTTTAGCCGATATATTTGAGAAAAATGTCCCTTTTGCATAAATAGTCCCTCCCTATTTGTTTAATAATTATGGGCCTAGCCCAATTCTGTTGTAATTTAATTTTTTGGCCTTGTAATTTAATTTATGTCCTGGAGTTATAAACTAATTCAATGTATGCCCATGCTTATTGTAAACCCCTATCCGTTGGTGGGTCCAACGAGGCCCACTAACTTTCTTAGATCGAGTCGACCTCAACCATGGATGGACTAAGCATTTGGAGCGGATAAATTTTATATGCATTTATTCTGTTGGGCTTGGTAGGCTCAACTCCCTATCTCCTATTATTTACTTGACAAAAATTGATGAAATGTGCATTATTGGAATCTTTTAAAAAATTGTCACGTATTTAGAGTTGCCAAAAAACCATTTTAAAAAATTGTAAAAACTGATTTTGACGAGTATTAGCATGCAAAAACGTTTTGGACTAAAATTGTCGCTTATGAAAGGACATTTCTCTAAGTACAAATCATAATTTTGGACAAAAATTGACTTGATAAATTTTATGGACTTAAAGACAAAAAATGATTATGGACCGTGCATATGGACATTTTGGACAAAAGTTAGACTTAGACTATTTTTTGGATTAACTTGGAAATAAAAATCTAAAAACATAAAATATGGTTAAAATGTGGATAATAATAGTATGCCAAAAAATGATTATATAAAAATTAAAACTAAAAAACCTTTTTCTAAACTCGGGTGGACTACGTAGTGTTCTACTTAGGTTAACGCCTTCGGGTTTTTAACCTAGGTGTTCTAGTCCGAAATTCAAAAAGCCCAATTTTGGGTATTTATGCATAAATGACCAACCTTCATTTGCGAAAATATAAAACATAAGCAGTTTTTTATAAAAAATAATTTATATCTACAAGGCATACTATTAGAACTCGTAGGTCAACCGTATTTTATGGATCCTTCATACCGGGGTGCCTAACACCTAAGATTACAAGAACCCTTACCCAAACTTTGGTATAAATGGTTTCTTTTAAAACACAACCGTTTTAATTGAACCCTTTCGAACTGGTTTTCCTAACTTACCTATAAGTTAGGTGGCGACTCTAAAAAATAATGTCCATTTAGAGTACTATCCACGTAGAAGTATATTTTTTCCTTTTTCTTGGTACGATTGACAACCGTACTTCCCCGGGGCACTTTCTTTTTTAAATAAGGCAAGTGCAAATACGAATCGGAAAAAATACGACCCGCTACAGATGGCGACTCTGCTGGGGACAATTTAAGGTTCTAACCATAA
This sequence comes from Lycium ferocissimum, assembly GCF_029784015.1. Taxonomy (NCBI): domain Eukaryota; kingdom Viridiplantae; phylum Streptophyta; class Magnoliopsida; order Solanales; family Solanaceae; genus Lycium; species Lycium ferocissimum. Next base: position 28,622,044 of record NC_081344.1, read on the forward strand.
GGGTTCCAATAATTTGTTTGCTTTGTATGATATAAATTGTCTAAGTGATATAAACTGTTTATATGTTTAAATTCCCGCAAAATAACTGTCATTCATGCATGCATACTCCGCCACTCCTGGCATTTATTTTACGCTTTTCCAAGGGTGACGACGTGGGATGAGTTGCGGTCATACCTTCACTAAAAACCTTTTTGTTATATTCTTTGGAGGTCTCTAAGGTCGAGTGGGCATGCGGCCATCCCCCAGCCTTAGAGAGCCCACCCCCAGCTTGTCCGCTTGGGTAACCTGTGTCATTTGCTTGAAAAACCACTCTAGAATAACTAGTGTAGAGTGAAACCAAATCCTTACTGATATAACGCATGCTGACCATAGACTGGTTTGGGTATCTCAGACCTACCTGAATCCGACAGACACGTTACTGTGTTCAGTTGGTGTAAAAGCCTGAAGACACTGCATCCCACTACTTGCTATTTGGAAGCATTATTGTGCCTTGTGTGAAATAAATTACTGTTCCTGGGGGCGAGGAACTAACAATGTTCTGTCTTGCAGATGTCTCCTAATGTACAGTTTGATATGATTGTGAGTCCACCACTAGGTTTAGTGATGTGGTGGGAAAGTTTGACTAATGATCGGAAGAAAGAGATAAAGGGTTACATAGGACATCTACCTTCGTTGATGAATATGACTGGGGATTCGGGTTTGCTAGAGATTATTACTGGTTATTGGGATAATGACAGAATGGTGTTCAGATTTGGAGAAATAGAGATGACTCCCACTTTAGAAGAAATTAGAGATGTCTCGGAAAGCGTGGGAAGCGCTAACAGGTCCAAAAAGAAGTTAGCTCAAAATATCCTCATCCCTTACAATCCTACCCTAAAAGAAATTAAAGACATGTTTGCTGTCAACAAAAGCTGATTGGGCACAAGGACTCACTATAGCCTTTAGAGAGTTATATGGGAGGTATTCATCCAAACAGGGGTACGAAAACCACATTCTTGAGTTTTCTTCACTCCAGTCCTGGGATGGTAACCAAACACTCGCCTTTATCACCTGCCTATTGGGAACCATGGTATTTCCACTAAATGCCTCCCTAGCTATTGACACCTGGGTTATCTTTGTTGCTCATGCTGTTCTTAGAGGAGTTACAACGAATGGGCTTACCAAATATATTGACATTATCCCTATCATCCTGTCAGATATATACCGAGCTTTGGGAACGTGCCGCAATTATTATTATTACTTCTAGGGTTGCAACCTCTTAGTCCAATGGTGGATACTTAAACATTTAGATAGGAGTGGTTTATCTTCCCACCGAGATCCAGCCCTGAGAGAGGATGATTTGGGAGTCACTGCTGTGCCTTGTGAGATTCAAGATAAAAGAGGATGGGCTCACACTTTTTCCAGACTAAGAGAAGAACATATCAGGTGGAGAGTACCTGATTTTGATTCCAAGGCTTGTTTTGTGTTAAGAGCGTAGGCGTCCTATTCTACCGCTTATGGGCATTAGGGGATCGGACCTACGCACCATTGAGAGTAGTTAGACAGTTTGGTATGAGACAGGTTATCCCAAATATGGGAGATATGGGAGAGTTTGTGCGAGATTACGAAGAAGGTCATATTGAGGGTATAAAGGATGCCATGAAAGATGGGAAGAATGTGATAAGGGAAGATAAGTTAGATGAGGATCCAAACAATCCAAGTCATGATGACGACTACTACGAGTGTCTTAGGGCTGAGTTAGCTGGTACTGCTACTCCAGGACCGTATCTCTACAAGTTTCCCATAGATAGGGAAGCCGCGAATGCAATTCAGGTTAGAAGAATGAAACGATGGGTGGAAGGGAGAGAAGCAGATCATCAAGCAAAAATAGAATATGACCAAGAGATATTTAAGATTTTAACAAACGAGGCGGATGCCTCATTGAAGAGCTTAGAATGGATTGACACTTTTGTTAGGGGTGCCATAGATATAGGGACATCATTGACTAACATTTAGAGAGGTCAGTGGATCGGGACAGCATTGATGCCAGCCCATGTAGCCATTTCGACTGCCCTTCGAACGGCCAAGAAGAAGGCACGGAGGCGAGAGAGAGCGACTTTCGATCCGAGGAGTGGACTTCTTTTGATGTTTTGCATTTATTTACTTTAAAGCCTTCTAATCCCACTTGGGAAGATATTATTAATGAAAAGCATTGGGATTTTTATTTTTGGGAACAAATAAACTTGTTTTACATATGACACAATTTTACTTCATACGCTAGTAGCCTCGGAGCAACGGGGTTTAGAAAAGCGAATCATATATTGTCTAAATGCATATTTGATATAACTGTTGTGTGAAAATCATATATATTATTAAAACTCTTGATTGGTCCACATTTCGGACACTACATAAAAGAAAACCCAAGAAAACAACCCCTAAAACTAAATTTAGCTCCACTTTTAAAAAGGTTGATTTTCTAATAGGAAATGGAGACTCCATACAGCATGAGTGCGACTTCTTCTTACGTCAACCTAGTCAGTGACGATAAGAACATGGAAGTGACAAGTAAGAAAAACTGACAGTGGGATGATAGTATGGCCCTGGCTACTGCTAGAATGAAAAAAGTTGTCCAAACCACTAAGGTGGCCAATGAGAAGATAAAAGAAGCCGAAACTCTCCTAGCTTATGTTGAAGAGCTAACTAAGCAACACCCTGCCAATAGGGTAAAACGGGGAAAGGCACCTGAAGCGCCACTTGGGAGTTATGTCCCACTCAGTCAATAAAAATGGCTTGACCTCATATCTTACAGAGATGACGAACTATTTATCCCCAATCTGAAAGTCTATGGAGACCCGCGTAAATCTCAGCTCAAGGAACCTCCGGTTTCATGCACAATTGTTCTTAAGGGCACAAGATCACATAATTGGGGTACGCGAGTAGAAATGTCCAAACAAGAAATCTTAGAGACTTTGGGGAGTTTTGGAGTACGCGCAAAGCCCAAATCTGTTGCCGCCGTGTGCTCCTTCCATGATTTACAAAAAATGCCTCTACTATCGAAGTCAGTTGGGGCATACAGCCAATGAGTGTAGAGCGTTGGAAAGAAAGTTGATCCAATGGATTGACCAAGGGAGAATTAGCCAACTATGGGGGCCCCACTATTTCCTGACCCATGATCAAGGGAAAAATCATCCAGAAAATATATCGAGAGTTAGGTTCTGGAGAAGCGACTTCTCCAAATTCGAGGAGTCATATGCCAGGATTCATTCCCTACTATGTAGTGTGAAGAAGATAAGAGCAGTATCACAAACCTATCAGGGTCGCCCAGGACCTCCAAGAGAAAGGGTTTGCGTATTTCATTATGGTTGCCCTGGCCACGACATTGAGGAATGTGTGGATTTCAAGCTTGAATTGGAAGGCCTCGTGAATGAAGGCCACGTTTAGATTGTCGCAGGAAGACAAGGTTAGAAGATGAAGATGAAGAAGACAATGAAGACACCTTAGCATAGTTGGGTAGAAAAAACATATGTATCCTTTTACTGCTTTCAATAAGATAGAATATCCCTTTACTTTTTTTATGTAAACGGAACCACACCGACTTGATGTCCCGTTAGAGATACATGGGAAGCCTACATAAGGCCTGGTCAAGCTAAAAAACTAAGTTTTGGGTAGCATAGAAAAAAATCTTTTTTGTGTATTCCTGAACTACGGATGGACCTGATTTCCCTTTGGTGGGATACGTAGGCAGTCTATTTAAGACTCGGCCCTTTTATAACAAAAATTAAAAATTCCTCCTAGTATAAAATGGGTACAAGCAAATCAATCATGAACACCACTTACCAAAAATCAATATTCCTAAAGACACAAAAAGACCAAAATACCCTTGGAATGTAAACTGATCAAGAGTTGAAATAAAATATATGAATCTATGTGCTATAAACTGCAAACAACATGATATCTTGTGTTTCGTGCTTAAGTCTAACGCTAACTTTGGAGCTTTTTAGTTGTTTTCTCTTAGAGACAGGGATCGATTCGCTGGCACTAGTTACTCGATCGAAAGATGCTGCAGCGTCCTTAAACCCTCCACAAGAAGAAGACATGCCTGAGATTCCGCCACCAAACGACAACGGAGAACGAGCATGCGCTTAGTCGAGGGTACTGACAGCTGACATAGCTGGAATGCCTTTGGAAGAGGCCGTTAACCTGCTAATAAGGAAACTAGCTGAAGCTAGAGAAGAAGCAGCCAGCCTAAAGGCTGAAAAAGAAAATGCTACTAATACTGAGGCTAGAAGGCCTGCACCCACTTTCCCAAATTTAGACTTACCAATCCTTGCCCATTTCCCATAGACTCAAACTGGAGCTAACTTTCAAACTCCACTGCACCGAAACACCACCCATATGGGGGATTCCTCCCACTAAACACCAGCTTTCCAAACATCTGCTCATGCTACAACATCTCATAACACAAACGCTTATCAAGCCCCTCGGGCAGCGGGAATTCTACTGATCCGCCCCGTACTGACAAAATGTTACTTTTCAAGACCATGTCACCCATATTGACTCCTCCCCAGAACTGGAGAATATGGAAATGTTCTTTGAGGATAGAATAGACAAAATCGAGAAGGAGATAGGGAAGAAAATTGTTGAACTAGAATAGGGCTCTAAGAAGAAAGAGGGGCTGAGATACTATGATTTGTGCATACATCCAGACTTAGGTTTACCGGAAGGTTTCAAAATTTCCAAATTTGACCATTTCAATGGGTCGGGCAATCCCTGGGCCCATTTGAGAGCTTATTGTGACCAGTTGGTCGGGAGTGGTGGAAACGAAGCTTTGCTCATTAGATTATTCAATCGAAGTCTGTCAGGAACAACTATGGAGTGGTTTATCTCATAAGATATCAGTCGATGGAAGACATGGGAGGAGATGGCAAGTTCATTCATGGAGAGATTCCGCTTCAATGTGGAAAATGTGCCTGATCGCTTCTCATTGGAGAAAATCCGTCAGAAATCGACCGAAACCTATAGAGAATATGCCAGTCGCTGGAGAGACGAGGCAGCGCATGTGCTGCCACCTATGATTGAAGCTAAACTGGTTGCTGTATTTATACGGTACCAAGAAGCTGATTGTTTCGACAAAATGATAACTACGAAAGGGAGCTCCTTTGCAGATTTAGTCGCCGTTGGGGAAGACATCGAAGATGGCCTCAAGACCGGCAGGATTGTCAGTGTATTAAATAGAGCAGGTGTGTCTGGTGCCACGAGTGGAAAAAGAAGAAAGAAGATATAGCTTATGTTTCTGAAACTACTAGCCCAAAAAACTGAGCAAAAGAGATAACCCACAGAAATCAAGACAACTACCAATCGCCTCCACCAACCAGCTATACAACCTTTTCACCCCAATATAGCCAGTTGTCTGTGTGCTACGCATAACCTGGCTACTAAGCTCCACAACCAAATTACCAAATGCCAGCACCTAGCAACCAAGCTCCACGACCAAATTATTGAATGCCAGCACCCAATAACCAAGCTTCACAAAACCAGACTTTCGAAAACCAGCCTTTACCAGTAAACTATGAGGCACCCTAAAAGAAACCTCTGAGAGTATTCACTCCTTTACCACCAGAATCAAGGGGTCGTTTGTTTTCCAAACTAAGAGATGCCGGTCGAATGAATGTTGTTCCACCAAAACCTGCTAACCCTAAGGATCGATAGTACATGCCAGATTTTACTTGCGCCTATCATTCTAACCAAGTTGGGCATACTACCAAATATTGCATAAACTTAAGGCGCAAGCTACAAGATATGATTGACAATCACGAACTTATCCTGGAGTCAAGACCTCCAAATGTGGACACAAATCCTCTCCCGAAGCATGGAGGGAATCAAATTCACATGATAAAAAGAGGTGATGAATGGGAAGAGAGCCTACACGATTATTTGTCCAGATATTGAAGGATTGGAAAGCACCGTCGCCTCGTTATCCTTACAAGAGCGAAAAGAAGTGTTAGGCCCTTTGACAAGGAAATCTGAGATGTCCCAGTCATCCGCTGTAGCCAAGAAAGAGCCCTTCGTGCTCAAATATCCCTCAATAATCGCTCAAATTCAGAACGAACCGATCGTACTCAAAACATCAGGGCCAGTTGAGAATGCACCTTTTGTAATCAAACCACCGCACCTGACGATGGTCAGTAAAGGAAAAGAGATAGCCACTGTGGTTTAGGGTATGACTAGGTCTGGAAGGTTTTATGATCTAGAAGAGCCTGTACTCGAAGCGCCACATCGCGAAAATCCTCAGAAAAGGTCAATCACTGAAGGCGAAGCTGAAAACTTTTGGAGGGAAATGCCAATCAAGGATTATTCGATTGTTGAGTACCTGCATAAGACTCCTGCCAGGATATCAGTAATGCGGTTATTACTTAGTTCATCTCAACATCGCTTAGCATTAATGAAAGCTTTGGATGAAGTCCAAGTGCCCGCCGACACTACAAGTGAAACATTGGCCGAGATTGTAGGGTATGTTGTACGAGCGCATAGGCTATCATTTTCTGATGATGAATTACCAAGAGAGGGTAAGACCCACAATAAGGCCTTACACATAGCAGTCAAATGCCATGACAAGATTATCCCTCAAGTGCTGATTGATGGAGGAGCTGGGTTGGATATATGCCCTGTGACAACTTTGAAACAGCTTGGATATGATGTTGGCAAAATCTGCCAGAGTCGAACAAATGTAAAAGCTTATGATGGAGCAACTAGTGATCCAATTGGAGAAATAGATTTGCGCATACAAATGGGTCCCGCAGAGTTCGTGGTGGAGTTCGTCATCATGGATATCAAAATGAGCTACAACTTATTATTGGGACGACCATGGTTGCACGCCGCTGGAGTCGTGGCATCTTTATTGCACTAGTCTCTCAAATTTATATTGGACGATCAAGAAGTCATGATTCACGATAAAGGAAGTATCCACAATTATCCGGACATTTCAGTACCAATCATAGAGAAGTCACCAGTCAGTACTGATTTTCACACCATTGAATTAGCCACGATAGATCTCAGGGGAGATGATAAAGATATCCCTATGCCACCGATCTACAGAATGGTTATTACGACTATGATAAGAAGTGGGTCTGAGCTCGGGAAAGGTCTGGGAAGGAACTTACAGGGAATCCAAGAACCAGTGAATATCAAAAAAGGAAAATATCGATTTGGGGTTGGATACGAGTCATGTAAGACAAAAGAAGAAGAAGTAGAACATGGACCAAGAGGTCCTATTGAAATTAGAAAGCCATTTCCTCATTTATACATTTCCTCATTTACACCAGTCCTTCACAGCATGCCTATAGGGTCACAACAACAAAGATCCAGAAGAAGGTTTAAGGACGTTATTTTGGGAAGAGGAATGTGCAGCCATCATTGAGCAGTGCTTTGAAGCACTGGAGATTCGTCATGCTGAGACAGGAGAAATGTCGAGTGGATGGACTTCTACCCCATTATTCACCTTGCGGTAGAAAGAATGCTCACTTTTAGAAAAAACGGCCAAAGTCAGCTTTGAGGCCCGGCTTATCCCCTTTTCATGCTTTTACATTTCCTTATTACGTGTTGTTTAATAATGGAAATGGCTCGATGTTCCATTCCGAGTCAGGACCACAGTTTGTATCACTCTTTTAAAATTTCAATGAAAAACGCCTCAAAATTTGCAATAAGACAAAATTGCTTTACTTTATATATATATATAGACAAGTAATTAAAATTGCTTTTACATGATTGATAATTGTGTTACTTTACTTTACAGTAATAACACAGAAGCCACAAATAATGTCATGACATGTTACGAAACAATTAAGAATGATGACGAACAAAGAAAAGATCAAGTAGAAGAGATAACTGAACCAGAAGGGTTGATAGACGCCGAAGAGGAATATGAAAATAGACCAACACCAAACCTAGAGGAAATGGAGGTGGTTAATCTAGGGAACGAGGAAATGGTTTGAGAAACCAGAATAAGTGTACATTTGACAGAACCTGAGAGAGAAAGGTATCGAAGTCTGCTAAAAGATATGAAGATGTATTTGCTGGGTCATACGCTGATATGCCGAGTTTGAGTACAGACATTGTCGCTCATAAGTTGCCAATCCTAGAGGGATTCGCCCCGGTAAAGCAGAAAATTAGACAGCCTAACCCCAATGTTAGTATCAAAATCAAAGAGGAAGTCGAGAAGCAGATTCAGTCGGGAGTTGTGGAAGTGACACCCCACCCGACGTGGTTAGCAAACATAGTCCCTGTATCAAAGAAGGATGGGAAGATGAGGATCTGTGTGGACTATCGTGATCTCAACCGCGCTATTCCAAAGGATAATTTCCCACTCCCTAACATTCACATACTTATTGACAATTGCGCTAAGCATGAGGTGTAGTCTTTTGTGGACTGTTACGCGGGTTATCATCAGATACTGATGGATGAAGAAGATGCTCAAAAAATGGCCTTCATCAGACCATGGGGAGTATATCACTACGGCAATTCCTTTTACGGCTCAAGAATGCCGCGCGCTATACGAGGGCGATGACCGCTATTTTTCATGATATGATGCATAGAGAGATCGAGGTGTATGTGGAAGACGTCGTCATCAAGTCCCGAGTGGGTGATGATCATCTTGAGCATTTGAGAAAATTCTTCGACAGACTCCGCAAGTACGATTTGAAGTTGAATCCTATGAAATGCGCATTTGGAGTGCCCATTGGGAAGCTATTAGGATTCATAGTCAGTCGTCGGGGTATTGAGTTGGATCCCACAAAGATCAAAGCAATTCAAGAGCTTTCACCGCCAATAACGAAGAAAGAGGTTATGAGTTTCCTAGGGAGGGATTTCCTATCACTCTTCTAATAGATAGCAGTCTAGAAGAATTATGATAACCTCTGTACTGGTTTTTGTATCTTCCTACTTCAACTTCCTTTGTTTTTACTTGTTGTTGCTTCCTATCTACTTTTCCTTCCTTAATATCCACCTTATCATCCCTCTTTCGGTTCTGCTTCCTTTCTGAATATCTTTCTTTATTATTTTGTCCTTCACAGTTTTGTTGTTGAGGGTTTGTTGAGATATCAGGTACCCCAGTCTCTTTTTCTTCCCTCACCCGAGCCAATTCTGGATGTATGATTCTAGATTCATCTTTATTATGACCCTGTAGTTTACATTCAGTACAATACTTGGGGAAATAGTCATATTGAATCTTAACCTTGACAATGGGGAAATAGTCATTTTGAATCTTAACCTTGACAATCCTTATTGCTCCTGATTTTTCATCCTCAATATCCATCCTTACTGAACTGGGTAAGTCTGAGAGTAGATCCACAAGCACTTTGACCCTAGCACAACTAGGTCTAGTCTTGTTGATAGTTGCCATATCTAGATGAATAGGTCTGCCTCTCTATGAGATGCAATTGAGAATAATGCTTCCTTCACAAAAAAAGTAGGCAATAGATTTGGAAAGGAAATCCACGCCATAGCTTTAGATGTCTCCTCGTCAATTTTAAACTTTGAATCATACATGAGTGGTCTCATTTGATATGAGTACCCATCCTTATCAATGATATAGTATGCTGGTTTTGATGTCATATTCATATAGTCTTCGAACAGAGATAGCCTTATGAGTACATGCCTACTTCTGAAATATCCAATTCGACACTCACCCTTTATTCCACACTGTGCAGGGATAATCTTTCGAAGTTGGTCCATATCTGGCCACCCATAAGAGAATTTACCCACGACAACATATTGTAGGTTTTCAATGACATCCATACGAGCCACCTCTTCCTCGGTCCATTTAATGTACGCTTCTCCATGAAGGAACGAAATCTACTTTAATTCAATTGGAGGAACTGATTGTTTTTTGGTTTGTAATTTATCATTCAATATTGTAGGTTTTAAGAGACTAGCATATTGAATTTTGTTGCCAATGGGTTGTGATATTGCTCCCTCCTGATGTGAAGTCATTGATAACTGCTGACCAGCCACGCCGGTGGACCGGCCAACGTTCGTCGTGGCCATGGGCGACTAACGTGATTTACGTTTTAGGGTTTTGCATGAAAATAGGAGGCTTACTTAACTATAGTTCTCGTCATTATTCATAAATAAATCTTTTCTATAGTCATAAATAAACCTTCTCCAGTGATCCAATGCCTTCTCCATAACAAATACTTCTTTCGTTTGAATTTTTTGTTTGGTTTTGATTTGACACAAATTTAGAGTAAATAAAATTTTAATATATCGCGATCTTACATCAAAGATATGTAGAATGTGCCAAAATGACATTTAATCTTGGGGTCTTAAACATGTCATGTGAAATATTAAAATTAAATAGTTATCAAAGAAAAAAAGAGTACATCCTCTTTTAAACGGAATAAAAATAAAAGTAAGAAAAACAAATTAAAATAGACGGAGTACTTTATTTGTTCAATAGTGTCACTCATGGAGAAGGCACAAGATCTGATACAGGGAGAGGGTTTAATGCAATTTTATAGTGTTAGTATATTAGAAATAGGAAGAGTTAGGAGTTCGAAGTGAATGAAAATATTAAGATATACTCCCTCTGTTTCAATTTATGTGAATCTATTTACTTTTTAGTCCGTACCAAAATGAATGACTTTTTTCCTAATTTGGAAACAAATTCACTTTATGAATGATTTACAGCCACACAAATATTCAAGAGTTATTTTGAACCACAAGTTTCAAAAGTCTTCCCTTTTTCTTAAATGTCGTGCCCAATCAAATGGGTTCACATATTGAAACGGAGGGAGTAAGTATTACTCCTTCCGTCCCAAAAAGATTGTCTTCCTTTCCTTTTTAGTTTGTCCCAAAAAGATTGATACCTTTCTATATTTAGAAACAATTTAACTTTATGAGATGATTTACAACAACACAAACATTTAAAGCTTGTTTTGGACCACATATTCTAAAAGTTTTCCTTTATTTTTCAAACTCTGTACCAAGTTAAATTAAGACAATCTTTTTGGGACGGAGGGAGAGCAAAATGTAAAAAGTAGCTGAACCAAAAAAAAAAATTTTGGAAAAGTAGAGAGAGAAAATCCACTTGGCAAAGTATATGAGGAGCCTCGTACAACTTTTGTCTGCCTCGTCATAGTTGGACCTCGCACATAGTAAAAATTTTCGACAAATTGTGCATGCCATTCAACTTTTGTTCGTACTATCTATTTATTCATTATTAACGCCCTCGTAGAAAAAAGAACAGAGGAAAAGCTCTTTGTTTCGTTGTATTTTTTCTAAGCTTTTCTCTCTTTCTTGGAGGTTAAGTTCTCACCAATACAGGCCAAACAAGGAACAAAGGCACTTTCGGAAGACTACTTTTGTTGCAAATCCTTTATAAACTTTACTAGTTAAAAATTGTCAAATTCACCCCAATGTATGGGATAAATTATGAATTTGTGATTATATCCTCTTTCTACTTATTGCTTTTATTTGATCTACACAATTTATGACATTAGCAACATGAAAAGTAAAGATTTATGTAATGGACCCCAATTAGTTTGGACTTGATACATAGTAATAGTTGTTGTCTTACATTTCAAATTGTGCTTGCCATCAACTTTTGTTCGTACTATCTTTCATCATGCCCTTGTGAAAAAAGAACCGAGGAAAAGCTCCTTATTTCCTTGTCCTTTTTCTAAGTTTTTCTCTCTTCCTTGGAGATTAAGTTCTCCCCAGTAAAAGCCAAACAAGGAACAAAGGTATTTTATTTATTTATTTTATTTTTTACTAGGTATTTTGTACACGTATTGGGTTCCGATTTTATTCGAATTTACATCAATAAATTTCATATTGTGGGACTGTGGGGTGGGAAGGAAGGGGGAAGCACTCTCTAAACAAATGCGACTTCGTACTCAAAGAAGACTCGAATCCATTACATAGGGATAAAGAAGTATTTATTACTCCATCACAATCCTTGGTGGTAGAGATACTTTCTTAAGGCTACTTCTGCTGCAAATCCTTTTTAAACTTTACTAGTTAATATTGTCAAATCTTTCTCCTATTGTTTTTATTTAATCTAAGACAATTTATGACATTAGCAACATGAACAACAAAGATTCATGTGGCGGACCGCAATTAGTTTGGAATTGACGTAAAATAGTTGTTGTTGTCTTAGAATTTATGAAATCCATTCCAAATACTAGTTCCTAAAAAGTTGAAAATTTTCACATGCTTAGTGGATAGAACATTGCTGTTATATCACCAAAACTACAAACAGATGGAATTATACATTGCTTCTTTGGAGAAGACTTCTAATGCAGTATTGAGGATTTTTCAGCTATTAGCTATATGAAATTTTAATAATTCAACTAAATTTGATTTGTATCTAGTAGACTCGCTAAATGTTTCTTTCTTGAAAAGATAAGTTGTACATATTTGATAGCAAATACAATAATTTGAAGCGTGCACTTGAAGAATTTAAAAAGTCTAAATATATTCCCGAACAATTGAAAGATTCAAATATGCCCCTACGTTCCACCATTAGTGTGAGAGGCATATTTGGAAATTTCAATTGTACATGATATATTTAAGACAAAAGATAACGTTAGAGATATTTATGAACCGACATATTAACGAAGGGTAAATATGAGATAAATTACAAACATCTTTTTTTGGTTTAATTTTCATTTACCTAATGTTTTTATTGGTAATCAAAGTAAAGAATACCAACGTTAAGGATATTTTAACCTTTTTTTGATAAAATATAGGGAAAAGGGTCAAAAATGCCCCTCTACTTTCGGAAAAAAGGTCTAAAAATATCCTCCATTACAAAATTTGGGTAAAAATTACCCCTCCCATCATTAAAGTTTTCAAATATACCCTGTCTTAACGGAAATCCCCAACATAACCCGATTTCATCTTTAGAGCCACTCCATTTAAACCCGACCCAACTAAATAAAAAATGCATGTGGGTTACCCGCTCCTGTGCCTAGTGGCTCCAAATGTAGCACTCGGGAATAAGTTGGTCGCCTATGAGTTTTTATGTAGTTGGGTCGGATTTAAATGGAGCGGGTTTAAAAATGAAATCGGGTTATGTTGGGGATTTCCGTTAAGACAGGGTATATTTAAAAATTTTAATGACGAGGGGTATTTTTGATCCAAATTTATAGCGGAGGATATTTTTTACCCTTTCCCCAAAATAGAGGGGCCATTTTTGACCCTTTTTCCCAAAAATATAAGATAAGCTTGAAATAAAGGAACCTCTCCACTCTTTTCTTTTTCCAATAACCAAGGATAAATTGTGCTTGCCATTCAAACTTTGTTCGTACTATCTGTCTATTCATCATTAACGACCTCGTAGGAAAAAGAACAGAGGAAAAGCTCTTTGTTTCGGTAAACGGTAAAAATCGAATATAAGCAAGATCGGTGAGACCCGGGACCCGAGATAAGAAGAGACAGGCATGATCACCGAGTCTTCCCTTAGAACTGATGATATTGCACCGGCTGCGGTTGACTTGAGAAACGTGAAGCGAATTTATTTGGTCCCAAGTATCACCGACCAAACTTCGCATCACAAATTTTACCGGTCGGTTTATGACCGAGTTGATCGTGGCCGTTAGTCGGTTAATCGCTTATAAAATCGCCACGCGTCAATATCGTTCGTCACATTGTACCGACGACCGTCTCGGTGTCAGACCGTACGGCCCAACCTTATCCTTTTAGGGTTAACTTTATTCTGAAAAAGGCTTTATGTTGTATGCAAGGCCCATAAGGCAAAACTATAAATAGGAGGCATTTCCCTACTTTTAAGGGTTAGCTTTTCCAAGATCAAGAACATTGTAATAGAAATTATATATTGAAGCTCTCTCTCCTTTGGTCCGGATCAGTGGCATTTTATGCTTATTCTTCCAATATAGTTGGCTTAATCATAAACATTTGTATCTTGATTCGAATCACTAACGCATATGTTCACATACACATGCTATAACACGCAAATCTATAATTATTTCCTACAAACCCAAAATAGATTAAAGTTCATCCACATACCCTATACCTCACTTACAAATTCAATTGGTTACCTAAATTCGGGGTAAACAGTTTGGCGCCCACTGTGGGGCTAGGATAATAATGGTCTCTGATCTTGGTTTCTATCTCTTACCCATTAAGATTGAAATTTTTTTTTGTTCGTCTCTGTGAAAACGGACCAAATGGCAAGCAGTGGACAATCTGATCACGTCAACAACAACGAGATTGTGGCGAACGAGAACAGAACGGGCTACGGGCTTAACCCAATGACCCAAACTCTGTTGATTCGAGGAAGGGCCTCAACCGATAGAACACCGTGAACCAGGAGAATACCGCCCCACCGGCCAGCGATCCCTTAAATACTCACAATTCAATTACTTTGTCCCGGGCACAAGGCCGGAAAGTGCCGGATACCTCGGATGATATTAACTTATGTTTAATTTTTGAAATGTTGTAGGAACAGAGGGCAGCTATTGCCGAACAAGGAGTCGCAATAGCCCAGTTGCAAAGCAAAAATGATGAAACGGCCCCGGAGAGGACGAAAGGTGTTGCCGAACCCAGAAGGGACGAAACACGGATGGTCGACAAAAGAATGGGTCCGGAGCTGGTTCATCCACCGAAGTTCTAAGAATGCTCGAAACATTGACAAAACGGGTAGACTCGACTGAGAAGAGGGTGGAAACATATAACTCTCGAGTGGATCAGATCTCGAGGGCTCCGCCTATTCTGAAAGGACCGGATTCGAAGAGGTACATTCAGAGGCCTTTTCCTCCGAGTGCGGCTCCGAAATTGATCCCGAAGAGGTTCAAAATGCCGGATATCCAGAAATATGATGGCACAACGGACCCTCAGGAACAAGTGACTTCATACACTTGTGCCATAAAAGGCAATGATGTTGAAGAGGATGAAATCAAATCCGCGTTGTTGAAAACGTTTGGGGAAACTCTGTCGAAGGGAGCATTGACTTGGTGCGACCATCTGCCCGAGCATTCAATCACTTCCTTCGAAATGCTCGCGGATGCGTTCATAAAAGCTCACGCGGTGCCAAAAAGGGGCGCAGCCGTAAGGCGGATATTTTCCGTATAGCCCAAAGGATGATGAGTTATTGCGTGAATTTGTCAACCGGTTCAAAGGGAACGGATGGAGCTCCCTCCGGTTCGGAGGAATGGGCTGCACAAGCTTTTACCAAAGGGCTCGAATCCTTGGAGCTCGACGGCCTCGTTCAAACTAAAGGAAAACTTGCTGGAATACGAAGCTGTGACCTGGCAGATGTCCATAACAGATACGAATCAAAGATTCGGGTTGAAGATGACCAACTCGAACTTTCACTAGGGCCCGTAAATATGAACAAAAGCTTTAAGAGATCGAGAAAAAATTACGATCCGGAGTCAAGATCGTCGAGGGAAAGATATCGGCCATACTCTCATTCGGAAAAGCCAAGCTTCAAGTTAGAAAAATCTAGGGTTGGCCCAGGCCAATCCTCTGGTTGGGGTGATAAACGGACCGAGTGCCCGTCAAACAATTGAGGTCTCTCATTTAGGAGTGATGCCGGAAGCTCGGCTAGCAACAAAGACTTGCCAAGGATATCGGAGTACAACTTCAACGTCAACACTTCGGACCTCGTCTCGACTATTGGCCGTGTCGCAGAAGAAAGATGGCCGAGACCACTAAGGTCAGACCCAGACCAGCGGGACCCGAGCGTGATGTATGAATATCATTGAACCCATGGGCACAGAACTGAGGACTGTCACCAACTAAGAGAGGAGGTGGCTCGGCCATCGAAAAAATGGCCACCTTCGAGAATTGCTAAGTGAACAAGCTAAAAGCCACTTGCAAGGAAAGGAATCTCATAAACGGGGCGAACCGGTGAACCTCGGATATAATCAACATGATAATCGGAGGTACTGATGCTTCTAGAGGGCCGGTGATGAAACGGACAAAGGTTTTCATTGTTCGTGAGAAGCGCAGCCGGGATTATGTATCTGAGGGTTCCATCTCTTTCAACAACGAGGATGCAAAAGGCATCATTCAACCGCATAATGATGCATTGGTAATCTCTATTCTTGTTTTTAAATCGCAAGTTAAACGTATTTTGATTGACCCAGGTAGCTCAGCCAACATCATCCAGTGGAGAGTGGTTGAACAGCTAAGGCTACTCGACCAAATCGTACCGGTAGCCCGAGTGCTCAGTGGATTCAATATGGCAAGTGAAACCACGAAGGGGGAGATTTCTTTGTCGGTCAACATTGACGGCACCATTCAGCAAACGGTGTTCTATGTCATTGAAGGGGATATGAAGTATAATGCATTGCTGGGTAGACCGTGGATACATAGCATGAGGGCCGTGCCATCGACATTACATCAGCTGCTGAAATTCCCGACCCCGGAGGGGATAAAAACCATCCGGGGAGAACAGCCCGCTGCAAGAGAGATGTTCGCGGTGGAGGAAGCATCACCCCTTCCCAAAAAATCGGATAAAAAAGAAGGTGAATCAGTCGGCGGCAAGGACCCTAAATAGCAACTAAAGTACACGGGTTCGACAACGGAGCAGAATGGGTCAGACCCGGGGCATGAAGAGGATGATTTCGGTGTACCCAGATCGTTCGTCTTGCCGGATGACTCGGATGCAACCAAGTTAATAGTAGAGGAGTTGGAGCAAATAATCTTGTTCGAATATCTACCGGATAGAAAGGTATACCTGGGCACGGGGTTAACCTCGAAGCTCAGGAACAAGTTAATTAAATTTCTTCAAGCTAATGCCGATTTTTTCGCATGGTCCCATATAGATATGACAGGTGTACCACCGGGAGTGACGACTCACAAGCTTAGCCTTGACGGGAGGTTCCCCCCAGTGAAGCAGAAGAGAAGGCCCATGGCAGAGGCAAAACACGCATTCGTGAAGGACGAGGTAACAAAGCTTTTGAAAATAGGCTCTATCCGGGAGGTAAAATACCCGAATTGGCTAGCTAACGTAGTAGTGGTACCGAAAAAAGGTAATAAATTCCGAATGTGCGTTGATTATAAGGATCTAAACAAAGCATGCCCGAAGGATTCATTTTCGATGCCTCACATCGATAGAATGATCGTGCGATGGCCGGACATAAGATGTTAAGTTTTCTCGATGCTTACTCCGGGTATAACCAAATCCGGATGCAGCCGGACGATCAAAAGAAAACATCCTTTATTACCCGGTATGGGACTTACTGTTACAATGTCATGCCCTTTGGATTAAAAAAATACCGGTGCAACTTACCAACGCCTAGTTAATGGAATGTTCGAAGAACAAATAGGGAAAACACTAGAAGTTTATATTGACGACATGGTGGTCAAGTCCCTGGAAACAGAGGACCATTTAAAGCATTTGCAGAAAACCTTCGATGTACTCTGCAAGTACAACATAAAGCTTAACCCGAAAAAATGAGCCTTTGGTGTCCAAACTGGAAAATTTTTGGGCTTCATAGTGTCAAACCGGGGGATTGAAATTAACCTGGATAAGATCAAAGCCATTGATGATATTGAGGTGGTGAATAACGTCAAAGGAGTGCAGAGGCTCACCGGAAGGATAGCGGCGCTGAGTCGTTTCATATCGAGGTCTTCGGATAAGAGTCAACGTTTTTTCTCCTTACTAAGGAAGAAGAATAACTTCGTTTGGACACCGGAGTGTCAAAGAGCTTTGCAAGAATTGAAAAGGTACTTGTCCAGCCCGCCTCTACTGCACACACCGAAAGCGGACGAGAAGCTTTTTCTCTACCTTGCCGTTCCGAGGTAGCGGTAAGTGGTGTTTTGGTCCGAGAAGAATCAGGTACGTAATTCCCTATATATTATGTGAGTAGAACTTTAGGGGATGCGGAGACCCGTTATCCCCACCTAGAAAAGTTAGCATTGGCATTGGTAAGTGCTTCTAGAAAGCTCAAGCCTTACTTTCAATGCCATTCGATATGTGTAGTGACTACTTATCCTCTAAAGAACATCATGCATAAATCGGAATTATCGGGTAGACTAACTAAATGGGCTGTAGAAATTAGCGGATATGATATCGAATACAAGCCCGGACGCCATCAAGTCCCAGATCTTGGCCGATTTTGTAGCAGACTTCTGCCCCGAAATGATACTCGAGGTTGAGAAAGAACTTCTGCTGACCTCGGGAAAAGCTTCGGGTATTTGGTCACTACACACGGACGGGGCCTCAAACCTCAAAGGTTCCGGGCTAGGAATTGTCCTTAGAACTCCCGCCGGGGATGCCGTTTGACAATCCGTTAGAACTGTTAAATTGACTAACAATGAAGACGAGTATGAGGCTATGATTGCAGGTTTGAAATTAGCTCGGAGTATGGGGGCTGAAATAATTGAAGCAAAATGCTACTCTCTCTTGGTCGTTAACCAGGTGAATGGCATCTTCGAGGTTAAGGACGAACGGATGCAAAGGTATCTGGAAAAAATTCAAGTGATACTACACCGGTTCAAAAAATGGACCATGCAAAGATGTAGTGGAGCGAACAAAAGCCGATGCATTAGCCAATTCGGGATCTTCAGTCGAAAGGGAAGAAATCAACCCGGGGACTATGGTGCACTTGATGAATTCGGCGATAGAAAACGGACATGCTGAAATAAACACAATGGGTTTAACTTGGGATTGGCGCAACAAATACATCGACTACTTGCAAGATGGAAAGCTCTCCCGAGTGACCCAAAAGAATCACGGTCACTAAGGACAAAAGCAAAGGCGTTCGCGGTTGGTAGACGGTCAATTGTATCGACAATCTTTCTTCGGACCCCTGGCCAAGTGTTTGGGTCCCGGAGAAACTAAGTATGTGATGAAAGAAGTACACAAGGGGACCTGCGGCAATCACTCCGGTACTGAAGCCTTAGTCCGAAAAATTATCAAAGCCGGTTACTACTGGCACCGGATGGAGGAAGATTCGAAGAATTTTGTCCGGAAATGTGACGGGTGTCAAAGACATGCCCGATAATTCATCGGCCCGGGGAGTTGCCGCACTCGGTGATATCATTGCTCCTTCATGAAGTGGGGAATGGACATTGTTGGTCCATTGCCATGGGCACCAGGTAAGGCCCGTTTTATTTTATTTATGACTGACTATTTCTCCAAATGGGTTGAAGCGCAGGCCTTCGAAAAGATTAGAGAAAAGGAAGTTATTGACTTCATATAGGACCACATTATTTGTCATTTTGGCATCCCGGCCAAGATAACTTGTGATAACGGTCCTCAGTTCGTTAGCGGCAAAGTCAATGATTTCCTCGAAGGGTTGAAGATCAAGAAAATCAAATCAACTTCGTATCACCCGAGTGCGAACGGACAGGCGGAATCCACGAATAAAACAATAATTCAAAATATGAGGAAAAGCCTTGAAGCATCAAAGCATCACTGGAGGGAAGTACTACCGGAGGTATTGTGGGCTTACAGAACCACATCGAAATCAAGCACGGGAGAAAAACCTTTCTCGTTATTCACGGGGCCAAAGCCCTCATTCCCGTAGAAGTTGGTGAACCGAGTCTCCGATTCAGGTACACCACCGAGGAGTCAAACGAGGAGGCCATGGCCGTAAAACTCGATCTCAAGGATGAACTTCGCGAAAACGCATTGGTCTGTATTGCAGCCCAGAAGCAAAGAATGGAAAGGTACTACAATTGAAGGGCCAATTTTCAACATTTCCAAGTTAGGGACTTGGTGCTTCAAAAAGTTACCTTGAACACCAAGAATCCCAACGATGGAAAACTGGGTCCGAATTGGGAAGGGCCGTACAAGATAACCGAGGTAACAGGCAAAGGATCGTGTTAGCTGGAATCTATGGACGGGCAACAGTTGCGCAATAACTGGAATGTGGCTCATTTGAAGAGATACTACTGCTAAGGTATGGACACTTTGTGTTTATTTATTAACCTTTTCTTTTTTGCAGGAAGTCGAGTACCGGATAAAGTTAGGTGCTAGGTCTGAAAACACGTGTTGCACTCTTTTCCTTAGTACGGTTTTGTCCCAAAATGGGTTTTCCGACAAGGTTTTTAATGAGACAACAAGTACAACGTGTTACTAGATAAAGACGAGGACAAATACCCGGAAACTCGGGGCCACACCCCACGAGCGGGGACTTGATAGTGCTTACTGATCTTGCAGCTGATAAGCACTAGGGGACTACTATATCCACATCGAGGTTTACCCCGGTTAGTCGAAAACGGAGGAGCTCAACAAAGCAAGTGAACGCTAAATAGATGCTACCCCAGAAAAATCCTCGAGATTTTTGTATTTCCTATCTTCGCCTAAAGCTGGACCTTCTGTATTAGGTTTCGATATAAGGACCAAACGATTAGAACTAATCGTGTCCACTTAGTACTTGCTACGAGAAAAATAGAAGGAAACGGACGAAGTCTTCATATCATATACATGCAAATACTTGCAATATTAAGATCATTAAAAATTCATTGCGGATGTGTCTTCTTGTTAAAACGGCCTACCCTGGTGATTACCACCGAAATTCGGCATCATTTTTAACTAAATACCCTATACCGGGGATTATAGTCGAAATTCGACAAAGGCAACAAGGTCACATTGAACCGAACCAAAATCTTGTAAACACCCCAAATGGGGACTGCTGTATTAAAAATTGGTAAGGCCAAAAAAAGTATCGGCCCCAAAAAATGCCTAACGTGATTCGGAGAGCACGGGCAAACCACTCGATCAAATTCCCGGACAAAACGTACCAGACGAAGAGAAAAGCCAATATTCAGGCACAGTCCGAAAAAATGACTCCGAGTCTCTGCTTATCCTTAAAACGGACCGATAATTCGGGCAAAATTCATAACAAGCATTCAAGCAAAAGAATAAAGAGAATCGGAACGGAAAATGCACATTTAATATATGGAGGTCTTTTGCACCCGAAATTCCTACGGCAAAAAAAAAAAAAAAAAAGCCAAAAAGGCAAAGGCAAAATAAAGGCTAAACAAAATCCGATTCATCCGGCACACTACGGAACCGAACGCTCGGATACGTCGTCGGCCGAATCCTCGGAATCGCATCAAGAGCTCTCTTGGCTTCCTCCCTGCCTTTTCGGCTTCGAGTATCAGGGCCGGGAGATCAGCAAAACCATGTTCGGCGCTCAAGGGTGGCCCTCCGGGACTTCCACCGTTTATACTCCACCGCAATCGTGGTATGAGCTTCGGCAGCCTCCACACTCCTAAGGGCTTCTCGCCAAATCGGCCTCGGCTTCGCCGCCGAGGCCACTAATTCATCTCTCTCTCATCGAGGAGTCTTTATTTGAGGGTTAATCCGAGCTCGACTCGGAGAAGGTCATTAGCCTCTACTGCCTCTCGAGTTCGGTTTTCGCTCGTCGCGTATCCGGGCCTATCCTCGCCCTTTTTGCTCGAATACCCTCACCCTCTCCTTATACTTAAGACTTCGAATTCCGAAAACCGATGCCTCTCGCCCATGTTCACGACATCAGTCTTGACCAAGTCAAGCTCCCCCCGGAGTTGAGAGATAATGGTTTTGAGTTCACCAAGCCTCAAAGAAAAACAAGCATTATCTTGGCTAAGGCCGACCTTGTCCACTTCCAGAAGCTAGTTCTTCTCGACCATCCCGGCTAATTCATCCTTTAACCGAAGGTTTTCGGCCTTCGCTGCTTCGAGCTCGGGTTGAAGGTTGGAAAGGCAACGACTTTTAATTCATCCTCCTTCACTTGCAAAAGGTGCTGGAACTTCTATTTCTCGATCCTCGGGCATCCACCGTCCCTGGTCGTCAACTTCTTATCGAGCACGGATAAAGGCTTCATCGACGAGCACCACACTCGTAAAAGAAACGAGAAGTTAAACTTGGATAAACTAGAAGCTAAAATTCACATTGAATTATGCAAGGATAGGTCGATAAGCTAACTCGATCAGCCCGCGTGCATGCCCTCGCAACGAGACTCGCTGTGGGACTCCGGTCATCTTCCGCTTATCCGAGTCCGAGACGAGGGGCCTTAGATAGCTTGCTACTCCCACCGGACGAGATAAAAAGCTGTAATCCTCAGGGACGGTGACCATGACCGATCTGGCCCTTCTAGGTTCCCCACTCGGGGCCGGGAAGATACGCACCAGGCTATCTCTCTAACCAATCTCGGTGGCTCGGCCGGCTGCCCTCGTGACTCGAGGGATAGGGAGATGTCCGAAATCGGTAGCTTCCCCGGTTGCAGGAGGGGTATCCAAGAACATATCATCGAGATTGTCCGACCTCGGAGCAGGAGTAGGAGAAGCCAATGCCTCCCACACCCCCTGGTAGGAGCGGGTGCCTCTAGTGTTGTAGTTGGGTCCCTGGCAGGTGTCGAACTGGTATCCAATGGAACCTCGGTCTCGAGGACCTGCTCAGCCCTCTGTTCGGCCTCGGCAGTTGGTGCATGCCCGGATTTTCTGGTCCTTTGCAGGGGGGTCTCCTCGGATGAAGCATCACCTGAAATTTCAACTTATTCAATTGACCTTAGAGGAGTCGGGTAAAGAACTTCTTCCCCACCTGTGTGCAATGTTAGAGCTGACGATTCTTCCCCGGCTGAAGGAAACGGCGGAATGGTTGTATCCTCCTCCGGTATAGAGTCAACGGAGGGAGTCACACCGACCCTCCGAACAAGGAAATCGGGCTCTGTTTCGTCTCTTAGAGTCCGAACGACGCTTCTTGCCCTCTTTTTCGGTTTCTGCTCTTTGTCCGAGGGGTTTGTCCTCCTTTTGTTGGCAGCAGCAATAATACGGGATGTACCCGCTGAATCAAATTCGGGTACCGACGCAATGGTTCGGCCGTCGGCTCGGTCTGGGGTCCACCGAGCCCTCGCAAACCTGAATACCGAAGATGTTATAAAAGGGAAAAGAAAAAGATGAGGATATAATGTGTTCCAAATCAAGCAGAATATTACCGTGGTTTTGGGCGATCCATCGGCCACGCGACAGGATTCCCCATGTCAGTTCTCCATGGGTGTGCTGATCAAGGAGAGCTCCAACCTATTCATTCATGTTCCGGACAGCCGGAGGTATCCATGCCACGGCTGATATAAAGAAGGGGAGAAACCGTTTTAATACGAGGGGGTAAGTGTTTAACAAAGCGTTCAAGGGTAATTATTGAAGAAGGAACTGAGGAACTTACGATTATCATTCCACCTCTCCGGAAAGGGCATATAGTCGGCTGAAATAATGTCCGCGGTCCTCACCCAAACGTAGGGCTCTAGCCAACCTCGGTCCCTGTCTTCATCCATCTTCGAAAAGATCGAATTTCGGCTTCACTTGGCGAGCTTGATCACACCCTCTCGGAACAACCTCGGAGAATATAAACGGATGAAGTGAGCCATCGTAAACTCCCTTTTTACGTCATTGGCCAACAACCGGAGGCAGGCCACAGTCCTCCAGACTATCGCGCCAATTTGGGCCAGGGTCACATTATATGTCCGGCACATATCCAATATAACCGGTCGATTGGGGGCTCGAACTTGAGTGTAAAGGATAGGTATAAACGTACGAAGCCCTCCCCGTAATTGGTGATCAATTCGTCGGGCCCGGGTGCAAACACTTGCACCGGACGGTTATCCCATCCGCAGTCAGCCCGGACTTGGTCGAGTTTATCCTTGGTAATGGACTATGGGTATCGCCTTACATCGAACCCTCTAACCGTAACTGGAGAAGGTTTCTCAACTTCAAGGTCTTTGTTATAATTGGGTTTGGACGGTACTATGTCCAAAGCAGTGGGCTTAACGACTGTCTTGCCCCTGGGTTGTGAAGTTGGCTCGGCCCCTTGAGAGGAAACCGAGGGAACATCCTGGGAGGTGGTTTCGGTGTTGGCAGACATTTGAATTAGATAATAAAAAAGGAGGTTCGGTGAACTCGAATGAGGGAGAAGGAACAAGTTACAAAAAATAATAAGAGTGAAGAAAGGCTGGAGAGAGATTTTCAAAATAAGAAAGCGAGAGGAGAAACGCAACAAAGCAGCTTCGATTAAAGAACAACAATGGAGAAGTTGACAAAGTTGGTCTGTTGGCAATCAAAAATAAGTCGAAAAATGGAAGAGAAGACGATCGTAGGTGGAGAAGTAAGAAATAGAAGTGAAAGTGGTAAAATGAGAGGGTTAAAAGCCTTATATAGGCATGGGGGACTGAAACGGTTACAGAAGCCAACCAACCGGGGGTGACACGTGTCCCACAATTAATGAGACGTGAGTTGAAGAGACGTGCGTTACGGCGGTTGCCAAAGTTGACCACTCGGGGTGAGACACGTGGCTGACGGCTGAGGGACGTGACACAACTGTTCCCGCCAAAAATTTAAAGATAAGAACGGGCTTATGGCACCACCGGTTTGTTGATTCATCCACTTCCCATTACTCCGATAAAACTACGGTCCGGGAAGTATGAGGACTTTCTGTATACGGTAAAAATCGGATATAAGCAAGACCGGTGAGACCGGGGACCAGAGATAAGAAGAGACAAGCATGATCACCGAGTCTTCCCTTAGAACTGGTGATATTGCACCGCCGTGGTCGATTCGAGAAAAGTGAAGCGAATTGTTTGTCCGTATCACCGGACCAAACTCCGCATCACAACCGGCCCCGATTTCAAAGATGACCGAGTTGATCGTGGCCGTTAGTCCGGTTAATCGCTATAAAATCTCCACACGTCAACATCGTTCTGTCACATTGTACCGACGACCATACGAGTGTCAGACCGTACGACCCAACGTTATCCTTTTAGGGTTTACTTTATTCTGAAAAAGGCTTTATGTTGTATGCAAGGTGTAACACCCCGCATCTTGGAACTGAGTTTAAGCTCATATCATTAGAGTTCTAGTGGAAACACCGAAGGTTTGAACGTTTTGCGAAAATGGTTGATGTGCCTATTTCAGGCATAACTCCTTAATCGGTTTGGAATTTGGGAAATTACCCCCAATGAATTTGTAGTATGTGGAAATACCTTTCTAACGATATAAAGACCAAGCCAATCAGAGATCGGAGCAAGGAGATATGATCGTCTCAATATGGCTAATAGTAAGGCACTTGAAATCCTATCGAATCGGCTAAGTTTTCGATACGTCTGCCTTCCAGCCAACTTTTGTGAAAATATGTTATGAATTTGGGAAAACTTCCTTGATGAAAGTTGTATCCCTTAGAAATAGATTTCCAACGGTATATTATGGGCCTTTAACAGATCTGTGTACAAGAAGTTATGTCCATTTTACCGAACACTGTGCGTAATCGACTCATGTCGCTATTTCAAAGCGCGTGGGGGCGCGTGCCATAGTCCCGCATCGCGGGCCGATCGCGCAAGTCTGAGTATTGAGCTACAGAACATTGTGCGATGGTCCCGCATCGCGGACCCATCGCGAATCAGGTCAGATTCGGGTCAAAAGTCGGGTTACGCGTTTTTAGTTATATTTGGGGTTTGGAGTTTATTTCCCCAACACCCCATTCACGAAAAATTCCCTCTAAACTCATAGAGAACAAGTCCCAAACCTCAAGATCTCCCAAGGTAAGTTTTTATCATGATTCTAGGGTGAATTTAAGTCCCTAATCCCTTTCTAACTTGAGTAAACTCTTCTAATCCATAGAGTTAGGATCGGAACATTTTTTGTTGGATGAAACCCTAGAACCCGAATTCAAGAGGATTGGACTTCAAAAAGGTAATGTTTCTACTCTCTAATCACGTATATTTGTGAATTGATGAGTTCTTGGGAGAATAGTAAATG
Organism: Lycium ferocissimum; assembly: GCF_029784015.1. NCBI lineage: Eukaryota > Viridiplantae > Streptophyta > Magnoliopsida > Solanales > Solanaceae > Lycium > Lycium ferocissimum. Next base: position 28,647,727 of record NC_081344.1, read on the forward strand.
GGTTTGATAAAGAGGATTATATAAACTATGCTAGAGTTTTGGATTGTTGACTTGAGATTGTTATAATGATACGGGTGATGGAGAATGATGTTAATTACATCTAATTGAGATCAGGAATCACCTAGAAGTAATAGAATGGGAATTGGGTGAAGAAACACCATTAATGGAGATTGTGGAGCTTTATGCCCACTAAGTGTTTGATAAAATGCTTAGATGACCAAAGCATGAATATTATTGCTAATATAGAATCCCTTTGGCTTGTATTGATATAGATCAAAGTTGAAAGGGGCGACGAACATTGTATTTCGCTCAAAGGCTGGAATTAAGGTATGTGAGGCTAACTATCTACGTTAGGGAATGTTCATGATTCTCCCTACGCCTCATTCTTCATACTTGTCAGTAATTTGACACGTAATACGCTTTAGCCCTAGTTTTATGATATGTTGTAGAATCGTTATCTTCTAGGGTCATAAAGCTGAGTAATTCGTTCATGGTTGTCAATTTGAAGATCACGAACTCAAAGACGTAATCTTTATAGACTTATGTATTGTTACCACGAGTCTCGGTCCTAGAAATTCAAGATGCTCGAAACAATACAAGTTGTTTTCAATTCAGTCAAAGATGTCTATTTGATTCGCATTGTTCATTGTTATTATGGTCTCGGGCTTATTAATTAACCATAATTATACATATGTGATTTTGCCCGAGGGCACAAAGACACGCTCTTTGTATACGTATACATGGCCGAGGCCATTGACGACGCACTACTAGGCCGAGGCCATAGCGTGCATTTATTATTGGGCCGAGGCCCCACATATACAAACACGTATAATACGTATGATTCGTATACGTAAGCAGGGAGTATTCATAACTCTACTTCCTTGCTATTACAAGCATAAATTATCGGGCTTCAGTTTTTTTATTGTTCGGCTGTTTTACATACCGCAGAAATTCAAATGTGTCGATGTCCCTTTTTATTGTCTGGGGCACATCCGCGACGCAGTAACGATATACAAAAAAGTTGACGACTCGGCTAATTAGAGTGCACGTATCAGTTATCAGAGCCCCAAATTCCTTCGGGCGTTGTCGGGGCTATCCGCCTGGGGCCGATATAGAGGATACTATTATTCAAAGACTCTTAGAGGCTTCATAGACACAAATTCAAACGATATATTTATTATGTTAGCCTTGTTGGCAAATGTTCATTGTTTGGTTTAGCCATGTTGGCTACTTTCGTATATGTTCGATTGTCTAAGTATTTCCGCATTATGATATTTCAAAGGAGACTTTTAGTTAATCAAAGACATGTGTTAGTTTTATTTTATAAATTAGTTATGTTTTGATATCACATGTTGATCCAGCCAGCCAGTTGGTTCGCTCGGTCACATGCAGTCAGGCACCGGGCGCCGTGTTACGTCCAGGCCCAGGTTCGGGGCGTGACACAAGGCCCATAAGGCAAAACTATAAATAGGAGGCATTTCCCTACTTTTAAGGGTTAGCTTTTCCAAGATCACGAACATTGTAATAGCAATTATATATTGAACCTCTCTCTCCTTTGGTCCGGATCAGTGGCATTTTATGCTTATTCTTCCAATATAGTTGGCTTAATCATAAACATTTGTATCTTGATTCGAATCACTAACGCATATGTTCACATACATATGCTATAACACGCAAATCTATAATTATTTCCTATAAACCCAAAATAGATTAAAGTTCATCCGCATATCCTATACCTCACTTACAAATTCAATTGGTTACCTAAATTCGGGGTAAACAGTTTCACTGTATTTTTTCTAAGCTTTTCTCTTTCTTGGAGGTTAAGTTTCACCAGTAAAGGCCAAACAAGGAACAAAGGCACTTTCGGAAGACTACTTTTGTTGCAAATCCTTTTTAAACTTTATTAGTTAAAAATTGTCAAATTCACCCCAATGTATCGAATAAATTGCGAATTTGTAATTATATCCTCTTTCTACCTATTGCTTTTAATCTACACAATTTATGACATTAGCGACTTGAAAAGTAAAGATTCA
>NC_081344.1:28649859-28694014 GCF_029784015.1 Lycium ferocissimum
ACCCATGTTTTAATAATTAAAAAAAGGATCGATAACTTCCCTTTTTTGACGGATCCTCGATATCTTGCAAAAACAAACGTAGGTGTTGCTCAAAACGAACGACCACCCTGCCGGTATCCGGACACGAATGATCACAAACGGACACGAAGTGTTAGCTTCGAGTTTTAGGGTATAATTTTAAGGTTACAGCTTAAGTTGCCTATCGAATTTAGGTCATAGTTATTTCAAAAATAACTAGCGTAAAAAGATTTTTACGTATTTTGAAATATTGATGTCTCACTATTAATAGTGATACATTCATCCTAATAATACGAACCCTAGCTCATGTAGAGTCCTAGCTGATTAGGATATCTAATTAATTAAGATCCTAACTGATTTGGAGTCCTAACTTGATTAAATATTTTAGTCTTTAGATAACTGTTATTTATATTTATAGTTATCCAATAATATAGATATAAATTTGAATTATATTTTAACTATAAAATAAATTCGGATTGCATTATCTAAATAATGCAATAACAGAAATACGAATTTATTTATTCATAATATATAAATACAAATTTACTAAAATAACTCCGGTTATCATCACATTCTTGATGTGCGACCCAATAGGTTTATATTACGTTGGCGGTAGAATAATACTATATTAATTTCAATCATAATTGGTCTCTAACCAAGACCTTTTGACGAACCCAAGTAATAATAATTTAAAGTCTCGTAATAACCTAATTAAATAGCATATGTCATAGTCCTTTTGTCACACGATATCCACTCCGAACATAAGGCATGTATAGTGTCATCCTTATATTGTTCAAATATAATTTCTCGATCTAACTTAGTAACCGATATTTCAAATAATACGGTAACTCTTTGAGTTCATCGAAAAGCCAGCACGCATTTTACGAGGTCTTACTAATCAAATCTAAAAGATATCTCTCAAAGAGAGGGACAAATTCCATCTTGAATAATCACTATCCTCTACATAGTTCACATTATGTTCAATCATACACTTTACGATTATAGGTTAAAGATAACGTTTGTGAATGTCAAAACAAAATGTTCCTTATGTGATAATCGATAATCTTAGGTGTGAGGATTAATTGACATAACTATTATGAGAATCACTTGTGACACTAATTCATGCGGTGATCCCATATACGGTTTCTATCCAAGTATGTTGTCTTTTAACAAATATCATGAGTTTAATTTATCTTAAGTACACATAAATTATCGATTAAGCTCATACTAGTCTTTTACCATTATAATCAAATTATAAATTATTAACTAGGGATATATATTATTATATGTAACATGAAAACAATATAATAATAAGAAATATAAATAAAACTTCTTTTATTAATCAAAAACATAACTAACAAATAAGGTCCATACAGATACAATGGCCTAGAGCATAACCACCAACAGTCCTCACATTCCAAATACAAGAAGTTTAATTGGCTGATGGTTACACGTGGCTGCTACTGCCCTTTCCTTTGCCTATCTCATTTTTAACACTCAATTTCTTTTCTTCGGTCTATTTCACACGGGCCCTGTAGTTTTTTGTGAATCTTTCTTTGTCCCTAAGTCCCTCAAATTTATATTGTATGGTATTTTAACTTTTATATTTAGTTCAAAATGAATAGTTTTACATAATTAAGAAAAAAATAATAGCTATTTTTTTATTCTTTCAAATTTAACCTTATTTAGATAAATGAATTTTTACATAATCAATGAATTATATTAAATTGGGACTATTTAATGAAGGATAATTTAGTGAAAACGTTGCCTACTCTCTAGGCACAAATAAAAACACCATATCATATGAATCGGAGGGATTATTAGATTACCCTTTAAAATATTTGTCATTATACATTTTAATAAAATTTAGGTAACAGCAGGAGGCCACATTTTCATTTCCAATGGAATATTTATTACATCTTACTAATTACTCTCTCTTCATTTCAACTTATGTGGCACTTGTCACGAAGAGTTAATTTGATTAAACTTTGAATCTAAATTAAATTAGATCGACTTAATATTTTAAATTAAAATTAAGATATTTAAAAACTATAAAAAAAGTACTACTCCTTTGTCCCAACTTAAGTGTCTTAATTTAACTAGGCACAAAGTTTAACAAATAAAGAGACTTTTGAATTTTGTGGTCCTAAATTAAAGATGTGTATAATGTACTAAATTATACTTAGAATCTTGTGGTTATAAACTTGTCATGCAAATGTTTGAATTGTCAACTTATCTAATGTAGAAATAGGCACTCTTTCTTAGACTGACCAAAAACAAAAGTAAGATACTTAAATTGGCACGGATGGAGTATAAATTACACTTTTTAAATGAGGATTAATATTTTTAAGCATAAATTATATATGAAGAACTAAAATGATACTTGAGGTTCATTTAATGAATTTAGTATTTTCCTTAATTTCGTCTAAAATTAAGCTTAATCACCACAATTAAGTAACACAACCTCCTGCAACATGAAATATCACGAGTGAGATTAAAATTTAATAAATACCAAAAAAATCTATTCTATCTATAAATAAAGAAACTATATACTCACAAAGTCATAAAAATGTCAATATTTTTCAATTTGCGATTTTCACCGAGTTGTAATTATTTTATATAATTTAGATCACGTTACTTTACAAAATGTCGAGTCGCTTGTATCTATTTAGTATTTGATAATTCTCCTGCCAAACTTCCTCCCTCATATATAATTTTTGTTAATAATTATGAATACTTTTAACAATACATGTTTAACATACCACTGAATTATATTAATTACGCAGTAAAAAAATATGATAAAAATTATACTTCTTTAATTAAAATAGTGTTAAACATGTCATGTGAATGTTGGAATTAAAGAGTGATAAAAAAGGGTAAGAGACATTCTTTTTAAAACAGACTAAAAAGAAAACACAAGATAAATAATTTGAAATGGAGAGAATACGTTTCTTATATCTTAAATTTGGGCCCGAGCTTAGCACTGGCCTCATGTAACTAGTGTGTAGATATAGGTGTGTATGCCTTTTGGAATATGAAATAAAAGAAAAAAAGTTTTTGCTGAAACTTATTTTTCTTTATCTGAAGTTTCGAAACTAACAGTGGCATCAGAGCTTGAGGGATCAGTGAAGGAAAAAAGAAAAAGTTTTTTCTTCAGTTCTTCTAAGGTGAGGAGAGCTAAGCAGCAGTAACATCTTCCAACAACTTCTTGGGTGCAGGTCCTCTTATGTTTACAGGGGAGAATTATCACACATGGGTGATAAAAATGAAGGCTTATCTCAAGGCTCTTAGTTTATGGGAAACAGTTGAAAGTGAAACTGATCCTCCTCCACTTAGACCAAATCCAACTGTTGCACAGATGAAGATTTATGAAGATCCGAAATCAAGGAAACCAAAGGCTCTCACATGTCTTAATTCAGCACTCTCAAAAGTGATTTTTACAAGAATAATGGCTAGTGAGACACCGAAAGAAGCATGGGAGAAGCTAAAAGAGGAGTTTGATGGAAGTGACAGAGTGAAGACTGTCAAACTCCTAACTCTCAGAAGAGAATTTGAGACGTTAAGGATAACGGAAGGAGATACTATGAAAGACTACTACTTGCCAAACTTTTGGAGATTGTAAATAAAATCGGTTGTTTGGTGAAGTCTTTCCAGTTCAAAAGGTGGTGGAGAAGATGATGATAAAACTTACCCAATGAGTTTGAGTCCAAGATTTGACAATAGAGGAATCCTTGTGATTTGAAGATTTTATCGATACTTCGAGGAATTGATCGGCAAGTTGCAAGCCCAAGATCAAAGATCAAGTATAAGAGATGAAGAAGTAGCAGCAGTGGCATTTTAAGAAAAGCATAAAGGCAAGCAGCTTGCGAAGGACAATAAAAGGATGGAAGGAGATAAATTAGCAAAGGGGAAAACATGGAGAGAATCTTCAAAGAAAGGGAAGTTTCCACCTTGCAACCATTGTAAAGGAACCAATCATTAAGAAAAGGACTGCTGGTCCAAGGGAAAGGCATCTATTCAATGCAGATTTTGTAGAAAAATGGTTCATATTAAGAAGAATTGTAGGGTCAAGCAGAACCAATCACAACAAAACCATGTGCGACGAGGCAAATTTTGCGAAGAGTCGAGGAAAAAGAAAGAAGAAATCTTGTTTATGGCTTCTCAGGAAGAAAACACAACCAACAAATCCACATGGTTCATAGATAATGGATGTACGAGTCATATGTCACACAATGAGCTTCTGTTTCACACACTTGACAAATCAATTAGAACTAAAGTCAGGATGGGAAACATTGAAACGGTAGAAGCACATGGGAACGGTTCAGTTGCCTTTCAGACTATACAAGGTACAAAATCTATGCATGATGTGTTGTATGTTCCTTGTTTAGCATGTAATCTGTTAAGTGTTGCTCAAATGATGTCGAAAGGTTATTCCTTATTTTTTAAGGGCAAGCATTGTTTGGTGTTTGACTCTGAAGATAGTTTGGTTGCTAAAGTAGAAATGGTGAATAAAATCTTTCCTTTAGACAGGAATCTTGATAGTGCCAATTTTGCAAGTTTGGATGAGTCATGGTTGTGGCACAAAAGATACAGACATTTTAACTATGCTACTTTAAAGTCTATATATGGCGGGCTTGACTAAGGATTTACTTGAGATCTCACTGTCAAAAGAAGTTTGTGGTTCATGTCAAATGGGTAAGGTACTGTCACGACCCAATTTCCCTAGGTCATGAGGGCACCAACCTTTCCCACCTCGGTAGGCGAACCCTTAACCCAACATTTCATAAACACATAATTAGATAATAAATAAGCGGAAGAAAATGGGATAACGGAAGTCTCACGATAATAATATAAGAAAGCGGAAACAATAGAAATAAACCCCGGTTCTGGTCTAGTCATACAAGAGCATCTAACTAATACTACAAGTTTGAATAATAAAAATACATCAATAGTCCCAAAACATATGTCTTAGAATGGAAATAAAGACATAGTAGATAGAGGAGTCTTCGGGCGGCGAACGTCCTCATGCTCACCCTGAAAGACTCGAATCAACAAATCCTTTAACAATCAACCACGAGGAGTAGAAATCGATCCCACCTGATACTCTGCATTCATGAAAGAATGCAGCAAGTGCAGGTCAGTACAAACGACAAGTACTGGTAGGTATCATAGGTCGACTAAGACTAGCTAATGTATATAAAGACGACAAAGCAAGATAAACACATAAACCAACAACCACAAGTCGACATTAAGCCATCTCCACGATACAAGTCATCACCTATGTTGTAGCATCTAAACCCAAGTTGTGTGTTGACACCTAATTTTCACCTCATAAGACGCGTATTTTAATTTTCAAATTTCCCAAGTAAAATACGGAGTAAGGATACTTCCTTTCAATTTTAAAACTTTAAAAATCCCGAGAAAATTGCAAAAATGACGTCTAATTACTACTTTCTGAAAAATTGACAAATATAAGAAATACGAGTTATTTACTTTCATCCCGCTCCGTCTAGTCCGGAAAATTGTTAATTTAGACGACGTATGAATTACGGCTCATTTTGACCGCATTTTTCACATTTTTAAATATTGCACGGAACTATGTCATATTGGGCTTGTTTTAAAGATATTTTTTCAAATTTGCGAGTTTTGAATTTTAACTTGCCTAAATAACTATTTTACTTAGTGATATAGGTATTTATAATATATAGTTCATTATTATTAAAATAGGACGGGGGGGGGGGGGGGGCCTTTTGGTTATTTTAAAAGTAGAGGTTTTAAGTTTAAAAAAATAAAGGGTGTGAAGTTTCTCATTCTTCACAACCCGCACCCCTCGTCTCTCACCTTCATCAGGCGATTTTCGCAATTCTAGGGTTTCATCTCCCGGCTTGCTTAATTCGAATAGATTTAGGGTCGTTTTTGCCGAATTCTTGAGGGTTTTACACTTAATCATGATTACTCATGATTTCCAGGTTTATTTCCCTTCGAATTTCATTTTTTCATACTTAATTGAAGTGTAATTAGGTTGTTACTCGGGTTCTTTACGTATTAAGGTTGCCATGGGTGGGGCCTCGAGGCCTTAGCCATCTTGTGCACCTTAATACACATAGTAAAGAATCTAGGGGAAATTTCTTAGATGCTTCACGGATTAGGGTACACAATTTGGGGATTTTATTCTCATTGTACTATTTGGTAAAATTGTACCGTTGGAATAGTACATAATGGGTTGTATTCGTACTATCCTAAATTTTCTGATTTTTATTGGATTTTTTATAGATTTAGGGTACAATTGGTTGTGATTTTTGTTGTCCTACGTGTGAAAATTTCGAATTCTGATATAGAGTACAAATTTTAGGGTTTTGGGAGGAAAATTTGGGTGAGGTGTCCATTTTATTCCTAGGATTCCCTAAGTGTGCTAAGTCTATAAATAGAAAGAAAAGAGAATGAGAAAAGGGGGACTTTTTTTTCAAAAAAATCAAGAGCATAAAGCGAAAATCTAAGAGAGATACAAAATATACACTATATACGTATATATAATATAAAAATACATAGAGATACAAAATACTATATATATATATATAAGTATTCACTCAATATACATATACATATATAAGATGAAAGTATAAGAAAAGGGATTTTTGAAGATAAAAAGGAGTTTGGATTACTTGAAGATGAATTTCAATCCCCTTTGGTCTTTAGGTTTCCCCTACAAAAGGTAAATCCTTTTCTAAACCTTTACTTTTATTTTCAGTTTTTGAATATTTACTATTCTAGCTTATTTATTATTATAAATTGTCAATTTCTTACTTATAATGATGATTCTGTCCATGTTTTGATTATTTAAGATGTAAGGAATGAATTAAAAGTTGAATAAGCTTATTATAACTAAATAGGTGTTATAACTTGTTAGGTTTAAAAATGAGAAGAAATAGGTTTAAAGGGGGGGGTATAGTCTCGAGTACTATGTCTTGTTTTTGAAATTTGGATGTTTGAGACCTTTCATTGAGATGGTGTTATATTTTAGTTGAAATGAGTTATTTTTAATACTGCGGAATGGATTTTGTGATATTGGACTTCACTTGGCCTTTAGCTAGTTAAATGTGATCATTGTGTATTATTTGATTCATTTTAGTGATATATTTGATCCATGTGTAAAACTATTTTGCTTAATGATATTTTCCCTCTAAAAATAAATGTTGGAATTCATTTGTTTAGGTGAAATGAATTTTTGTGAACTTTAATATTTTGAATATATTTGGACGAGACTTAGAGTTTAACATCTTTTACTATCTAAACTAATAAATATGACTAAATATTAACTAAGTGTTTGGATAACTTGGTTTATTGTTAGTATTTACATTTTGTGTGACGATGGTCTTAAGTCATACTTAGAAATAGATTTGTGGTTCAAAGCTCTGGAAGTTGTTAAGTATCTTAAGATTTAGAAGATAGGACTCTATAAGTGACAAACGTTGAAATCCTTGATTGAAGAATAAATACTTGGAATATTGATTTAAGAAAAGATAAAAATGAAATAGTGGTGAGTTCATTTGAATTATAAGTTGCTAAAAGACATTTGTCCTTTTTGGACCTTTCCTATTAACTATGATTGTATATATATTCCCGTTTCTTCGATGCCATTTAAGACCTAGGATGAGTGTCATGAAACCTATACTGGAGAAAAATTGATCATGCAACTTGAGTATTTTGCTATGAACTCTTTCCTGACCATATGTGACCTCTACTTGTGCCTTAGTTCATTTGAGTAGTCCTAGAGATAAGTTTGAGACTAGGACACCACGTTTGAGACTAGGACACCACTTAAAACCTTTGCAAGTGTCTTATATGATCTACTACATGTTGGAATACTTGATTTACTTGAACTCTCTTGAAAAGCTTTTGTGAGTTCTTATATTAAGCCTCGACTATTTGTGCATTAGGGAATTAACTTGTGGCTAAGTCAACCCGCATTTTGGACTTTCCTTTGTGACATATTACAATGTTTCCATGGCCAAAGATACCTTTTGAAACTTGGAAAAATTCAAAGTTTGGGGCTTTGTTAAGCCTCAAAATTTGTTTTGTCATTTTGATTCTACAATAGACTAATATTGGTTGAAAACTTGCCTTGTAATTTGCTAGACTACCATGTCTATGCATTTGCTCACCTTAAAAGATAGATGATGTTCGGTCTAAAAATGCATATATTTAGCTATTAATTGCCTCACGTTTTAATACTTTTAATTGTCTTTTGAGTATAAATTATATTGCTTTGTGCTTAATATTATATTTTATTTTGTAGAAATAAAGAATTACAAAATTGAAGAGATTTGGAGCAAAATTAAATAAAGAAGTGGAAGAAACAAAAGAAAGGAAGAAAGAGAGGAAGAGACATCAGGGAGACATAATGATTGAAGAAATTGAATTTGAGAAGGAAAAGAAAACGTAAACTTGCAACCTAGTCTCACGAAACGCGAGCTAAAGTGGTTTAAGAATATATTTGGTCTTCGTCCGTTTATTTTTCCGAGTTGGATTTGATTTTTAAAAGCCCGGTTTTGGACTAGAAATATTGGATATAAATACATATTCTACGGGGTTTTTAGTTAGTTAACTTTGGGAAAAACTTGAAATCCTTAGTTCATAACTTTGGACCTAGAGAGAGCTTGGAGCCGCCGTTTGGATAAGATAGGAGTTTTATCTTCAAATCTAGTAACACTTATTTTCATATTTTTATTCGGATGATTTGTTGTTTTTCCTCCATTTCTATGTGGAGCTAAACTCTTTAGTTCTAGAGCTTTGACACAAACATAAAAGTTGACGTTTGATTATCGTTTCTATCTATTAAATTTTCATATTTTTGGGTTGCTTATTTATTCTTGTGTTAATTGTTTGATTATGTTTATCACTAATTAAACACTATCCGTGTGCGGAATTGGACTTGAGAAACTTTCACGCACGTAATAAGAATAAATAGAGTTTAAAGTTCGATTTAATCGTTTCGCTGCGAGGATAGAGATATACCCTTTAGCCCTACTTAGTTGAATACGGAGAAATAAATGCGTTCTTGTTACCTTTGACGACCATAGAGATATAGTCATTATAGTAGCATCTACGATTGGTTTGTGAGTAGTTAGAGAATATCATAAAGTTACAATTAACCCGTCAACCATAATCCATAGGTAGAACGATTTGAAAACTCAATTGGATTGTTAGTGGTCATAGCCCTAGATCTATCTCTTCTCTGATAAAAATCCCCTCTTTCTTGGTTGAAGTTCATTATTTGCTTTCTTTTAGTTTTAGTTAGTTTATAAATATAATCTTGAGATTTTACTTCTTGTTTAGATAATTAGCATTAGTTTAATTTAGTAAACAGTTAATCATAAGTCCCTGTGGGTACGATATCTGGACTTAAAAATTCTATATTACTTGTACTACCGCGTATACTTGCGTGTGCGTTTGGGAGCAACAATAGAATTTGGCTCAACATGTAGGAAGTTTAGAAATACTTCCTTGAATCTGTTTGATCTTTTACCCTACACTACTGATTAGCTAGCTATTCTAAAACCAAAATCAATATGACTTTTGTGTCCTAGATTTCTTGCATAGTTCTATTCTTGTTTGTATTCCTTGTTATCCTGTCATTTAGTATTACTTTCGCTCTGAATTTGTTGATTAGTTTCTTCAAATTTGGATAATATAAAACCTCAAGGATTTGTTTTGTCTTCCAACACTTAGAGTTAAATGTTTGATATAGGCTTGAAAGTGGGCTAGTTTGGAACCACTTTAAAATTCTTAAGCGATTTTTTTTGATACTGGTCTTAAGACCTATTTGTGATGTTGAAAGTTAATTAGCGACCTAAGATTTTAATACGTTTATGGAGTTGGATTGACTAAGTATGAGGGTGTATATCATATATGGAGGGTGTAATTAAATGTTATGTCCTAGTACTAATATGTTATCATGTATATTCGGTTTTTGACACTTAGTAAAATTTGATAATGCTTTGCCCACCAACTAGGTTAGATTGAGGCATCCTCGTATTCGACCATACCTCTTTATATTACATATTTTATTGGGCTAGTTGGGCCGGGGCTTGGTTTTCAACTCGATATATTTATTAAAATGTCCTTTTGCATAAAATTGATGAAATTTGTTTAATAATTATGGGCCCTAATTGATTATCACGTAATTTAATTTTTTGGCCTTGTAATTTAATTTATGTCCTGGAGTTAAAAACTAATTTTATACCCATGCTTATTGTAAACCCTATAGCTCCAACGTATAATTTCTTCTCAAAAAATTAAGGATGGACCGAGCATTTGGATAACTTGGAGTGGATAAATTGTATACATTTATTTTATAAAATTGGTAGGCCCAACTCCCTATCTCCTATTATTTACTTGACAAAAATTGATGAAATGTGCTTTAAACCTTTTAAAAAATGTCTACTATTTAGAGTTGCCAATAAACAATTATAAAAAATTGTAAAAAGACGAGTATTAGCATGCAAAACGTTTTGGACTAAAGCTGTCGCTTATGAATGGACACTCTAAGTACAAATCATGATTTTTTGGACAAAAATAGGCTTGATAAATTTTATGGACTTAAAGACAAAAAATGATTATGGACCGTGCATATGGACATTTTGGACAAAAATTGGACTTGACTCTTAAATTAACTAAAAGGATTAAAAAATCTAAAAATATAAAATATGGTTAAAATACGGATAATAATAGTATGCCAAAAAATGATTTTATAAAACTTAAAACTAAAAAAACCCTTTTTTAAACTCGGGTAGGCTTACGTAGTGTTCTACTTAGGTTAACGCCTTCGGGCTTTAGCCTAGGTGTTCTAGTCCGAAACCCAAAATGCCCAATTTTGGGCAAAACTTTACCCCTTTTATTTCTTGAAAGTGTTGTATTTTTGCATAAATGACTAACCTTTATTTGCGGAAATATAAAACAAAAGCAGTTTTTATCAAAAATAATTTATATCTACAAGGCATACTATTAGAACCCGTAGGTCAACCGTATTTTACGGATCCTTAATACCGGGGTGCCTAACACCTTCCCTGGGGGATCACCAGAACCCTTATCCAAACTTTGGTATAGATTGGTTTCTTTTAAAACTTAGTCGTTTTAAATGAACCCTTTTCGAATTGGTTTTCTTAACTTACCTATAAGTTAGGTGAAGACTCGAAAAACAATGTCCATTTAGAGCACCATCCACGTAGAAGTATATTTTTTCCTTTTTCCCGGTATGATTGACAACCGTACTTTCCCGGGACACTTTCCTTTTTAAATGAGGCAAGTGCAAATACGAATCGAAAAAATAGACCCGCTACAGATGGCGACTCCGTCGGAGAAAATTTAAGGTTCTAACCATAAGAGTTCCAATAATTTGTTTGCTTTGTATGATATAAATTGTCTAAGTGATATAAAACTGTTTATGTGTTTAAATTCCCGCAAAATAATTGTCATTCATGCATGCATACTCCGCCACTCCTGGCATTTATTTTACATTTTTTCCAAGGGTGACGACGCGGGATGAGCTGCGGTCATACCTTCACTAAAAAAAAAATCATTTTTCTATATTCTTTGGAGGTATCTAAGGTCGAGTGGACATGTGGTTATCCCACAGCTCTACCCCCAGCTTGTCCGCTTGGGTAACCTGTGTCATTTGCTTGAAAAACCACTCTAGAATAACTAGCGTAGAGCGAAGCCAAATCCTTACTGATATAGCGCATGCTGACCATAGACCGGTTTGGGTATCTCAGACCTACCTGAATCGGACAGGATAGACACCTTACTGTGTTCAGACGGTGTAAAAACCTGAAGACACTGCATCCCACTACTTGCTATTTGGAAGCATTATTGTGCCTTGTGTGAAATAAATTATTGTTCCTGGGGGCGGGAACTAACAATGTTCTATCTTGCAGATGTCTCCTAATGTGCAGTTTGATATGATTGTGGGTCCACCACCAGGTTTAGTGATGTGGTGGGAAGGTTTGACTAATGATCAAAAAAAGAGATAAAGGGTTGCATAGGGCATCTACCTTCGTTGATGAATATGACTGGGGATTCGGGTTTGCTAGAGATTATTACTGGTTATTGGGATAATGACAGAATGGTGTTCAGATTTGGAGAAATAGAGATGACTCCCACTTTAGAAGAAATTAGAGATGTCTTGGAAAGCGTGGGAAGCGCTAACAGATCCAAAAAGAAGTTAGCTCAAAATATCCTCATCCCTCACAAACCTACCCCAAAAGAAATCAAAGACATGTTTGCTGTCAACAAAGCCGATTGGGCACAGGGACCCACTATAGCCTTTAGAGAGTTATATGGGAGGTATTCATCCAAACAAGGGTACAAAAACCACATCCTTGAGTTTTCTTCACTCCAATCCTGGGAAGCTAACCAAACACTAGCCTTTATCACTTGCCTATTGGGAACCATGGTATTTCCACTAAATGCCTCCCTAGCTATCAACACCCGGGTTGTCTTTGTTGCCCATGCTGTTCTTAGAGGAGTTACAACGAATGGGCTTACCAAATATTTTGACATTATCCCTATCATCCTATCAGATATATACCGAGCTTTAGGAAAGTGCCGCAACCATTATTATTACTTCCAGGGTTGCAACCTCTTAGTCCAATGGTGGATACTTAAACATTTAGATAGGAGTGGTTTATCTTCCCGCCGAGATCCGGCCCTGAGAGAGGATGATTTGGGAGTCACTGCTGTGCCTTGTGGGGTTCAAGATAAAAGAGGATGGGCTCACATCTTTTCCAGACTAAGAGAAGAACATATCAGGTGGAGAGTACCTGATTTTCATTCCAAGATTGTTTGTGTTAAGAGCCGTAGGCGTCCCTATTTACCGCTTATGGGCATTAGGGGGATCAGACCCTACGCACCATTGAGAGTACTTAGAAAGTTTGGTATGAGACAGGTTATCCCAAATGTGGGAGATATGGGAGAGTTTGTATGAGATTACGAAGAAGGTCATATCGAGGGTATACATGATGCTAGGAAGGATTGGAAGAATGTGATAAGAGAGGACAAATTGGATGAGGATCCAAATAATCCAAGTCATGACAAAGATTACTACGAGTGGCTTAGGGCTGAGCTAGCTGGTACTGCTACTCCAGGACCATATCTGTACAAGTTTCCCGTAGATAGGGAAGCCGCGAATGCAATTCAAGTTAGAAGAATGAAACGACGGTGGAAGGGAGAGAAGCGGATCATCAAGCAAAAATAGAATATGACCAAGAGATAATTAAGAGTTTAACAGACGAGGCGGATGCCTCATTGAAGAGCTTAGAATGGCTTGACACTTTTGTTAAGGGAGCCATAGATACAGGGACATCATTGACTGATGTTCAGAGGGGTCAGTGGATCGGGACAACATTGATGCCAACCCATGTAGCCATTCAGACCGCCCTTCGAAGGGCCAAGAAGGCACGGACTGAGAGAGAGCAGATTTCGATCCGAGGAGTGGACTTTTTTTGTTGTTTTTACATTTATTTACTTTAAAGCCTTGTAATCCCACTTGGGAAAGATATTATTAATGAAAAGCATTGGGATTTTTATTTTTGGGAAACAATAAATTTGTTTTACATATGGCACAATTTTACTTCATACGCTAGTAGCCTCAGAGCAACGAGGTATAGGAAAATGAATTATATATTGTCTAAATGCTTATTTGATATAACTGCTTTGTGTGAAAATCATATATATTATTAAAACTCTTGATTGGTCCACATTCCGGACACTACCCAAAAGAAAAACCAAGAAAACAACCCCTAAAACTAAATTTAGCTCCACTTTTAAAAGGTTGATTTGCTAATAGGAAATGGAGACTCCAGACAAAGATGAGTGCAACTTCTCCTTACGTCAACCTAGTCAGTGACGATGAGAACATGGAAGCGACAAGTAAGAAAAATCGACAATGGGACGATAGTATGGCCCTAGCTACTGCTAGAATGAAAGAAGTTGTCCAAACCACTAAGGCGGCCAATGAGAAAATGAAAGAAGCTGAAACTCTCCTAGCTTATGTTGAGGAACTAACTAAGCAACACCCTACCAATCGGGTAAAACGGGGAAAGACACCTGAAGCACCACTTGGGAGTTATGTCCCACTCAGTCAACAAGAAGGGCTTGACCCCATACCTTATGGAGATGACGAACTACTTATCCCCAATTTGAAAGTCTATGGAGACCCGCGCGAATCTCAGCTCGAGGAACCTCCGGTTTCATGCACAATTGTTCTCAAGGGCACAAGATCGCATAATTGGGGTACGCCGCAGAAATGTCCAAACAAGAACTCTTAGAGACTTTGGGGAGTTTTGGAGTGTACGCGCAAAGCCCAAATCTGTTGCCGCCGTGTGCTCCTTCCATGATCTACAAAAAATGCCTCTACCACCGAAGTCAGTCGGGGCATACAACCAATGAGTGTGGAGCGCTGGAAAGGAAGTTGATCCAATGGATTGACCAAGGGAGAATTAGCCAACTATGGGGGCCCCACTCTTTCCTGACCCATGACCAAGGAAAAAATCATCCAAAAAAGATACCGAAGGTTAGGTTCTGGAGGAGCGACTTCTCCAAATTCGAGGAGTCGTAAGGCAGGATTCACTCCCTACTATGTAGTGTGAAGAAAATAAGAGCAGTGCCGCAAACCTATCAGGGTCGCCCAGGACCTCCAAGAGAAAGGGTTTGCGTATTTCATCATGGTCGCCCTGGCCACGACATTGAGGAATGTGTGGATTTCAAGCTTGAATTGGAACGCCTCGTGAATGAAGGCCACGTTTGGATTGTCGCAGGAAGACAAGGTTAGAAGATGAAGATGAAGAAGACAATGAAGACCTTCTTAGTATGGTTGGGTAGAAAAACATAAGTATCCCTTTACTGCTTTCAATAAGATAGAATATCCCTTTCCCTTTTTATGTAAACGGAACCACGCCGACCTGATGTCCCGTTGGGGATACGTGGGAAGCCTACATAAGGCCTGGTCAGGGTAGAAAACTAAGTTTCGGGTAGCATAGGAAAAAACCTTTTCTGTGTATTCCTGAACTACGGATGGACCTGATTTCCCTTTGGTGGGATACGTAGGCAGTCTATTTAAGACTCGATCCTTTTATAATAAAAATTAAAATCCCCCTTAGTATAAGATGGGTAGAAGCAAATCAACCATGAAGACCACTTACCAAAAATCAATATTCCTAAGAACACAAAAAGACCAAAATACCCTCGGAATGTAAGTCAATCAAGAGTTGAAATAAAATATATGAATATATGTTCTATAAACTACAAACAACGTGATATCTTGTGTTTCATGCCTAAATATAACGCTAACTTGGGAGCTTTTGAGTTGTTTTAACTTATAGGCAGGGGTCGACTCGCTGGCACCATTACTCGATCAAAAGTTACGCCGCACGGCGTCCTTAAACCCTCAAGAAGAAAACATGCCTGAGACTCCGCCACCAAACAACAACCAGAACAGAACTGCTTTAGTCGAGGGTACCCCAACAACTGACATAGCTGGAATGCCTTTGGAAGAGGCTGTTAACCTGCTAATAAGGCAATTAGCTGAAGCTAGAGAAGAAGCAGCCCACCTAAGGGCCGAAAAGGAAAATGCTACTAATACTGAGGCTAGAAGGCCTGCACCCATTTTCCCAAATTTGGACTTACCAATCCCTGACCATTTCCCACAAACTCAGACTGGGGCTACTTTTCAAACTCCACTACGCCGAAACACCACCCATGTGGGGGATTCCTCCCACCAAACACCAGCTTTCCAAACACCTGCTCACGCTACAACATCTCATAACACAAACACTTATCAAGCCCCTCGGGCAACAGGAATTCCTACAATCCACCCCGTGCAACCAAATGTTACTTTTCAAGACCATGTCACCCATATTGACTCCTCTCCAGAACTGGAGAACATGGAAATGTTCTTTGAGGCAAGAATAGACAAAATCGAGAAGGAGATGGGGAAGAAAATTGCTGAACTAGAACATGGCTCTAAAAAGAAAGAGGGGCTAAGATACTCTGATTTGTGCATACATCCAGACTTGGGTCTACCAGAAGGTTTCAAAATTCCCAAATTTGACCATTTCAATGGGTCGGGCAATCCCAGGGCCCACTTGAGAGCTTATTGCAACCAGTTGGCCGGGAAATGGTGGAAACGAAGCTTTGCTCATGAGATTATTCAGTCGAAGTCTGTCAGGAACAACCATGGAGTGGTTTATTTCACAAGACATCAGTCGATGGAAGATATAGGAAGAGATGGCAAGTTCATTCATGGAGAGATTCCGCTTCAATGTGGAAAATGTGCCTGATCGCTTCTCATTGGAGAAAATTCGTCAGAAATCGACCGAAACCTACAGAGAATATGCCAGTCATTGGAGAGACGAGGCGGCGCATGTGCAACCACCTATGACTGAAGCTGAGCTTGTAGCTGCATTTATACGGTACCAAGAAGCTGATTGTTTTGACAAAATGATAACTATGAAAGGGAGCTCCTTTGCAGATTTAGTCGCCGTTAGGGAAGACATCGAAGATGGCCTCAAGATAACCAAAGCAGGATTGTTAGTGTATTAAATAGAGCAGGTGCGTCTGGCGCCACGAGTGGCAAAAAGAAGAAAGAAGATGTAGCTTATGTTTCTAGAGCTACTAGCCCAAAAAGCCGAGGAAAAGAGATAACCCACAAAAATCAAGACAACTACCAATCGCCTCCACCAACCAACTATATAACCACTTCACCCCAATATAGCCCGATGTCTGTGTGCTACGCACAACCTAGCTACCAAGCTCCACAACCAAATTACCAAATACCAGCACCTAGCAACCAAGCTCCACGACCAAATTATCGAATGCCAGCACCCAATAATCAAGCTCCGCAAAACTAGACTTTCCAAAACTAGCCTCCACCAGGAAACTATGAGGCACCCCAAAAGAAACCTCCGAGAGTATTCACTCCTTTACCAGAATCAAGGGCTAGTTTGTTTGCCAAACTAAGAGATGCCGGTCGAATGAATGTTGTTCCACCAAAACCTGCTAACCCCAAGGATCGATGGTACAGGCCAGATTTCACTTGCGCCTATCATTCTAACCAAGTTGGCCATACTACTAAATATTGCATAAACTTAAGGCACAAGCTACAAGATATGATTGACAATCATGAGCTTATCCTGGAGACAACACCTCCAAATGTGGACACAAATCCTCTCCCGAAGCATGGAGGGAATCAAATTCACATGATAGAAAGAGGTGATGAATGGGAAGAGAGCCCTGCGATCATTTGTCCAGATATTGAAGGATTGGAAAGCACCGTCGCCTCGTTGTCCTTACAAGAGCGAAAAGAAGTGTTAGGCCCTTTGACAAGGAAATCTGAGATGTCCCAGTCATTTACGACAGCCAAGAAAGAGCCCTTCGTGCTCAAATATCCCTCAACAATTGCTCGAATTCAGAACGAGCCGTTCGTACTCAAAACATCAGGGCCAGTTGAGAATGCACCTTTTGTGATCAAACCACCGCACCTGATGATGGTCAATAAAGGAAAAGAGATAGCCGCTGTGGTTCAGGGTATGACCAGGTCTAGAAGGTGTTATGCTCCAGAAGAGCCTGTACTCGAAGCACCACGTCGCGAAAATCCTCAAAAAAGACCAATCACTGAAGGCGAAGCTAAAAACTTTTGGAGGCAAATGCCAGTCAAGGATTATTCGATTGTTGAGCACCTGCATAAGACTCCTGCCAGGATATCAGTAATGTCATTATTACTCAGTTCGTCTCAACATCGCTTAGCCTTAATGAAAGCTTTGGATGAAGTCCAAGTGCCCGCCGGCACTACAAGTGAAACATTGGCCGAGATTGTAGGGTATGTTGTACGAGCGCATAGGCTATCATTTTCTGATGACGAATTACCAAGAGAGGGTAAGACCCACAACAAGGCCTTACATATAACACTCAAATGCCGCGACAAGATTATCCCTCAAGTGTTGATTGATGGAGGGGCAGGGTTGAATGTATGCCCTGTGACGACTTTGAAACAGCTTAGATATAATGTTGGCAAAATCCTCCAGAGTCGAACAAATGTAAAAGCTTATGATAGCGCAACTAGTGATCCAATTGGAGAAGTAGATTTGTCCATACAAATGGGTCCCGGAGAGTTCATGGTGGAGTTCGTCATCATGGATATCAAAACGAGCTACAACTTATTATTGGGACGACCATGGTTGCACGCCGCTGGAGTCGTGGCATCTTCGTTGCACCAGTCTCTCAAATTCATATGGGATGATCAAGAAGTCATGATTCACGGTAAAGAAGTATCCACAATTATTCGGACAATTCAGTACCGAACATAGAGAAGTCACCAGTTAGTACTGATTTTCACACCATTGAATTAGCCATGATAGATCGCAGGGGAGATGATGAAGATATCCCTATGCCACCGGTCTACAAAATGGTTGCTACGACTATGATAAGAAGTGGGTTTGAGCCCGAGAAAGGTCTGGGAAGGAACTTACAAGGAATCAAAGAACCAGTGAATATCAAAAATGGGAAATATCGATTTGGGGTTAGATACGAGCCATGTGAGGCAGAAGAAGAAGAAGCAGAACATGGACCAAGAGGTCCTATTGAAATGAGAAAGCCATTTCCTCATTTATACCAAATCCTTCACAAAGATGCCCATTGAGTCACAACAAAAAGATCCGGTAAGAGGGTTTAAGGACGTTGTTTTGGAAAGAAGAATGCGCAGCCATCATTGAAGAGTGCTTTGAAGCACTGGAGATTCGTCATGCTGAGCCAGGAGAAATGTCGAGTGGATGGACTTCTACCCCATTATTCACCTTGCGGTAGAAAGAATGCTCACTTTCAAAAAACGGCGAAAGTCGGCTTTGAGGCTCGGCTTATCGCCTTTTCATGCTTTTACATTTCCTTATTACGTGTTGTTTAATAATGGAAATGGCTCGATGTTCCATTCCGAGTCAAGACCACAGTTTGTATCACTCTTTTAAATTTCAATGAAAACACCTCAAAGTTTGCAATAAGACAAAATTGCTTTACTTTATATATATATATATATATATATATATATATATATATATATATATATACACACACACGTAATTAAAATTGCTTTTACATGATTGATAATTGTGTTACTTTGCTTTACAGTAATAACAAGAAGCCACAAATAATGTCATGACATGTTACGAAACAATTAAGAATGATAACGAACAAAGCAAAGATCAAGAAGAAGAGATAACTGAACCAGAAGGGTTGATAGACGCCGAAGAGGAATATGAAAATAGACCAACACCGAACCTAGAGGAAACGGAGGCGGTTAATCTAAGGAATGAGGAAATGGTTCGAGAAACCAGAGTAAGTGTACATTTGACAGAACCTGAGAAAGAAAGGTATCGAAGTCTGCTGAAAAAGTATGAAGATGTATTTACTGGGTCATACGCCGATATGCTGGGTTTGAGCACAGACATTATCGCTCATAGGTTGCCAATCCTAGAGTGATTCGCCCAAGTAAAGCAAAAAATCAGACAGCCTAATTCCTATGTCAGCATCAGAATCAAAGAGGAAGTCGAGAAACAGATTCAGTCGGGAGTTGTGGAAGTGACACCCTACCCGACATGGTTAGCAAACATAGTCCCGGTATCAAAGAAGGATGGGAAAATGAGGATCTGTGTGGACTATCGTGATCTCAACCGCGCTAGTCCAAAGGATAATTTTCCACTCCCTAACATTCACATACTTATTGACAATTGCGCCAAGCATGAGGTGCAATCTTTTGTGGACTGTTACGCGGGTTATCATCAGATACTGATGGATGAAGAAGATGCTCCAAAAACGGCCTTCATCACACCATAGGGAGTATATCACTATCGGGTAATGCCTTTCAGTCTCAAGAACGCCGGCGCTACTTATATGAGGGCGATGACTGCCATTTTTCATGATATGATGCATAGATAGATCGAGGTATATATGGACGACGTCATCATCAAGTCCCGAGTGGGTGATAATCATCTTGAGCATTTGAGAAAATTCTTCGACAGACTCCGCAAGTACGATTTGAAGTTGAATCCTGCGAAATGCGTATTTGGAGTGCCCGCTGGGAAGCTGTTAGGATTCATAGTCAGTCGTCAGGGTATTGAGCTTGATCCCACAAAGATCAAAGCAATTTAAGAGCTTTTACTGCCAACAACGAAGAAAGAGGTTATGAGTTTCGTGGGGAGGGATTTCCTATCACTCTTCCACTAAATAGCATTCTAGCAGAATTATGATAACCTCTGTACTGGTTCTTGTATCTTCCTACTTCAATTTCCTTTGTTTTTACTTGTTGTTGCTTCCTATCTACTTTTCCTTCCTTAATATCCACCTTATTATCCCTGTTTCGATTCTGCTTCCCTTCTGAATATCTTTCTTTATTATTTTGTCCTTCACAGCTTTGTTCTTGAGGGTTTGTTGAGATGTCAGGTACCCCAGTCTCTTTTTCTTCCCTCACCTGAGCCAATTCTGGATGTATGATTCTACATTCATCTTCATTATGACCCTGTAGTTTACATTCTGTACAATACTTGGGGAGATAGTCATATTGAATCTTAACCTTGACAATCCTTATTGCTCCTGATTTTTCATCCTCAATATCCATCCTTACTGAACTGGGTAAGTCTGAGAGTAAATCCACAAGCACCTTGACCCTAGCACAACTAGATCTAGTTTTGTTGATAGTTGCCATATCTAAATGAATAGGTCTGCCTACTGCAGATGTAATTGAGAATAATGCTTCCTTCACAAAAAAAGCAGGCAATAGATTTGGAAAGGAAATCCACGCCATAGCTTTAGATGTCTCCTCGCCAATTTTAAAATTTGAATCATACATGAGTGGTCTCATTTGATATGAGTACCCATCCTTATCAATGATATAGTATGTTGGTTTTGATATCATATTCACATAGTCTTCCAACAGAGATAGCCTTATGAGTACATGCCTACTTCTGAAATATCCAATTCGACACTCACCCTTTATTCCACATTGTGCAGGGATAATCTTTCGAAGTTGGTCCATATTGTCACGACCCGACTACGGGCCATGACGGGTATCCGAGGCTAACCACCGAACACCGCTCATCCTGTTACTCATCTGCTCTCATTCATAATATATATATATATATATTCGTAATCATAGAAAACTACCATCATTTGAAACATATTTACTTTTATAACATAAGCCCCTCGGCTATCAAAATGATAAATATATACATGCATGTACATGAAGACTATGAGACCATACTACCCACTCTGCGTATCTACGAGCCTCTACTAGAGTGCTAGACATCGTGCCCAAAAAAAATATATATACACAAAAATACTGTCTTAGAATAGCACCTCCGGAGTAAAGGAGGGCGCCTGTAAATTTGCTGATAGCTCCTATGGATCTGCACCGTCTCCCTGTCTACTTATGGGCATGAACACAGCGTCCAAAGAAAACGGACGTCAGTACGAATATTGTACTGAGTATGTAAGGCATAAACAACAATGAAACATTAATGAAATAGGGGAGCATCAATGAGGAGCAATCTGGGACTGACTGAATCATAAAAGAAATAATGCAAGCTGGCTTACTTTTATACTCATCATCATATCATATATGCATAAATGTATAAGCTGCCCGACCATATAGGTGCGGTGTGATAATCGATAACATTAGCCCGCGTCCAGGCCTCCCGCGTCCGGGGTAACATCCCATGCCGCCCACTAGTGGTGCTGCCCATGCCCTTTGGCCATGGTGTATAGTCGCCCGCCTTTGGCAAAGGATCGCCCACCGTATAGGCGCGGTGTGATATCATCATATGCTCATCATAATATGCTTATCATAACTCATCATAATGCATGCATAGAGACTCATGGATAATCATACTTTATCGGGGTGACATAAGGTCGTGGACCCCCGATTTCATTATGGAGCATTCATGAACATTCTGCCTCACCTTGAAGGAACAAGCATAAGGTGAGTGTATATAATGATCAACATCAATAGATTATAAATAGCATCAATGAACTACGGATAGCTCCATTAGCTTTATAGGAACTTCATATCATGAACTATAGCTTCTTTAGACTTTAACTCATCATTATCAATTATCATACTTGTGCTTTATCTCTCTTCTTTATCTTATACATGTGTAGCTCCTTATAGTCATGGACTCATCGTCATTACTATCGTGCTCATAATATATCTTTTATCTTTCTCTCATATGGCTATTCATGAACGTAGGCTCTTAGTTCTTCGGAACTTAGGAGATTCATGGAAGAGGAAAATCATGCCTTGGAAGGAAAGAGACGAACATCATATTATGGGTCTATCAACAATGAATAATAGCAAGGAATCGTATAAAGGTCATTAACTTTGGAGAAATCTTGTATCATAAGTTTTAGGATCTCTAGACTTGGGCTCATCATCACATTTATAACATACCTCTTAGCTTCTTCTCATGCGAGCTCTTTATAATGTAGACTCATCATTTCCGATACATACATATGTGTAAAGAAGTCATAGAAAGATAGGAGGATTCATACCATAGAGTCATTCCTTAGAAAGAAAGGACTAGCCTTACATACCTTTGTCGCTTAACTATTCTATTGCTTGCTCGTTCTCCTTTAATGCACACGTTCTACCTTCAAAAGGATTCATATTGACATTAGCTAAACATTTATAAAGACGTGCTTACTAAAGCTAGAGAAAATTCGGCAGCATTTCCTTTGTTTATACTACTTTCCTCCGTATTCCATACCAACCCTCAACATTTTTAACAACGATCACAATATCATAAACAATAAGCATCATCCATTCGCATTATCCACATTTAGAAATTTCACTCCAAATTCTCCATATTCATGACCAAAGTTCACTATCGTGTTCTTTCACATACAATACTTATTCCATGTTCTAAATGTCATTTATAACGTATTTATAATCTCAACATATCCATTTTCGTGATTCATTCCAACTACTACTCAACAAGGATACTATTCATACATTTATGACCCATTTCCTATACTCTTCTACAATCCAAGTGTTTCAACCTATCAATACTCCAAACAGCATGGGAAGATCATGAAACTCACCTTAGATGATGGAGGAATAAGCCTTGAATGGTAATACACCTCTTGCACCAAAACCCTACTTCAGCTTTCTTGGGATTTTCTTGGTTTGGATGACTTTAATGGGTTTCACACTCTTGATTCTCTTCAATTCTTGTTGTTGATTCTTGATTTCCTTGGTTTTTCTTGTGGATGAAATATATGGAAGGTTCTAGAGGTCTTGAGAGGTTGAAGAAAAGTGTGGAAATGAAATAAATAAAATGGGAGCATCATTATATAGTTGAACTAAGTTCAGCCCGTCGGGACTTCCACGGACTGTTCCACGGTCCGTGGAACATGATGCTGCCCGTGGAACTGGTCGTGGTTCACGACCAGCCAGCCACCACCTCTGCTGGCAGTTCCACGGACCATTCCACGACCCGTACAAGGTTTCACGGTCCGTGGAAGTGGCCGTGGAACTCACAGCTTCTCCGAGGTTGTTCCCGTCGTCTCGTTCGATCTCCAATCTTTATGGAACCTTCTTAACACTTGTTTGTCACTTCATTAACAATCTAAGGGGCGTTATAACTCTTCCCCAAATATCATTAGGTTGTCATCAACTTGCTACTCATAAATCCTTTTCCGATACTTATCGTATACATTGCCTTCTCTTGGCAACTTTCTCGTCTAACATCGGATGCCTTTAAAATCTTACTTAAGGTCATCAAAAGTCATTACTTACTCATCGAAACATCATATACTTCGTGCTCTTCATTAGCCCACTCACTGTGCATCAACGAAAAATTTTCTAAGGTGTAACACATATCTGGCCACCCATACGAGAATTTACCCACGACAACATATTGTAGGTTTTCAATGACATCCATACGAGCCACCTCTTTCTCAGTCCATTTAATGTACGCTTCTCCATGAAGGAACGAAATCTGCTTTAATTCAATTGGAGGAACTGATTGTTTTTTTGGATTGTAATTTATCATTCAATACTGTAGGTTTTAAGAGACTAGCATATTGAATTCTGTTGCCAATGGGTTGTGATATTGCTCCCTCCTGATGTGAAGTCGTTGATAACAGCTGACCAGCCACGCCGGTGGATTGGCCAATGTTCGTCATGGCCATGGGCGACTAGCTTGATCTACGTATTAGGGTTTTGCATGAAAATAGGAGGCTTACTTAACTATAGTTCTCGTCATTATTCATAAATAAATCTTTTCTATAGTCTTAAATAAACCTTCTCTTGTGATCCAATGCCTTCTCCATAACAAATACTTCTTTCGTTTGAATTTTTTGTTTGGTTTTGATTTGACACAAATTTAGAAAGTAAATAAAATTTTAAAATATCGCAGTCTTACATCAAAGATATGTAGAATGTGCCAAAATGACATTTAATCTTGTGGTCTTAAACATGTCATGTGAAATGTTAAAATTAAATAGTTATCAAAGAAAAAAAGAGTACATCCTCTTTTAAACGGAATAAAAATAAAAGTAAGCAAAACAAAGTGAAATAGACGGAGTACTTTATTTGTTCTATAGTTTCACTCATGGACAAGGCACAAGATCTGATACAGGGAGAGCGTTTAATGCAATTTTATAGTGTTAGTATGTTAGAAATAGGAAGAGTTAGGAGTTCGAAGTCAACGAAAATATTAAGATATAAGTAGTATTTTCTCCGTCCCAAAAAGATTGTCTTCCTTTCCTTTTTAGTCTGTCCTAAAAAGATTGACACCTTTCTATATTTAGAAACAATTTAACTTTATGAGATGATTTACAGCCACACAAACATCTAAAGCTTGTTTTGGACCACACATTCCAAAAGTTTTCCTTTATTTCTCAAACTCTGTGCCGAGTTAAATTAAGACAATTTTTTTGAGACGGAGGAAGAGCAAAATGTAAAAAGCAGCTGAACCAAAAAAAAAAAAAAAAAAAAAAGGGTAAAAATTTGGGAAAGTAGAGAGAGAAAATCTACTTGGCAAAGTATATGAGGAGCCTCGTACAACTTTTGTCTGCCTCGTCATAGTTGGACCTCGCACATAGTAAAAATTTTCGATAAATTGTGCTTGCCATTCAACTTTTGTTCGTACTATCTATTTATTCATTATTAACGCCCTCGTAGAAAAAAGAACAGAGGAAAAGCTCTTTGTTTCGTTGTATATTTTTTAAGCTTTTCTCTCTTTCTTGGAGGTTGAGTTCTCACCAGTAAAGGCCAAACAAGGAACAAAGGCACTTTCAGGAGACTACTTTTGTTGCAAATCCTTTATAGACTTTACTAGTTAAAAATTGTCGAATTCACCCCAATGTATCGGATAAATTATGAATTTGTGATTATATCCTCTTTCTACCTATTGCTTTTATTTGATCTACACAATTTATGACATTAGCAACATGAAAAAGTAAAGATTCGTGTAATGGACCCCAATTAGTTTGGACTTGATGCATAGTAATAGTTGTTGTCTTACATTTCAAATTGTGCTTGCCATCAACTTTTGTTCGTACTATCTTTCATCATGTCCTTGTGAAAAAAGAACCGAGGAAAAGCTCCTTATTTCCTTGTTCTTTTTCTAAGTTTTTCTCTCTTCCTTGGAGATTAAGTTCTCACCAGTAAAAGCCAAACAAGGAACAAAGGTATTTTATTTATTTATTTATTTTATTTTTTACTAGATATTTGGTACACGCATGGGTTCCGATTATATTCGAATTCACATCAATAAATTTCATATTGTGGGACTGTGGGGTGGGAAGGAAGGGGGAAGCACTCTCTAAACAAAGACACTTCGTATTCAGCAGGACTTGAACCCATTACATAGGGATAAAGAAGTATTTATTACTCCACCATAACCCTTGTTGGTAGAGATACTTCCTTAAGGCTACTTACTCGTTATATATTGTCAAATCTTTCTCCTATTGTTTTTATTTAATCTAAGACAATTTATGACATTAGCAACATGAACAACAAAGATTCATGTGGTGGACCGCAATTAGTTTGGAATTGATGTAAAATAGTAGTTGTTGTCTCAGAATTTATGAAATCCATTCCAAATACTAGTTCCTAAAAAGTTGAAAATTTTCACATGCTTGCTGGATAGAACATTGCTGTAATATCACCAAAACTACAAACAGATGGAATTATACTTTGCTTCTTTGGAGAAGACTTCTAATGCAGTATTTGAGGATTTTTAAGCTATTAGCTATCTGAAATTTTACTAATTCAACTAAATTTGAATTTGTATCTAGTAGATTCGCTAAATGTTTCTTTCTTGAAAAGATAAGTTGTACATATAATAGCAAATACAATAATTTGAAGCGTGCACTTGAAGAATTTAAGGTCTAAATATACTCCTAATAATTTAAAAAGTCTAAATAAATTGCCGAACAATTGAAAGATTCAAATATCCCCCTACGTTCCACCATTAGTGTGAGAGGCATATTTGGAAATTTCAAATTGTACATGATATATTTAAGACAAAAGATAACGTTAGAGATATTTATGAACCGACATGTTAACGAAGGGTAAATATGAGATAAATTACAGACGTCTTTTTTTGGTTTAATTTTCATTTACCTAATGTTTTTATTGGTAATCAAAGTAAAGAATACCAACGTTAAGGATGTTTTAACCTTTTTTTGATAAAATATAGGGAAAAGGGTCAAAAATGCCTCTCTATTTTTGGAAAAAAGGTCTAAAAATATCCTCTATTACAAATTTGGGTAAAAAATACCCCTCCCGCCATTAAAGTCTTCAAATATACCCCGTCTTAACGGAAATCCCCAACATAACCCGATTTCATCTTTATAGCCACTCCATTTAAACCTGACCCAACTAAATAAAAAATACATGTGGGTTACCCGCTCCTGTGCCTAGTGGCTCCAAATGTAGCACTCGGGAATAAGTTGGTCGCCTATGAGTTTTTTATGTAGTTGGGTCGGGTTTAAAAATGAAATCGGGTTATGTTGGGGATTTCAGTTAAGATACGGGTATATTTAAAAATTTTAATGACGAGGGGTAATTTTTATCCAAATTTATAACGGAGGATATTTTTTACCCTTTCCCAAAGTAGAGGGGCCATTTTTTACCCTTTTTCCCTAAAATATAAGATAAGCTTGAAATAAAGGAACCTCTCCACTCTTTTCTTTTTCCAATAACCAAGAATAAATTGTGCTTGTCATTCAACTTTTGTTCGTACTATCTGTCTATTCATCATTAACGCCCTCGTAGAAAAAAGAACAGAGGAAAAGCTCTTTGGTTCATTGTAGTTTTTCTAAGCTTTTCTCTCTTTCTTGGAGGTTAAGTTTCACCAGTAAAGGCCAAACAAGGAACAAAGGCACTTTCGGAAGACTACTTTGGTTGCAAATCCTTTTTAAACTTTATTAGTTAAAAATTGTCAAATTCACCCCAATGTATCGGATAAATTGCGAATTTGTAATTATATCCTCTTTCTACCTATTGCTTTTAATCTGCACAATTTATGACATTAGCGACTTGAAAAGTAAAGATTCACGCAATGGACCCAATTAGTTTGGACTTGATACGTAGTAATATATAGTTGTCTTACAATTTATGAAATTCATTCCTAATACTAGTTCCTAAAAAATTCACATGCTTAGCGGGGCGGAACATTGCCGATGTATCACCTAAACTACAGACAAAATAGAATTGCTTGTTTACAGAAAACTTCTAATACGATATCTAGAGGTCTTTTTTAAGGCATAGCTATCTGAAAATTACTAAACCAACTTGAATTTTTATAGAGTAGCTCACTAAATGTTTCTAAGGAAAAAGTTGTCTGTTTGAAGCAAGCAATATGTAAAGCTGCTATCTTTTGCATCATGGTTCATGAACCCTTCTTCCAATGAACAGAATCCAGTCCAAAATCAAGGAATATCTTCCTCCAGAAAATGAAAACCAAATAAGAATTCAGAAACCAATCAAACGAGGTCGCATATATCACTATAGAATCACCTATAGTCTGGTGATTCTTTTTTTTTCCTCTCTTTCTGAAGCACCTATATATTCGTTTCATTGGAAAAGAAGGGTGTAGCTTTCATTTGAGCTTTCTTCAATCAAAAGTAATATTCTCACAGCCACTCTCAAGTACGGATGATTTGTCTTACTGTCTAAGAACACCTTCTTTTTTGTTTTTGTTTTTATTGCACAATAGATATCCCATAGAAATTAATTCTGTGAAACTGGATAATTTCATATTAGTCACTCAACTTTATCAAGTGTAATAGAAAAATTAGAAAACTAAATAAAGAAGCTAGTATTTTTTTTTTTACCTGGCAAACCAAATAGCATACGGGATCGTTTGGTATGCGAGCCAAGTTATCCCAGGATTATATTCTTGGGATTATTATCCTTAGACTAATTTATCTCACGTAGGAGGTGAGATAAAATTATAACAAGTTTTATGGGATAAGGTGGGATATCCGGGATAAAATTTGAAATTAAATTTATACTTTATTTAGTAGAAAATATAAATTTATCCAGAGATAAATTATATCTTATACCAAATAAAGTATAAAACTAATTTCAAAATTAATCCTAGAATATCTCACCTTATTCTGCGTACCAAACAACCCTACATGTTTTATCTCACAATCCAAAGATCCCCTTTTAAGTTCTTTATAAACATCACCACCAACACTACCTTTTTCACCTCTGAAAGAAACCTTCAAAACTATTTCTGCATACAATCAAGAAAGTATGGCCTACCAAAACGCCGTTGACTTCTTTTCTGATGAACAAAGTCCACTTGATTCTATTGCAGTTGTTGATCCAAAACCTCTTGCAGTAGTAGCAGCACCAACAGCTTGTGGTGTTCATCCTCCCATTGTTGCATCCTTCAATGATAGAATCCGTCCACTCCTCGACTGTGTAGACAAACTCCGCCACCTTAACATCATGCAAGAAGGTATCCAGCTTCCGACCATCGTAGTGGTAGGCGATCAATCTTCTGGAAAGTCCAGTGTCCTCGAATCTCTTGCTGGAATCAGCCTTCCTAGAGGACAAGGCATTTGCACCAGGGTCCCCCTTATCATGAGGCTGCAGGATGATCCAAACATCTCTGAACCACTACTTCACTTGGAGTACAATGGAAAGTCACTCCCTGTTGATGAAGTTGCCATTGCTGCAGCTATCGTTCGTGCTACTGATGAGATTGCTGGCCTTGGTAAGGGCATATCTAACAACCCTTTTAACACTTGTAGTGAAAAAGAATGGTGTGCCTGACTTGACCATGGTGGATTTGCCTGGCAACACTAGAGTTGCTGTACAAGGACAACCTGAAGACATTTATGAACAAATTTATGATATTATTATGAAATATATAGCTCCTGAGGAAAGCATAATCTTAAATGTTTTATCAGCTACTGTTGATTTCCCTACTTGTGAGTCCATTAGGATGTCTCAAAAGATGGACAAAACTGGAGAAAGGACTCTGGCTGTTGTGACCAAGGCTGACAAAGCCCCTGAAGGGCTGCTTGAGAAGGTTACTGCGGATGAAGTGAACATAGGGCTAGGCTATGTTTGTGTGAGGAATAGAATTGGGAACGAGTCTTATGAAGAAGCCAGGAGTGATGAGGCAAGGCTTTTTTCAACTCATCCACTTTTATCCAAGATTGATAAATCCATGGTTGGCGTTCCAGTTCTGGCACAAAAGCTGGTGTGTATTCAAGCAACCATCATTTCAAAATGCTTGCCTGAAATTGTGAGGAAGATCAATGACAAACTTGCTGCCAATCTTGCCGAACTCAACAGGCTTCCTCAGCATCTAACTTCTGTGGCTGAAGCTCTGACGGCATTTATGCGCATTCTGAGTTCATCCAAGGATTCATTAAAGAAAATTCTTCTAAGTGGGGAGTTTGATGAGTATCCGGAAGAAAACGAAATGCACTGCACAGCTAGACTGGTTGAAATGCTTGATCAATACTCTAACGAGCTACATTCCAAGAAATTTGAGAAAATGGAGGACTTCTTGATGGAAGAGATCATGGTTTTACAGGAAACGAAAGGGATTGGATTACCAAACTTCCTTCCTCGGGCCATTTTCCTCAATGTTTTGCAGAAAAAAGTCAAGGAAATTGCTGCCTCTCCAGAGGATTTTGTGGGAAAACTGTGAAATTACTTAGAGCGAGTTGTTATCAACGTTCTGATGTACCATTGTGATAACTATCCGCAGCTTCAGTCTTCCACTAGAAGGGCAGCCCAAAACTTGATTGCTAAGAAGAAGAATGAACCAGTTGATTGGGTAAGGGAAATCACCGGGATGGAAAAGCTGACTGATTACACTTGTAATCCTGACTATTTAGCGACTTACAGTAAATTCATGGCTCAACAACACATGTTCATGGAGATTATGAATGATCCTGGGAAGTGCTCCGTGATAAACCTTGAAGGAGTAGGAGAAATCAATGTTGGTCATTTGAGGAAGCATCTAGATGTGGTGCAGCAGGCTTTCGATTTGAAAATGAGAATGATGGCCTATTGGAAAATAGTGCTAATGAGGCTGGTGGATTCTATGGCCTTGCACATAATGTTCAGCATTCAAAACATGATTAACAAGGAAATGGAAGACGAGATTGTTCAGGATCTGATGGCACCTCATGGTGGTGGAATTGAGAGAATGCTTGATGAGTCGCCTTTGGTTGCAGAGAAACGCAAGAGGCTCAAAA
This sequence comes from Lycium ferocissimum, assembly GCF_029784015.1. Classification (NCBI taxonomy): domain Eukaryota; kingdom Viridiplantae; phylum Streptophyta; class Magnoliopsida; order Solanales; family Solanaceae; genus Lycium; species Lycium ferocissimum. Next base: position 28,680,655 of record NC_081344.1, read on the forward strand.
TGAGTGTCAAGCTGCTCAAGGAGTCCAAAGAGGTGGTAGCCAATATCATGGACAGGATTTCACTTCATGCTGACCAGGAAAGGGATTAGATTAATACGTGCTACTCATGATCAGGGCACTCTGTCCCCATTCAGCCAATGTTCCTTTCCAGTTTATCTCCTAATATCGAACTACTAGTACTATGCTTTGGTTTTATAAAATGCCTGTAGGCTCCTAGGGAAGTATTTAACTGCCTGTTACTAATTATTAGTTGTGGGATGCCTATATTAGGAATTGAAGTGTCTACGGCCCTGCTTGTGTGTAGTTATTGTCTTCCTAGCTATTAGCTAAATGCAAATCAAGTTTCTGTCTTCATATTTGCCTTAAGTGAACTGTTTTAGACTTAAGTTCACGTTGCTTTTCTTTTCTGAAGAGTGTTTACTATCTGATCCCTTTTTCCTGCAAATTATACATCCATCGGCTATGTTTTGGATCTGAAATTATCATATTTCGGAATAGAGGTAGTAAAGGTCCTGTTACTCCACTCTTCAATCGGCCATCCCGTATTCCGGTCATGAACAAGAATGCATTGAGTGCTAATGGTAATGGAACAACAAAGGGACCGTGAAAATTGCAAAGTTAAATCTGTTAGAAAAATCTAGATGGTCATTAATTTAATATTTCCTATTTTGATATTTTGTTTAGTTTGTAAAGGAATTGTGATCCTTGTTTTGTGGAATATGTCTTGTAAGAAAGGACGATGGTGGTTGGATAAGTAAGGTGTCCTGCTAACTTTTGAAGTGTATTTACTATTATATATAAGAAGGAATAGGTAAGTTTTGTCGTCCTTGAATGGAATTCGTGTAATCTCAAGTACAAAATAGCAAAATTCTATCGCTAATCCCTATACAAGATCCATGTGTTTCAATCAATTCGACAAAAGGATCGATAACTTACCTTTTGATGCGTGATTCCTCGATATACTTTCTCGCCAAAACGAACGTAGGTGTTGCTCGAAAACGAACGACCACCCTCTACCAAGATCACACACACGAATGATCACAAATAGACACGAAGTGCTAGCTTCGAGTTTTGGGGTATAATTTCAAAGTCATAGCTTAAGTCGCCTATTAGAATTTAGGTCATAGTTATTTCGAAAATAACTATGCAAAAGGTTTTTTCTGTGTTTTGAAATATTGATGTCTCACTATTAATAGTGATACATTCATCCTAATAAAACGAACCCTAGCTCATGTAGAGTCCTAGCTGATTAGGATATCTATTTAATTAAGATCCCAAATGATTTGGAGTCCTAACTTGATTAAATATTTCATTACTGTTATTTATATTTATAGTTATCCAATAATATAAATATAAATTTGAATTATATTTTAACTATAAAATAAATTCGGATTACATTATCTAAATAATGCAATAACAGAAATACGAATTTATATATTCATAATATATAAATACAAATTTACTAAAATAACCCCAGTCCATTCATCACATTCTTCATGTGCGACCCAATAGATTTATATTACGTTGGCAGTAGAATTAATACTATATTAATTTCACAAATCATAATTGGTCTCTTGCAAGACCTTATGACTAACCCAAGTAATAATAATTTAAAGTTCATAATAACCTAATTAAATAGCATATGTCATAGTCCTTTTGTCACACGATATCTAATTCGAACATAAGGCATGTATAGTGTCATCCTTATATTGTTCAAATATAATTTTTCGATCCCTTAGTAAACTGATATTTCAAATAATACTGATAACTCTTTCAGTTCATCTGAGCACGGCCATGCATTTCTCATTCTTACTAATCGAGGGGCCCAAAAGATATCTCTCTCAAAGAGAGGGACAAATTCCATCTTGAATAATGACTATCCTCTACATAGTTCACATTATGTTCAATCATACACTTTATGATTATCCAGTTAAAGATAACGTTTGTGAATGTCAAAACAAAATGTTCCTTATGTAGGATAGTGTGATAATCTCAGGTGTGAGGATTAATTGACATAACTATTATGAGAATCACTTATGACACTGATTCATGCAATGATCCCATAATGGGTCTATCTAGTATGTTGTTCTCTAACAAATACCTATGAGTTTAATTTGTACCGTACACATAAATGATCGATTAAGCTCATACTAGTCTTTTACCATTATAATCAAATTATAAATGATTAACTAGGGATATATATTATTATATGTAACATGAAAACAATAAAATAATAAGAAATATAAATAAAACTTCTTTTATTAATCAAAAACATAACTAACAAATAAGGTCCGTACAATGGCCTAGAGCATAACCACCAATAGTCCTCACATTCCAAATACAAGAAGTTTGATTGGTTGATGGTTACACGTGGCTGCTACTGCCCTTTCCTTTGCCTATCTCATTTTTAACACTCAATTTCTTTTCTTCGGTCTATTTCACATGGGCCCGTAGTTTTTTGTGAATCTTTCTTGGGGCATTTAATTATAGGTGATCTTTTAGTTTTAAAATTGAAGGGAGGTAATTCAAGTTTTAATTATTGAGTAGAGGTGACTAAATTTGATTAGTTATTAAGGGGCTTTGAGCTTGCCCAATAGTTTCATTTTTGACACTTTGGCCCTCTGTTTTATTTTTAATACTTTACCCTTAAGTTTTATTTTTAACACTTTGACCCTACACTTTACTTTTAATGCTTTTCCCCAAAGTTTTATTTTTAACACTTTGATCCAACCACTATAAACCCTAAACTACAAAAATCTGGAAAAAAAAAAATCCTCTTCAGCGCCGTTTTCTCCATTTTTGTTCTTCCCATCTCTTCGTCTTCTCTTCTTCGTGCTGCTCTCTTCTTCTTCTTCTTCTTGATGGTCCGCCCCTGCTTTCTTCTTCTTCTTCTTCTTCTTCTTCTTCTTCTTCTTCTTCTTCATCCGCCGTTGCTCAAGAAAAAAAAATCATCCGATTTTACAATTTTTTGATTGAATGTCATTGGCGTAGCACTGACATTACTTCATAAGTGTTTTCCAATCCATTGGTAATGTCACACCCCGATCTTACTAGGGTGTGATGGGCACCCGACCCCGTAACCGGAGCCGAGCGAACCCGCTGACTCTTTCTACGTACAAATTTTTTTTTTTTCAAATCTCTACTTCAAGTATACATTATGAGATTGCTGAAATATTCTTTTGCTGCTTTTAAATCGAATGAAAATATGTAACTGTACAAGACCTGTATCATAATTCAAACTGACTCCCGAAACCCACGACTATGTCTGCAAAGTCTCTAACTTCAAACAAGACATCATGGCATAGCACGCTGACTCGGCGACACTCCAGAACAAATGGAGTTTGCCAACCTCGTCGGAACATCTTCGTAATGGCGTACGATCGTCCGGGTGTACCACGCGGCGAAACGCACGGCCCGAAGAAGAGGGTCGGTACGAGCACATTATACGAGTATGTAAGGCATAAATAGTAACATAATAGGAGATATAGCTTTAAGTAGCAACATAGTAAAAAATCGTACCCATGAGTAATAACGAGAATGGAACCGTAGAACATATCATGTGCTGTAAACGTAGTCTCCAGACATCTGAGTGCCTCTTAAGGCGGAATTATGCATGCTTACTGTTACTCTTTACATACATACATACATAGTCTGTCTGCATCACATAAGGCATCATAGCCTGTCTGAATCACATACATCGTTAGCCCGCGTCCGGGCCTCCCGCGTCCGGGGTAATTGTCTCGTGCCGCCCACTAGTGGTGGTCGTGCCTGGCCCTCTAGGACCAGTATATACATCGCAGCCCGCATAAGCGGTGACATGCCCGGCCTTCTAGGCGCGGTTTAATCATCCAATAGCTGCCGCCGTAGCGGTGACATGCCCGGCCATCTAGGCACGGTATAACTGCCATAACTTAAGCATGCATAAGAGCCCAACCAAAAGCTATAACTTTTATCGGAGTGACGTAAGGTCGGAACCTCCGATTACATTATGGAGTAATCATGATCGTCATGTCTCACCTTGAAGGAACTAGTACTATAAGGCGAGACTATCAATGGAAAGTAACATCATGAGAAAACATAGAACAGGATCGTCGGTGTCGTTTCATATGCTTGAACCTTTGAAATAATCATTAACCATAAATAGGACTAAGAAAATCAAGAAATAGCTTCACATTTCCATGTCATCATATTCATAGTAGGAACACATTCTCGCCATATTCATCATAGACATTTCCTCATATCGGGTATCATCATTATCGTCATAAAATCATAGTCATCGTTTTAGTCATAAAAACTATTAAAAACGTACAACTTGGATTTTGAAGAAAATGAATATTTTTGAAAACATTTATAAACTTTTAAGAAGAAAAATCATGTTTTGAAATCATAATTTCTAACTTTGAAATTAAGGACGTCATGGGGAGCATTTATAATATTTCATTATGTGATTCATGCCATAGAAAGAAGAGGTTTAGCCTTAACATACCTGCGCCGCGCCTTACTAGCTACGCTTGTTCGTCCAAACTTGATAGTCTACATGCAAGAGAGTTGATGCAACCATTAGATTTATTGACATATACTTTTCATAACCTTTCAAGTTCATTCACTTATGGTCTGCCGGAATTTCGGCAAAAGATCTCCCCCTATAAACATACCACCCCCGAGAATCCAACTCGGCCAAATTTTTAATCAACGACAATCCGGGAATTCAACCCGGCCAAACCAACAACAATGCCACAATTATTCTAGCAACACGTCAACATTTAACTCAATTCAATTCAATTCAATTCACATAATATTCCGTCGAATCAATCGACATACTACTTCACCCGAAACCTTCAAATTTAACAACAACCATACACTTCATTATCATCTATATTCGTTAACTTCAACCACATTCTTCATTCAACGTCACATAATCCATAACGACAACAACTAGGATATCGAATTACATCAATTGACACTAACTTACCAAAACACCTATTTCGACCATAATCTCTCCTTACATGTCTTCATGCATTTTTACTCATTTATCTACATTCCAACAACAACAACAACATATTTTCCTCTTTAAAATTCAATCACCTTAACCCAACTTTCGATCCTCCAAGCCATTTAATTCTTATTTTACATTATAGAATCTACCATAACAACAATTACCATTCTAAGTAAAATCAATTTATCATACCTTTCCATTAGCTATACTATTCGGCCAACACACACATATGCATTTTTTTTTTTTCATGAATTTTCCATCCTTTTCTTGTATATATTACAACAACAAGCAACACACTACATAAAGTTAATCCATTCTTTCTACATAACATTACATATACACGGCCAACCATACACCCCACACGGCTACAACACAACTTCTATAGTCCATGGATTTCATTCATTCCTTCGTACTACAACGTATACAAATCACCCATAATCACAACAACAATCAAAATATTAAATAGAAATTGTTCATCACATCCTACCATCACAACTCTATTCGGCCATACTACAACATGCATGATTCCATGTTTTTCATCCATTTCTCCATTCTACCACATGCACAACCATCCATAATGCATAAACGAAGGTTAAATTCTTACCTTTTCTCCTCAACTCCATAACTTAGCTAAGGTTGCCAACTTGCACAAGGAGAGAGACTCTTGCTTCAACAACTATACCATGTTAAAGAGGGCCTTCCATTTAGTGGAAATACTAGAAGGAAATAATTTATTTCGATCATCTTCCATGGCTCCCATTTTTGGAGCCATGGCCGAACTACTATGTCTCCCCCTCTTCTTTTTTTTTTCTTTCTCCAACTTCTTCAATTAAATAATGACTTATCATATATATATATATATATATATATATATACATGTCTTCCACTACTTTTATATATATATAATTAAGCCCCCTCAAATAAGAATATGGTCACATGTCCCCCCTCCTTTCTTTTTCTAGAGATTTCTTCTTTTTTCTTGACTTTTCTTTTCTTTTCTTGAATTTTCTCCAATTTCCCCAAAGATGACTAATTCCTTTCTTTGCCTATTTTTTTTTTTTTTTTTTTCGGCCACATGGCCCCTTTCATGAATTTTTTGAACTTTTGTAAAATGACCATTTTGCCCCTAGCCTTCTTAAATATTTCCATGAACCATTTCGCGAATTTTCCTTTTCCGCCCTCAATCTTTCTCAATATTCCATATCAACAATATTCTAAAATAATATTAATAACCCACTTGCGCATTAAAATAGTTTTGAAAAACGATCTTACCTTCCACATTCCACGACTTCTTCGAAATGTCCGAGTGCACGAAATACGGGCTATAACAGGTAAGTTAAACAATACTGTTTGTTTCAATTGTTCATCTGGGTATAGTTGCCTTATTTGCTGATTTTTTCAGATTCGTAGTTACAGTAGCAGTATAGTTATTGCAACAAGTTCTAAAGTTGTTATATAAGAGCTTTTGAACTTTTTGCATCAGCTGTTGTAGTCCTAGTTTCTACAAGAGTTGTTGATAAATTATGAAGTTGTTGCAATATTTACTAATCTTGCAACAATTACTAAAAATGTGAATAAATAATTTACAACAATTTGTACTTTATGCAACAATCTTGTGAAATCGGTTGGAGAGCTCTACTTTTCCAACAATCGAGTTACTTGTTGCAACAAGTATGATACTTACCGCATCAAGTACAAAGAATCGTTGGACATATTTTACAGTTGTTGGATGAAACAGAGACTGAAGCTGTCTCCAACAAATAAGTGAGCTGTTGCAACTAGTAATCTACTTGTTGCAACAAGTATGTTATTTGTTTCAATAAAAAGTCACTTAGTTGTTGCATTTTGTTATGAAACATAAAAGCCGAAGCCGTTTTCTTCACAAGTAATCAAGTAGTTGGAACAAGTTAGATACTTGTTGCAATAAGTACGTTAGTTGTTCTAACAATTCATATAATTGTTCCATTTTGTTATGAAATGAGCAGAGATCAAGCTGTCTCTGAACAAATAAGTGAGTTGTTGCAACTAGTAACCTACTTGTTGCAACAAGTCGGTTATTTGTTCCAACAAGTCACTTAGTTGTTGCATTTTGTTAGCAAACGGAAAAATCAAGTCAGTGTCTCCAACAAGTTACCAAGTAGTTGGAACAAGTTACATACTTGTTGCAACAAGTACATTAGTTGTTCCAACAAGTCAGATAGTTGTTCCATTTTGATATGAGACAGAGACAAAAACTGAAGCTGTCTCCAACAAATAAGCGAGCTGTTACAACTAGTAACCTACTTGTTGCAACAAGCTAGTTATTTGTTCCAACAAGTCACTTAGTTGTTGCATTTTGTCATCAAATAGACAAGCGAAGTCAGTCCAACAAGTTACCAAGTAGTTGGAACAAGTTACATACTTGTTGCAACAAGTACGTTAGTTGTTCCAACAAGTCGATAGTTGTTCCATTTTGATATGAGATAGATAAAAAAGCTGAAATCAAGTCTCCCAACAAATAAGCAAGTCACAGTTGCAACTAGTAACCTACTTGTTGCAACAAGTCGGATATTTGTTCCAATAAGTCATTTAAAGTTTTGATTAAGTTAACTAATTTGGGTCCAAAATTACAGGAAAACTCACTCAATTATGAACTTAATCATAAATTTAAGTGGCCTTTGGGCTTAGGGTGGTCAAAGTTGTCACCTAGAGTAATTTCAACACTTGACATTCAAGCATTGTAATTACTAGTTGTAACGACTTTGAACATCCAAGCTCAAAGGCCGCTCAAAATTGTGATTAAGTTAACTACTTTGGTCCAAAATTTTAGAAAAAAAAAATCACTCAATAATTAACTTAATCATAAATTTAAGTGGCCTTTGACTTGCGATGGTCATGAATCGATTTTCTTAAAACAAAATATCTTCAGCACCATTAATGGGGGACTCAATAATAATAGGTGTTGATTGCCATGGTAAATGGATCGAGGTGAACAATCGATATATTTGGCGATTGAAGGGTAGTCACATGTTAGAGACGATAGCGATGACTGTCCCAAGAGATGTTGAGTTTGATGATTTTGTAAACTTAATCATTAACTATTGTGAATTAACTTGTGAACCGAAAGACCTTGTCATCAGTTACATGCATAGCTCTTTTGAAAACCAGAGGGTCTTGCCTTTTAAGATAACCGATCAGGGTCGTTTGCGTACTTATTTGAAAGATGTAGCTAGGCCCATTTTAAGGGTATACGTGGTTGGAAACCCGGTCGAGAACCATAATTTAGCTCAACACCAACAAGATGTGTTAAATGATAAATTGGAAGGGGTGGATATGGATATTCCAGATAATAGAAGTGCGAAGCCCCATGGAAGTGGGGGTGCGATCCTATACCCAAACTTGCGAGTAATACACCGTGTGCTGCACAATCGTCACAGTTCAGCCATGTTCAAGATGATGAAACGGGTTTTTATAAAGGAATGTCATTCAATTCGCGAAGTGTGTATTGCTTTAGATGTGAACATCTGAAATGCAAGTGGTGGCCAAGGGATGTGAAGCTTTTAAGTTCTAGCAAACACGGAAAAAGGTGGACAAAGAGGGCTATGCGGAAAAACAAATGCTCCTTATGCCAAACAGTTGACCACAAAAGAACAACATGTCCAAGCCGAAATGCTCCATAGTTGTAAATTGCATTGTATTGTAATAATAGTTATCTGTTGGATCTTTATAACATTTTAATGTTATTCTTTCTTAACATGGTAATTTATATTCTTGGTGATTATGAACTTGATTTATATGATATGTTGTTCGTGTTCAAATGACTAATGTGTATATTCTTGTTAATAAATTGTTGTACAGTTACCAACAAGTAATGAATTTGTTCTGTGATCTCTTTGTAACTTGTTGGGTTTTATCCAACAAATAATGTGACTTGTTACGACAACTAGTAAGTCATTGAACATATTATAAAAAATCGGAGTTTTTAAGTAGATGCAACTAAGTTATATGTTGGGTTTTTTCTAACAAGTGGAGTGACTCAAGTTTTAATTATTGAGTAGAGGGAATCAGCCACATTTAGTGATAAACAATTGGAATCAACCATATTTACTGATAAACAATGGAAATCAAACAAGTGGAGTGACTTGTTACAGAAAATGGGTAACTTGTTGGGTTTTATCCAACAAGTAACAGGACTTGCTATAGCAACTAGTAAGTCGTTGAACATATTACAAAAAATTGGAGTTTTTAAACAGATGCAACTAAGTCATATGTTGGGTTTTTTCTAACAAGTGGAGTGACTCAAGTTTTAATTATTGAGTAGACGGAATCAGCCACATTTAGTGATAAACAATAGAAATCAAACAAGTGGAGTGACTTGTTATAGAAAATGGGTAACTTGTTGTGTTTTATCCAACAAGAGTAAGGACTTGTTCAACAACTTACTCAGTTTGCTTCAATAGATACTACAATTGCTGCGGATACTACAATTTCTACCCATTGGCGTATACTACATGTATACTACTTGATTCACCCATATTTAGTGATCAATAAAGGGAATCAGCCATATTTAGTGATAAACAATAGATATCGATACACATTTAGTGATAAACAATGGATATCACCACATTTAGTGATAAACAATGGAAATCAAACAAGTGGAGTGACTTGTTATAGAAAATGGGTAACTTGTTGTGTTTTATCCAACAAGTTTTATCCATAATTCCTATTGAGATACTACACTCAGCGATCAGTAAGGACTTGTTCAAGTGATAAACAATAGATATCGGTTTAGTGATAAACAATGGATATCATACATTTAGTGATAAACAATGGAAATCAAACAAGTGGAGTGACTTGTTATAGAAAATGGGTAACTTGTTGTGTTTTATCCAACAAGAGTAAGGACTTGTTCAACAACTTACTCAGTTTGCTGCAATAGATACTATAATTGCTGCATTAGATACTACACTTGCTGCAACAGATACTATTTAGTTCACCCATATTTAGTGATCAATAAAGGGAATCAGCCATATTTAGTGATAAACAATGGATATCAGCCACATTTAGTGATAAACAATGGATATCAGCCACATTTAGTGATAAACAATGGAAATCAAACAAGTGGAGTGACTTGTTATAGAAAATGGGTAACTTGTTGTGTTTTATCCAACAAGAGTAAGGACTTGTTCAACAACTTACTCAGTTTGCTGCAATAGATACTACAATTGCTGCAACAGATACTACACTTGCTGCAACAGATACTACATCTGTTGCAACAGATACTACATCTGTTGCAACAGATACTACTTGGTTCACCCATATTTAGTGATCAATAAAGGGAATCAGCCATATTTAGTGATAAACAATGGATATCAACCACATTTAGTGACAAACAATGGATATCAACCACATTTAGTGATAAACAATGGAAATCAAACAAGTGGTGTGACTTGTTACAGAAAATGGGTAACTTGTTGTGTTTTATCCAATAAGAGTAAGGACTTGTTCAACAGATACTACACTTGCTGCAACATATACTACACTTGCTGCAACAGATACTATATCTGTTGCAACAGATACTACTTGGTTCACCCATATTTAGTGATAAACAATGGATATCAGCCACATTTAGTGATAAACAATGGATATCAGCCACATTTAGTGATAAACAATGGATATCAGCCACATTTAGTGATAAACAATGGAAATCAAACAAGTGGAGTGACTTGTTATAGAAAATGGGTAACTTGTTGTGTTTTATCCAACAAGAGTAAGGACTTGTTCAATAACTTACTCGACAGCTGATACTACACTGGGTGCTGCAACAGATACTACTTGGTTCACCCATATTTAGTGATTAATAAAGGGAATCAGCCATATTTAGTGATAAACAATGGATATCAGCCACATTTAGTGATAAACAATGGAAATCAAACAAGTGGAGTGACTTGTTATATGCGTAACTTGTTGTGTTTTATCCAACAAGAGTAAGGACTTGTTCAACAACTTACTCGTTTTGGGCAACACATACTACATCTCAAGGAATAGATACTACTTAGTTCACTCATATTTAGTGATCAATAAAGGGAATCAGCCACATTTAGCGATAAACAATGGATATCAGCCATATTTATTGATCAATATATATACTTAAGCAATTTGATGGTGTTTTGGGTCAGGATAGATAATCAACTAGGTCCAATACGTACTAAATGGAGTGAATTGATGTGAACTTCTTGATTCAACCACATTTATTGATAAAAAATGGAAATCAATCATATTTATTGATCAATATATATACTTAAGCAATTTGATGGTGTTTTGGGTCAGGATAGATGATCAACTAGGTCCAATACGTACTAAATGGAGTGATCATTGGAGTGAATTGATGTGAACTTTTTGATTCAACCACATTTAGTGATAAACAATGGAAATCAATCATATTTATTGATAAATATATATACTTAAGCAATTTGATGGTGTTTTGGGTCAGGATAGATGATCAACTAGGTCCAATACGCATTAAATGGAGTGATCATTGTAGTGAATTGATGTGAACTTCTTGATTCAATCACATTTAGTGATAAACAATGGAAATCAATCATATTTATTGATCAATATATATATATATATATATACACATACTACAATCATTAGTAATTTGTTGCAACTTCTTTGTCACGACCCACTTTCGCGAGTCGTGGTGGCACCTACACTATCCCTCCGAGTAGGCGAATCACATTACTAATAACAAGTTAAATAAGCGAAAAATTAAATAAGAATAAGTTATCAAGTCTTAAATATTTATCATAACTAGAAATGTCACGACAACCCCAAAATCTGGTCAAAGGGTACAAGAGCGCTAACATAGTACGGAATATAAGTCTGAAAATACCCGAAGGCTACATATTGTCTGTCGAATACAAAAACAAAAATAAATAGAGGAGGTCCTTCAGGGGCCACGGATGACCAAGTAGCTCACCGAGATTCGAAGATGTCACCCTCGCGTATCAGCCATGGGGTGTAGAACTGGAGCCTGGATTGTACTATGCACTCAACAAAAGTGCAGCAAGAGTAGTATCGGTACAACACTAATACCGGTAAGCATCATAGGCCGACAATGATTAGATAACGCATGAAGAAATAGAAACTAACAAGTGGCACATAGAGCAAACAGGTATGGTCACATATAATATACAAGTAAAGTGTAAAGGAATCATGAAATCAACCAAGACAGATATAATTCACCAGATGATCAGTCAAATGTATGAGTGAATGAATGCAATGCAATGCAACAATCACCTCTCTCACTCCACTCTTGTACACATATGCTAAGGGCAGTGCCTCAAAGCCATGACCCATGGGGGACCCGCAAAGTCCATGTACCACTCGTGCTCTCCGGCAGAAACCTCGGAGGCTTTCAATCACTCTCAATCTCCGGCAAGGACCTCGGAGTCTCTCTGTCACTCTCAATCTCCGGCAAAAACCTCGGAGTCTCTCAATCACTTAGCTCACCATCATCACAAGAATAATATGGAAGGCATGTCATACATGATATCAGTCTCAACAATATCACCAATATACAATCAATAAATACAAGTCATATTAATGTTATCATTCCTTTTCATATAATGAGGGAGCTAGTATATGACAGAGACACAAACAGGTGATAATCACAGAAAATAACACATATGGCAACAAGCCCACATAACAGCTGACAGAGCCAACCTAATTGGAATCCACCTCCACTTCATGCCCGAAGGCCTATATGCTATCCCCGTCACTTTCTACAACTACATACGATTCTCTAATCAGAGTCTAACTAAAGTAGACCGTAACTTATCTCAATGCCGAACAGGTGCCACGAATTCTCACACCAATATATATATATATATATATATATATATATATATATATATATATATATATGAATTAGTAACCAAACCAATTGCCTGGTTTAATCTAATCTATATATGATCATGTTTTCATTTAATAACCTATTAAGTATACTTAGTATTTTTTTTTTCCTTGTACTATTATTAGTAAAAATAATGGCTTCCTCCAAACAGTATACTCACTTAACAAACTAGGACCTACGATGGCAATGGCTAATTTGCTACTGAGACACAAACTAAAGTAAAATAGAGAAACAATTACAAGGACATAAAAGATAACTCTAAAAGAAAAAGAAAACAAAAAATAAAACCGTGGCTTCAGTAATAAAGGTTGAAACTCAAGAATTGCTTTTGACTTTAATAGACTCAACATGCCAAAATTGAAGTTGTAATCATGATGAACAAAGAGAATTTCAAAACTAAAAGAAAAATAGGGACCCAGCTTTCCATCAAACAAGAAACGTACAAATACCATTATCCAAAAACCATT
>NC_081344.1:28694114-28799996 GCF_029784015.1 Lycium ferocissimum
ATTTATTTTTGAATAATGGGGGGTGTTTTAGTATAATGGGTGGGTGTTTTGCGGTGTTTGTATTTTGTAAAAGATTAAGAAGTTTAAAAAATTACATTTTGGACCCCAATCTTCTTAATCCCAAATTTAATTGGGTTTTGATGTGGGGTGGGCCCCACACGTCACCTTTGGTAATTTGAAGACTTTTTAGTTACCTTCAGTTAATTCTTCGATCTTTCTTAGCCCCTAAGTCCCTCAAATTTATATTGCATTGGTATTTTAACTTTTATATTTAGTTCAAAATGAATAGTTTTACATAATCAAGAAAAAATTAATAGCTATTTTTTTATTCTTTCAAATTTAACCTTATTTAGATAAATGAATTTTTACATAATCAATGAACTATATTAAATTGGGACTATTTAATTAAGGATAATTTAGTGAAAACGCTGCCAACTCTCTAGGCGTAAATAAAAACACCATATCATATAAATCAGAGGGAGTATTAAATTACCCTTTAAAATATTTGTCATTATACATGTTGATAAAATTTAGGTAACTGTGGAACCACATTTTCATTTCTAATGGGAATATTTATGACATCTTACTAATTACTCTCTCTTCATTTCAACTTATGTGGCACTTGTCACCAAGAGTTAATTTGACTAAACTTTGAATCTAAATTAAATTAGATCGACTTAATATTTTAAATTAAAATTAAGATATTTAAAAACTATACAAAAAGTACTACTTCTTCGTCCCAACTTAAGTGTCTTAATTTAACTAGGCACGGAGTTTAAGAAATAAAGGGACTTCTAAATTTTGTGGTCCTAAATTAAAGATGTGTATAATGTACTAAATTATACTTAGAATCTTGTGGTTATAAACTTGTCATGCACATGTTTGAATTGTCAACTTATCTAATATAGAAATAAGCACTCATTTTTAGACTGACCAAAAACAAAAGGAAGATACTTAAATTGGCACGGATGGAGTATCAATTACACTTTTTAAATGAGGATTAATATTTTTAAGCATAAATTATATATGAAGAACTAAAATGATTCTTGCGGTTCATTTAATGAATTTAGTTTTTTCCTTAATTTCGTCTAAAATTAAGCTTAATCACCACAATTAAGTAACACAACCTCCTACAGCATGAAATATCACGAGTGAGATTAAAATTTAATAAATACCAAAAAAATCTATTCTATCTATAAATAAAGAAAATATATACTCACAAAGTCATAAAAATGTCAATATTTTTTAGTTTGCGATTTTCACCGAGTTGTAATTATTTTATATAATTTAGATCATGTTACTTTACAAAATGTCGAGTCGCTTATATCTATTTAGTATTTGATAACTCTCCTGCCAAACTTCCTCCCTCATATATAATTTTTGTTAATAATTATGAATACTTTTAACAATACATGTTTAACATGCCACTGAATTATATTAGTTATGCAGTAAAAAGATATGATACAAATTATACTTCTTTAATTAAAATAGTATTTCCTCCATTTCAAATTGTTTGTCTGGTTTTGAATTGACACGAAGTTTAAGAAGACCTTTCAAATCTTATTGTCTTAAACTAAAGATATGCAGTGTGTACCAAAATGCTCTCTAATCTTGTGGTCTTAAACATGTTATGTGAATGTTGGAATTAAAGAGTGGTCAAAAAGGGTAAGAGACATTCTTTTTAAAACAGACTAAAAAGAAAACACAAGATAAATAATTTGAAATAGAGAGAGTACGTTTCTTATATCTTAAATTTGGGCCCGGGCTTAGCACTGGCCTCATGTAACTAGTATGTAGATATATGTGTGTATGCATTTGGAATATGAAATAAAAGAAAAAAAGCTTCTGCTGAAACTTATTTTTCTTTCTCTGAAGTTTCAAAACTAACAGTGGCATCAAAGCTTGAGGGATCAGTGAAGGAAAAAAGAAAAAGGTTTTTCTTCAGTTCTTCTAAGGTGAGGAGAGCTAAGCAGCAGTAACGTGCCTTCCAACAACTTCTTGGGTGCAGGTCCTCCTATGTTTACATGGGAAAATTATCACACATGGGTGATAAAAATGAAGGCTTATCTCAAGGCTCTTAGTTTATGGGAAACAATTGAAAGTGAAAGCCCATCCTCCTCCACTTAGACCAAATCCAAGCATTGCCTGAGATGAAGATTTATGAAGATGCGAAGTCAAGAAACCAAAGGCTCTCACATGTCTTAATTCAAAGACTCTCGAAGTGATTTTTACAAGAATAAGGGCTAGTGAGACACCTAAAAGCATGGGAGAAGCTAAAAGTGGAGTTCGATGGAAGTGACAGAGTGAAGACTATCAAACTCCTAACTCTCAGAAGAGAATTTGAGACGTTAAGGATAAAGGAAGGAGATACTATGAAAGACTACGCTGCCAAACTTTTGGAGATTGTAAATAAAATCAGATTGTTTGGTGACGTCTTTCCAGATTCAAAGGTGGTAGAGAAGATGATGATAAGCTTACCAGCAAGGTTTGAGTCCAAGATTTCAGCAATACAGGAATCTTGTAATTTGAAGACTTTATCAATAGCAGAATTGATCGGCAAGTTGCAAGCCCAAGAATAAAGATCAAGTATAAGAGATGAAGAAGTAGCAGCAGTGGCATTTCAAGAAAAGCATAAAGGCAAGCAGCCTGCGAAGGACAATAAAAGGATGAAAGGAGATAAATTAGCAAAGGGGAAAACATGGAAGGAATCTTCAAAGAAAGGGAAGTCTCCACCTTGCAACCATTGTAAAAGAACCAATCATCAAGAAAAGGACTGCTGGTCCAAGGGAATGGCATCTATTCAATGCAGATTTTGTAGAAAAATGGGTCATATTAAGAAGAATTATAGGGTCGAGCAGAACCAATCACAACAAAACCATGTGCAGCAGGAAAATTTCTTGAAGAGTCAGAAAAGGAAGAAGAAATCTTGTTTATGGCTTCTCAGGAAGAAAACACAACCAACAAATCCACATGGTTCATAGATAGTCGATGTACGAGTCATATGTCACACAATGAGCTTCTGTTTCACACACTTGACAAGTCAATTAGAACTAAAGTCAGGATGGGAAATGCTAAAATGGTAGAAGCACATGGGAAGGGTTCAGTTGCCTTTCAGACTAAACAAGGTACAAAATTTATACATGAGGTGTTGTATGTTCCTTATTTAGCATGTAATCTGTTAAGTGTTGCTCAAATGATATCGAAATGTTATTCCTTATTTTTTTAAGGGCAAGCATTGTTTGGTGTTTGACTCTGAAGATAGTTTGGCTGCTAAAGTAGAAATGGTGAATAAAATCTTTCCTTTAGACAGGAATCTTGATAGTGCCAATTTTGCAAGTTTGGACGAGTCATGGTTGTGGCACAAAAGATATAGGCATTTTAACTATGCTACTTTAAAGTCTATATATGAAAAAGGGCTTGACTAAGGATTTACCTGAGATCTCACTGTCAAAAGAAGTTTGTGGTTCATGTCAAATGGGTAAGGTACTGTCACGACCCAATTTCCCTAGGTCATGAGGGCACCTACCTTTCCCACCTCAGTAGGCGAACCCTTAACCCAACATTTCATAAACACATAATTAGATAATAAATAAGCGGAATAAAATGGGATAATGGAAGTCTCACGATAATAATATAAGAAAGCGGAAACAATAGAAATAAACCCCAGTATCCGGTCTGCTCACACAAGAGCATCTAACTAATACTACAAGTCTGAATAATAAAAATACATCAATAGTCTCAAAACACATGTCTTAGAACAAAAATAAAGACCTAGTAGATAGAGGAGTCTTTGGGTAGCGAACGTCCTCATGCTCACCCTGAAAGACTCGAATCAGCAAATCCTCAAACAGTCAACCACGGGGAGTAGAAGTCGATCCCACCTGATACTCTGCATTCATGAAAGAATGCAGCAAGTGCAGGTCAGTACAAATAGCAAGTGCAGGTCAGTACAAACAACAAGTACTGGTAGGTATCATAAGTCGACTAAGACTAGCTAATGTATATAAAGACAACAAAGAAAGATAAACACATAAACCAACAACCACAAGTCGACACTAAGCCATCTCCATAGTACAAGTCATCACCTATGTTGTAGCATCTAAACCCAAGATGTGTGTTGACACCTAATTATCACCTCATAAGACGCGTATTTTAATTTTTAAATTTCTCGAGTCAAAGACGGAGTAAGGATACTTCCTTTCAATTTTAAAATTTTAAAAATCTCAAAAAAATTGCAAAAATCACGTCTGGTTACTACTTTCTGAAAAATTGACAAATATAAGAAATACGAGTTATTTACTTTCATCCCGCTCCGTCTAGTCCAGGAAAATTGTTAATTTAGACGACGTATGAATTACGGCTCATTTTGACCGCATTTTTCACATTTTTAAATATTGCACTGAACTATGTCATATTGGGCTTGTTTTAAAGATAATTTTTCAAATTTGCGAGTTTTGAAATTTAACTTGCCTAAATAACTATTTTACTTAGTGACATAGGTATTTATAATATATAGTGCATTATTATTAAAATAGGACAAGGTCCTTTTGGTTATTTTTAAAAGTAGAGGGGTTTTAAGTTTTAAAAAAATAAAGGGTGTGAAGTTTGTTTTAAAAAAATAAAGGGTGTGAAGTTTGTAGAAACAAACTTCACACCCCCAATTCTGATTCTTCACAACCCGCATCCCTAGTCTCTCTTTGAGGCGATTTTGGCGATTCTAGGGTTTCATCTCCCTGTGCTTAATTCATGGCGACTTAGGGTCGTTTTTGGCCAGATTCTTGAGGGGATTTACACTTAATCATGATTACTCATGATTTCCAAGTTTATTTCCCATCGAATTTCATTTTTTTCATACTTAATTGAAGCGTAATTAGGTTGTTACTCGGGTTCTTTACGTATTAAGGTTGCCATGGGTGGGGCCTCGAGCCCTTAGCCATCTTGTGCACCTTAATACACATAGTAAAGAATCTAGGGGAAATTTCCTAGATGCTTCACGGATTAGGGTACACAATTTGGGGATTTTATTCCCATTGTACTATTTGGTAAAATTGTACCATTGGAATAGTACATAATGGGTTGTATTCATACTATCCTAAATTTTCTGATTTTTATTGGATTTTTTTATAGATTTTAGGGTACAATTGGTTGTGATTTTTGTTGTCTATGTGTGAAAATTTCGAATTCTGATATAGAGTACAAATTTTGGGGTTTTGGGAGGAAAACTTGAGTGAGGTGTCCATTTTATTCCTAGGATTCCCTAAGTGTGCTAAGTCTATAAATAGAAAGAAAAGAGAATGAGAAAAGGGGGACTTTTTTTGTCGAAAACATCAAGAGCATAAACTGAAAATCTAAGAGCTAGACAAAAAATATACACTATATACATTATATATATAAAACAGTCAACAAAATACTATATATATATATATATATATATATATATATATATGAGTATTCACTCAATATACAGATACATATATAAGATGAAAGTATAAGAAAAAGGGATTTTTGAAGATAAAAAGGAGTTTGGATTACTTGAAAGTGAATTTCAATCGCCTTTGGTCTTTAGGTTGCCCCTACAAAAGGTAAATCCTTTTCTAAACCTTTACTTTTACTTTCAGTTTTTTAATATTTACTATTCTAGCTTATTTATTATTATAAATTGTCAATTTCTTACTTACAATGATGACTCTGTCCATGTTTTGATTATTTAAGATGTAAGGAATGAATTAAAAGTGAGCTTATTATAACTAAATAGGTGTTATAACTTGTTAGGTTTAAAAATGAGAAGAAATAGGTTTAAAAGGGGGATATAGTCTCAGTCCTATGTTGTGTTTTTGAAATTTGGATGTTTGAGACCTTTTCAATGAAACGGTACCAAATAGTAACTATTTTTGTTAGATGGAAGTTATTTTTAATACCACAAATGGATTTTGTGATATTGGACTTCACTTGGCCTTAACTTAGCCAAATGTGATCTTTATTAGCCATCTTGATTCATTTTAGTGATATATTTGCTCCATGTGTGAAAACTGTCTCAGCTTAATGAGATTCTGCCTTCAAAATGAATGTTGGAATTATTTGTTAAGGTTAAATGAAATTTCTTGTGAACACTGTCTAATATCTTGAATATATTTGGGTCTGAGACTTAGAGTTTAACATCTTGTTGCTATTTAAACTGTTAAAATATGACCTGAAATTTGCTAAGTGTCTTCTACAACTTGGTTTATGACTGGTGTATTTACATTTTGTGTGACAATGGTCTTAAGTCATACTTAGAAACGGATTTGTAGTTTAAAGCTATGGAAGTTGCTTAAGTATCATCACTGTTTTGAAAAGTAGAAACTAAATGAGTTTTATAACTTGTTAACTTGACTAAGTGGTTCAGTAAATGCTCTAATATATAGTTTGAAAGATGTTGAAATCAAAAGTTGTCAAAATGAAAGTTAATGAGTACATTCAGACCTGTTTTTTTTTTTTTTTTTTTTTTTTTAAATAAAAAATGGAGTCTACTTAGCTTTATATGCTTATGTGTGCTATTTGAAAATTTTGGGTTTGAAGTAGTAAAACAGAGTAAAAATGTTCTTTCATTTGGACACTTACTCCAGTTTTTGAACCACTTAAGTCATGTAAGGGTTAAAATGAACTAGTTTATAGAAAATAAGCAACACAGGATAGGTTGAGTATTATAATTGTTATTCCATCTGCACATACAAATAGGTCCCGCAGAGTTCGTTGTGGAGTTCATTATCATGGATATCAAAACAAGTTATAACTTATTGTTGGGACGACCCTAGTTGCACGCCGCTGGGGTTGTGGCGTCTTCATTGCATCAATCTCTCAAATTCATACGGGATGATCAAAGTCGTGATTCACGGTAAAGGAAGTATCCATAACTATCCGGACAATTCAGTACCGATCATAGAAAAATCGCCAAGCGATACTAATTTTCAGACCATTGAATTAGCCATGTTAGATCGCAGGGGGGGATGATGAGGATATCCCTATGCCGCCGGTCTAGAAAATAGTTGCTACGACTATAATAAGAAATGGGTTCGAGCCCGGGAAAGGTTTGGGAAGGAACTTATAGGGAGTTAGAAAACTAGTAGCTATCAAAAATGAAAAATATCGATTTGGGGTTGGATACAAGCCGTGTGAAGAAGAAGAAGAAGAAGAAGAAGAAGAAGAACATGGACCAAGAGGTCCTGTTAAAATGAGAAAGTCGTTTCCTCGTCTATATCAGTCCTTCACCCGTTGGTCACGGCGGCATGCCGGAGAGGGAGCTTGAGTCACGGAAGAGGAGGCATCCGGAAGAGGGCTTTAAGGACGTTGTTTTGGGGAGAGAAATGCGCATGGACCATCATTGAAGAATGCTTTGAAAAACGGAGATTCGTCATGCTTTTACACTCCGTGTTGTTTAGAAATGTCAATGTTGATGGAATTCTACCCCGATGTTCTCTTTTAATTTCAATGAAAACGCCCTCAAAGGTAGAAAGAATGCTCTTTACTATATATATGTGTGTGTGTGTGTGTATATAAATGGCGAAAGATTGATTTGTGTTTCTTTTATATGATTGATAATTGTGTTACTTTGCTTTACGGTAACCGGAAGCCACGAGAATGTCATGGTTGATAGACGTCGAAAAAGAATAGGAAAATAGACCAACACCAAACCTAGAGGAAACGGAGGCAGTTAATCTAGGAAACTAGGAAATGGTTCGATAAACCAGGATAGGTGTACATTTGACAAAACCTGAGAAAGAAAGATATCGAAGTCTGCTGAAAGAGTATGAAGATGTTATTACTGGGTCATATGCTAATATGCCGGGTTTGTGTACAGATATTGTCGCTTATAGGCTGCCAATTCTAGAGGGATTCGCCCCGGTAAAGCAGAAAATCAAACAGCCTAAGCCCGATGTCAGCATCAGAATCAAAGAAGAAGTCGAGAAACAGATTGAGTCGGGAGTTGTGGAATTGACACCCTACCCGACATGGCTAGTAAACATAGTCCTGGTATCAAATAAGGATGGTAAAATGAGGATCTGTATGCACTATCGTGATCTTAACCGCGCTAGTCCAAAGGATAATTTCCCACTCCCTAACATTCACATACTTATTGACAATTGTGCCAAACATGAGGTGCAGTCTTTTGTGGACTGTTACGCGGGTTATCATCAGATATTGATGGGTGAAGAAGATGCTCAGAAAATAGCCTTCATCACACCATGGGGAGTATATCACTACCGGGTAATGCCTTTTGGGCTCAAGAATGCCGGCGCTACTTACATGAGGGCGATGACCGCCATTTTTCATGATATGATGCATAGAGAGATCGAGATGTATGTGGACGATGTCGTCATCAAGTCCCGAGTGGGTGATGATCATCTTGAGCATTTGAGAAAATTCTTCGACAGACTCCGCAAATACGATTTGAAGTTGAATCCTGCTAAATGCGCATTTGGAGTGCCTGCCGGGAAGTTGCTAGGATTCATAGTCAGTCGTCGTGGTATTGAGTTGGATCCCACAAAGATCAAAGCAATTCAAGAACTCCCACCACCAACAACAAAGAAAGAGGTCATGAGTTTCCTAGGAAGGTTGAATTACATTGGGTGCTTCATTGCCCAGTCCACGGTAATTATAGAACTAATTCCAAACTCCTAAAGAAATATGCTCCAACCAAATGGATAGAGGATTGTCAGAAAGCTTTCGACACAATCAAAAGATACCTGTCAAATCCACCCGTTTTGGTTCCGCCAAAACCGGAAAGCCCTTTACTGCTGTATATGTCAGTATCAGAGAATACTTTTGGGTGCATGTTGGCGCAAAATGATGAAATAGGCAAGAAAGAGAGAGCCATCTATTACATCAGTAAGAAGTTCACACCCTGTGAATCCAGATATTCCTTAGTGAAAAAGACGTGTTGCGCTCTGACTTGGGTGTCTCATAAATTAAGACATTATATGGCTGCATACACAACTCATTTGGTCTCAAGAATGGACCCCCTAAGGTACATCTCACCAACCTATGTCGATAGGGAAGCTGGCCAAATGGCAAATGCTATTGAGTGAGTTTGACATCCAATATGTCGCACGACGATTAAGGGGCAAGCATTAGCGAGTTCTTGCGGCGGGAAGCCGGTGAACGACAACTCCGTACCTTTATGGACTTATTTCCCAGATGAAGAAGTGATGACAATTGAGGGTGATGAAAATGAAGATGAATTAGGCTGGAAAGTATACTTTGATGGAGCGATCAACTTTAAAGGATCAGGAATCGGAGCGTTTGGTTTCGAACTCGGAGCCAATATTATCCGGAGGCCACCAAGTTGAACTTCAGCTGCACCAACAACATGGATGAATACGAAGCTTGCATCATAGGTCTTCGTTTAGCCCTTGACATGGATGGCAAAACCTTTAGGTAATTGGTGACTCGGATTTGTTGATTCATCAGGTTCAAGGAGAATGGGCCACCAAAAATGAGAAGATCATACCATATGTTGGACTTGTGCAAAGACTGGCGGATTGGTTCCAAGAAGTCAAGTTCAAACATATACCAAAAACCCAGAATGAGTTTGCTGATGCATTAGCGACAAGAGCATCCACGATTCAGCATCCTGACAGTAAATACATTGATCCTGTCAGAGTCAAAATCAGAGATCAACCAGCTCACTGTACTTTTATACAAGCAGAGATTCATGGAAAACCTTGGTACGTCGACATTAAAATGTACTTGGAGAAAGGAGAATATCTTGAAGGAATCACCATCAATCAGAAGAAGACTATCAGGAAGTTGGCAAATAGTTTCTTCCTCAATAAGAATGTTCTGTATAAAAGGACCCCAGATTTAGGTTTGCTCAGATGTGTTGACTCTGTCGAAGCCACAAGGTTGATTGAAGAAGTACATGCTGGAATCTGCGGGCCTCACATGAATGGGTTCGTACTGGCAAAGAAGATTTTAAGAATAGGTTATTACTGGATGACCATGGAGAACGATTGTAGCAAATTCATCCAGAAATGCCACAAGTGTCAAATTCATGGAGACTGATAAAGATCCCTCCAACAGAACTAAATGCTATGACGTCGCCTTGGCCATTCGCCACTTGGGGAATAGATATCATAGGACCGATTGAGCCAGCTGTGTCAAACAAATACCATTTTATTTTGGTCGCTATAGACTACTTTACCAAGTGGGTGGAAGCGGCATCTTATGCGTCAGTAACAAAGAAGGTAGTAGCGGATTTTGTGCGCAACAATATCATATGCCGATTCGGCATCCCAGAATCGATAATAACAGATAATGGGGCTAATTTGAATAGCCACTTGATGAAAGAAATGTTTGTGCAATTCTGAATCACTTACCGAAATTCAACCGCATACCGGCCACAAATGAATGGAGCTATGGAAGCCGCCAACAAAAACATCAAGAAGATCCTCAGAAAGATGATTGATAACTACGAAGAATGGCATGAACAACTGCCATATGCATTACTGGGATATCGCACAACCGCTAGAACTTCAACCGGAGCCACTCCATATCTGCTGGTCTATGGCACTGAGGCGGTGATACTAGCCGAAGTAAACATCCCTTCTCTTTGAATCATACAAGAAGCAGAATTGGACGATGTGGAATGGATCCGTAAAAGGCATGAGCAACTAGCCCTGATAGATGAAAAGAAGATGATCGCTGTTTGCCATGGTCAGTTGTACCAACAAAGAATGGCGCGAGCCTTCAACAAACATGTGAGGATAAGACTTTTCCAAGTAGGGCAATTGGTGCTCAAATAGATATTCCCAAATCAAGAAGAATACAAAGGGAAGTTTGCGCCAAACTGGCAAGGGCCTTATATCGTGCAAAAAGTGTTATCAGGAGGAACAGTTGTCCTCACTGAAATAGATGGCCAGAGTGGCCGAGGCAATCAATTCAGACACCATCAAGAGATACTATGTTTGAGGAAGAAAATAACTTCAGAGATTTGTAGCATTAGTTTTATTTGCTTGTAATTTCATTTCCATTCCTTGTGATTTTGCAACTTTTAGTAGATAACCAAAAACCAAATCTTATGTACGAACTACGCGAGGAACTGATTCCCTATACTTATAAGGGGATATGTAGGCGCTTTTCCAAGCTCGGTCACTTTAACCCAAAAAATCTAAAAATCATGTATTCTGAACTACGTTATGACTTGATTCCCATTCGGGATACGTAGGCGCTCTTATGAGTTCGGTCTCACCAAAGAATTCCAATATATTTATCCCGAACTACGTTATGACCTGATTCCCATTTGGGATACGTAGGCGCTCTCCCGAGCTCGGTCGTTCCAAACAAAATTCCCAATAAACCCTAAGAAACCTCAGAGATGCCTTGGCAAAAGAAAGACAAAGATAACCCCACATGGAAACTGGGGCAGAATTTTTGAGAGGACCTCAAAAATTCTTTTGATATACAAGTTCAAAGGAACGAACTGATTAGAACTTCTACACTGGGGCAAAATTTTTGAGAAGGATCTCAAAAATTCCTTCGTCGCGATAAAATCCAGAATTAACAAGTACACCCTTACACTGGGGCAGAATTTTTGAAAAGGTCTCAAAAATTCCTTCGACATGACAAAATTCGATTTTGTACAAAGATGTATATAAACTGGGGCAAAATTTTCGAAAGGGATTCGAAAATTTTAGTGCAAGACAAGATCAAGACGAAGAAGAAGTAATAGAGGACTTTGTTCGAGGAACCAATGTAATGACATTAAAAGGTTTAACCAATATATATATATATATATATATATATATATATATATATATATATATATATATATATATATATATATATATATATATATATATATATATATATATAGACCACTACTACGATTTATTACTACAAATATACATGTTTTCAAAAAATCATCGCCTAAAGAATTTCCTCTTTGCGAAAACAAAAGGTTTTCAAAGAAAATGAGCATTCTTTCCTGCCAAAGTGTGAACGGTAGAAATCCCCATGCAGAAAGAGCGGTCGACCATATAGGAAACTCACAAATTTTTCTGTGGATGCAGGAACAAACAAGCAAGGATATTTACACCAACTTGTGTGCTAGAAATGTTTGAAACAAAGATAACAATGACAAAGCAAAACGAAGAAGAAATGGCAAAAAAGGGTATCCACAAAAAGGGTAATGAAATTCTCCTTAAGTAAGGTTGTCTTACACTGACGAGTTTGTTCATTTTGCAGAGCATAAAAAATTTTAGAAAGAGAAAAATTATTACAGTTTTAAGACTACTGAAAGATATAATCACAGCTTACCGAAGTCTGGTCTCCACTAAACAACATTATATCAAGGTATTGAGACCCCGGCCTACACGCCGCATGGCTTGCTTTGATACATTAACTTATTAGATGTCTTAAATTTGGTAAGCGCAGTTCTCGCCTGAATTAGGTGACATAATTCTGACATCAAATTTAAGATCGTCGACATGGAATGTCAGCAAAGATGAATTAATTTTGGCTCGAAGATGAAGAATTAATTCGGCATTGTAGTGCCATATTCACTACGAAAGGGTGGTTACATTTTTCATCCTGATAATCTATGATTTGCCGCCGAGGTAAGCTTCATTCCTCAAAATGACAATTTGGGCGATACGACTTCATGCCGAAGGGGCTGTAGTCGCCGTTCCATATATAGCCAAAAATAGGTAGCATAATTCTGAGGTTGATGTCCACAATCGCTGAAATCCGAATGCGATTCCTACATCAAGATTTGCGGTCGCTACTGTAGTTATCTCAAGTTAATGTAATTATTGTTCATGGGATAGCGGTTGTCATGAGAAAAGACCCCGCACTTGAGTAGGCAGTTGTTAACTTGAATATTCTGACTAAATGTTGCAATTCTGGACACAGAGGTTAGTAGTCATCATGAAAGGAATATGATGCTGCACTCTGATGTGCAGTCTTCATTTGGGTATTTTTTGTCTATAAGTGATGTAGTCCCGAACTGGTATACCGCAGACGTCGTATGAGGATAACGATGCAGAAGACACCAGATTTGCGAAAGTCACCGCAGTATGTGAAAATGATGTGATCTCAAATTTTCAGGGGTAGCGGATGTCGTGAGAAACAAAAATGACCCCGCACTTGAAAACATGGTCTTCACTAATAGCATCCTGCTTACGAAAACAAAAGCTGGACTGGGGTGTGAAGGTTTCGCAAGAATGCGGATCCCAACGGAGGTTATCATTGAAGAATGAAAACATCTAAAAATGATGAGAAAAGAGCCAACTGAAGTATCGGGATTATTATCCAAAGTAGTCAAAATTATTTCAAAATATATACACACATAAAAGCACACACTTACAGGAAAGGAAGAAAGAAGACGGATGCGTGTTCGCCAAGAGCCGGACAAATGACGAAAACTGACAAAGTTAACCCCTAAAACAAAGGGCAAGAATGCTGCACAGGTATGACATTTATGATAAAGATAAAAATTTCAAATTACTAACAAGCAGGACTCAGCATTTGGAGACGGCCAAAAGCTACCAAGATGGGACCAAAAGATCCAGACTCAAGACATGCCGAGCAAATGTGGAAATCTTCTTGGGCAACCGATCAAAAAACCGTGCACAAGTCAAGCTTTCTACACTAGGGTTGAAACATCACTTCAAGTAACTAAACCCTAAAAATCTTCCAAAAAAGGGTCTCCGGTCGGATTTTACCGAAAATTGTCAAAGGGTTCCCACATAAAGGAATATTTCTTTTTGGGCTATAGAGTCGAACTACAATTGGCCTAATTTCCAAAAGCCAGGGATATGTAGGCTACTCAAATTTCGAGGCTTGGCCATATTTCTTATGATTATCTTGGGACATTTGAGATAATTAGAATTTCTTTATTTTTGTCCTCTTAGAGTCAGAACTACAAACGACCTGAATTCTCATGTAACCTGAGATATGTAGGAAGCCTAGAGACCGGGGTCCGATCATACTTTCAAAAGTTTGCATAAAAAGAAGTTGTAGTCTCTCTTACTCGGTAAAAATTAGATTTATCAAAATTCGTAGATCAAGGATGGCCTTGCCATCCTTGAACTCTGAAGAGGCAGTTGTTGACACCTAATTTTCACCTCATAAGACACGTATTTTTAATTTTTTTCAGACTTCCCGAGTCAAAGACTGAGTAAGGACTCTTCCCTTCAATTTTAAAATTTCAAAAACCCCGAGAAATTGCAAAAATGACGTTTAATTATTATTTCTTGAAAAAATGACAAATATAAGAAATGCGAGTTATTTACTTTCATCCCACTCCGTCTAGTCCAGGAAAATTGTTAAATTACAACGTGTTAATTACGGCTCATTTTAATTCCATTTTTCACATTTTAAATATTACCCGGAACTATATCAATATTGGGCTTGTCTTAAAGCTAATATTTTAATTTTGCGTGTCTTAAATTTTAGTTTGCCTAAATAATTATTTTACTTAATGATATAAGTGTTATAATATATAGTTTATAGTTATTAAAATAGGATTGGGAGGGGGGGGGGGCACTGTTTGTTAAGTTTTAAAACTTAAGTGGGCAAAAGTTTAAAAAAAAATAAGGGGTGAGAAGTTTGTAAAATGAACTTCTCACCCCCCCCCCCCAACACTTCATTTCCTCAATCATGGAGATTTTGGGCTTATTTTCACTAATTGTTTGAGGGTTTTTTATCTTAACCATGTACTTTCATGGTTTCCAGGTTCAGTTCCCTTCGAATTTCATTTTTGCTATCTAAATTATTCCTTAAACTAGGATG
Source organism: Lycium ferocissimum (assembly GCF_029784015.1). Classification (NCBI taxonomy): domain Eukaryota; kingdom Viridiplantae; phylum Streptophyta; class Magnoliopsida; order Solanales; family Solanaceae; genus Lycium; species Lycium ferocissimum. The sequence continues at coordinate 28,708,884 of NC_081344.1, forward strand.
TTACTCGGGTTTGATTGGGTTAAGGTTTCCATGGGCAAGGCCACGACCCTTTAGCCATCTTGTGCACCTTAGCACCACAAAATCAAAACCTAGGGGAAATTTCCTAGCAATTCCCTAATTTGAGGTACATGAATTGGGGATTTTATCCAATTGTACTAATTAGTACAACTATACCGTCGGAATATAGGCTGTTTTGTACTATTTTGATTATTTTTAGATTTTTATTTGATTATTGGATAGATTTTAGTGTCACACTCCGATCATACTAGGGTGTGATGGGCACCCGACCCCATATTCGGAGCCGAGCGAACCCGCGGACTCTTATTACTCACATGTTCTCTTTGGATTCTTAAATCAAACGAAAGAAAAATACATAATAAAATTTTCAAAATCTTTTTGTCGTTTCTCAAATTAATCACAGTCTACAAGCATAAGGACTTTGAAACATAACGTATAGTAAAAACATGTCGGCTAATTCGGGGCCGTTTTTCAAATCGACACTCTAGACCCACGACTCCGAGGGGACTGCAAAGTCTCTAAGGCAATCAAGAAATCCTAGCATACAAGCTCGACTCGGCTACACTCCATAGCAAACGGAGCTCGCCAACTTGACCCAACATCTTCTATGCTAACCTCGCATCATGCAGGTGTACTTTTCGGCATGAAACGCATCCCCCGAAGAAGAGGGGTCGTACGAACAATGTACTGAGTATGTAAAGCATGAATAGTAACATAGTAAGAAATGTACATATGAGCAATAACTGTATGGAAACATAGAACATATCATAGGATAACAGAGTAACCTGTGCATAGGAGTGCCCCCTAGGGGCGGATGCCATGCATGCTTAGCTTTCCTTTGAAAACATTTCGTATCCATATATATAGAAAGTTAAATCTTACCATGTTGCCGAACAACATCGGCCCTCGTTCCTGTAACCCAATACCTATAAACATATATATATATATATATATATATATATTCCCGCATCCGGGACAACATTAACCGATATGGGATTTGCCTGAACCAATGTGGGATTTGCCTCAACCAATGTGGGATTTGCCTAAGGTAAGCCTTACACTTACCCCCCACTCTGGGACTCAGCGTTCTTACTGAGGTTTGCCCCACCATTGGGTTTGCCCCACCACCGGCTCTGATACCAACTGATCAGGTGGATTGCGTCTATAGCGCTCTGGCCTTTCTTCCCATCTTCCCCATATACATATACATATACTTATTCATATATCATGTAAGCATGCAGGAGAGCCCAAGGAAAATCATGTATCCATCGGAGTGACATAAGGTCGGAAACCTCCGATTACATTATGGAACAATCGGGATCGTCATGTCTCACCTTGAAGGAACAATAATCATAAAGGGAGACTACCAAAGAAGAGTGTCATCAAGGAAAACATATAACGAGAATCATAAGGTATCATTTTATATGCTTGGAGCCTTTAAAGTAGTCATTATCCATAATAGAGTTGAGGAATCAAGAAATGACTTAAATTTTCATATTGTCATATTCATGGTGAGAACATATCGTCAACATATACGTCATAGACATTTTCTCATATTTGACGTCATTGTTGTCATTAGGAAATCACATTCATCATTTAAGTCATAAAAGCTTTCAATCTCTTAAAACTTAGTTTTTGGAAAATATGGGCATCTTGGAAAACATTTACAACTTATTAGAAAGAAGTCTTCACTTTAGAATTCTAGACTTGATAGAGTTGCCTACAAAAATTTTGGGACATTCCGACCCACTTATGGAAGTTGCATATATTCAAGCTACTTTTCCAATGAAACATAGGAAGTTTAATTCAATTCTATTGAATGAATAGTGGTCAAATTCAAACTTAGGTTTCTAGAGATAGAGTAGTCCCAGGCTCGTATCCAAACCTATTATGTCTAGGACATGCCAAAGAAGGAAGAGTAAAGCCTTACATACCTTTTCCGCTTCTTACGCTATTCCAAATTCAAGTTCCAAATCCTCCAAAATCTACAATTTGGTCACATTTACCAAACATTAATTAGAGTCCTTAAGAATCCAAATCTTGAATCAACATTTGTCTACAGAAATTTCGGCAGCATTTCCCCTGTAAATGCGCCATCCCCGAGATTCTAACTCGGCCAATTTTAATCAACAACAATCCGGGAATTCAACCCGGCCAAACTATCAATAATACCAACAATTATTCAATTCTATTCAATTCACATGACTTTCAAAACGATTCAATCAACATATTAATCCATCCAACATCTTCCAACTCCAATAAAACCAATAACAATACATTTCCTTTTCTTCCAAATTCATGAACTCCACACTAACAACATTATTTCCCATGCATGCAAGAACATTACATTCAATTTACATAAGCTTCTAAAACAAGTCTCCAACTACTACAATTTCATTAAGATCATTAAGCTTTTACTAGCAACATAAAATCCACAACACAACAACCAAAATACCAAATAAAATTAAATCACCATGGCTTGTCAAACCACACCCCATTCGGCCACACCACAACAACAACATATTTTATGAATTTTTCCATCTTTTCCTATACATTACAACAACAACCAACACACTACATAAAATTAATTCAATCTTTTGGCACAACATCACACACACACGGCCACATCCACAACTTCCATATTTCCGTGAATTCCATTCAATTCCATATACTACAACATGCACAACCATTCGAAACATATGAAGAGAGGATTAAATACATACCTTTTTTCCACTTGTCTTCTTACTTAGCTAGGCTCCAAACTTGCAAAACAAATGCTCTACTTCTTCCAACAATCACTCCACGTTGTAGAGGACCTTCCATTTGGTGGAAATACTAGAAAAGAATAATTTTTCTTGATCAATTTCCCATGGCCAATTTTTGGCCATGTTGGCCGAATACTCTCTCCCAACCTCTCTCTTCTTCTTTTTTTTCTTTTTTTTCTTTCTCTCCCTCTTGAAATTGGAATGATGAATTGGTCTTCTCCTCCCATATATATATATTTTTAGTCCCTCCAATTATAAGATAGCCACATACTCCCCCTTCTCCTTTATTCTAGAATTTTCTTAAAAAAAACCAAGGTGAACAATTGTCTTACCATGCAAGCTTGATCCATACATATATTTATAATTACATGGTTCATGAAAGGGTGGGACCCACTCACACACACACACATGCACGACCAAAGTGGCCCTTTCAAGACTTTTCTTGAATATATGTGAAATTCCCGTTTTGCCCCTAGCCTTTTACAATATTACCATAAGCCATTTTGCGAATTTCCCTTTTTATCCTTAGCCTTTTACAATATTTCCCTACTAATAATATTCATAAACAATACTCATAAACAACTTGTGCATTAAACAAGATCACAACATAGCTTTGCCCTTAACTACTCGCAATTATCCCGAATTATCCAAACGTACGAAATACGGGTCATAACATTTAGGGTACAAATTGGTTGGATTTTGTTGTCCTATGTGGAGAATTTCAAATTATTTGTTATAGGGTACAATTTTAAGATTTTTTAGGGGGAAAACTTAGGATGAGGTTTCCATTTTTATCCTAGGATTCCCTAATTTGGAAAAGTCTATAAATAGCAAGTTTAGGAGTTGGAAGAGAGTATCCTTTATTCGAAAATTTAAAAGAATAGGCTAAAAATATAATAGATATACAAGAAATATATGTATACAAAAATAGTTTTTATAAGACATACTATAAATATCTATTCAATATATATAGGTATACAAGATGTAAAATATAAAGAAAGGTGATTTTTGAGGATCAAAAGGGTTTAATGGTTTGAAGTTTGAAGATTCAATCCTATTTTGGTCTTTAGCTTGCCCCAATAAGAGGTAAATCCTATTCCAATCCTTGTTTCTATTTCCAATCATGATTATGCTTTGTTTAAGCTTGTTTACTATTTGACATAAATGTTTAGCTAGTACTCAATATTGTTGTTTCTGTGCTTGTTTTGTTATTCAAAGTTATAAAATGAGCTAAGTGTTAGATTATGTTATACTAAGTAGACATTATAACTTACTAGTTTAAAAAATAGGAAGAAATAACTGAAAACGGGGGGTCTAAGGTTTTTTTTTAAAGTTTGGTTTAAGGGTAGCTAGTTAGATGATTAGGACAAGAAGTTTAGTTGGCTATAGTCTATATTTGAAATTATAATCTCATGCTTTTTAGCTTTGTGTTTTGAAACTGTGGTAGTTTTGGAGACTGTTTTGATAGGATAGGAGTACTTAGCTTTGATTTTGGGTAAGATATAGTCGTTCTGAAATCTGAAAATAACTCCTATGGTTTATTTCAGATTCTAGATTCTATTTTGCTCCCATGTAGTTGAATATGATTTTTGTTAATTGCTTAAGTTCATTTTAGAGTAGTATATTTGCTTGATATGTTGAAAATTGTCTTAAGTTAGTAAGTTTTCCTTTAAAATGATTCATGGAGTTATTTGTAAGTCTGGAATAAGGTTTTATGAAAGCTGAATATCTTGAGTTTGCTTTTGGTTGGATGATTATGACCTGTCACTCCCTTTACTGTCTAAACTACTAAAAATGTGATACATAACTAGGCTAAGTGTTTGGTAACTTGATTTGTGATTAATACATTTCTAGTTTTTTGTGAAAAAAAATGATTTCAAAGATTTTAAGTCATTACTAGAATTTAGTTTGTAAACCTGAAACTCTGAAAATCTGTTTATGTGTTCATTTTGATTTAGAACTGAAAACTGAATGGCCTGTATGAATTATTAGCATATCCAAGTAGTTTAATAAGTTTGAAAACTGATTTGGAATGTAGTTTGTACGATTTTGAAATCATAAAGTTGTTTATGTGAGGTTAGTTAATAAATTGGAACCTATATCTTTGTCAAAACTACTTCTATGTGACTTTTGCTAAATGTTGCAATGCAACTTAGAATAAGCTATTGAATTTGAAATATTGAATCACTATTTTCTCCAATTTGTCCCTACTTGAAACTGCTTAGAACCTGTAGAACTGTCTCACTTAGTTAACTTAGGAGGATATCTTGTGAGTTTTAGAATAGCTTGAGTCTGAAAAATGCATTTTTGAAACCTCAAAGATCTGTACATTGCTTGGATGATTTTTGACACTAGTATAAGTTTGGACCCTAGGAGTAACCTTGCTTATTTTCATCCCTGAATCTCTTAAAATCAGCTGAACTTGAACAGAAAACTTTGCCTAAGACTTAAAAAAGGAATTATGTGAAAATCCTGCTTGCTGAGTTACTTTGACTTGAAGTTCGAATATTATTCATATTTCGTTTGCTATATGTTCTTACTTAACTTGGATGCTTAAAAACTGATTTGAAAAGTTATAGTAAGGAAGATCTATTGGACTTATGTTTTGCTTGGAAATGGCTTTAAATCTTGAGAATGGAGTTGGCTTACTTGTTTACTCACCTACTTGCAACCCTTAAGTTATTCTGGTTTGACATTTAAAGTTTGAATCCTGTCTATCATTGAAAATATGGTTGAGGATGTATTAGTGTAGATACTACTAGCCTGTTTTGTATTAGTGTAGATACTGCTAGCCTGTTTTGATTCTTTGGCAGATGTTCCTATCATTTGACACTATGAATTTAAAAAGAAGAAGAACTGGAAGTAACTTTGATTAGGAGTTGAGTGCTATATTTGTTTATTTGCTACCTTGTCTCTTCCTTCCCCTTCCTATGTGATCTTAAGGCTTACTTTCATGCTCTATGTGTGACAAATATCTACTGAAAAATCCTTAAGAATTCTGTTTTATGGAACGAGCCTTGTCTACGAAGCAGAGCGACCTAATCTTGTTTGCTTATGGCGAAGCTTCTAGCTATAAATAATAGGAATTCTGGTATGGCAGGAATACTGTCGACTATTACGAGCGATAGCGAAGACAGATAAGGAATCGGTAGCAGCCTTAAGATAGATAAAAAGAGCAGAATTTTGGCTTCCCAACAATTGTTGCAGAGGATCTAAATATGAATATTGATGAGTTAAGAAAAGATAAAAATGAAGTGGTGAGTTCAATAATTATAAGTTGCATATGCATTTGTCCTTTTTCCCTTTCCTATTACTTGATGATTCTGCTTATATATTCCTGTTTCTTAGATGCCATTTAAGACCTAGGATGAGTGTCATGAAACCTATACTCCTCTTTACTTGATCATGCAATTCGGACTTGAGTATTTTGCTATGAACTCTTTCTGTTATGACCATATGTGACCTCTACTTGTGCCTTAGTTCATTTGAGTAGTCCTAGAGATAAGTTTGAGACTAGGACACCAGTTAAAACCTTTGCAAGTGTCCTATATGATCTACTACATGTTGGAATACCCTGTGATTTACTAGAACATCTCTGTAGCTTATTGTGAGTTCTTATATTAAGCCTTTGAACTATTTGTGCATTGTGGGAATTAACTTATGGCCAAATCATCATTTGAGATTTTCCTTTGTGACATATTACAATCTGGCATGGCAAAAGATAACTTTTGAAACATTTTAAGTTCAAACTTGGAAAAATTCAAAGTTTGGGGATTTGTTAAGCCTCAAAACTGGCATTGTTTTGTCGTTTTGATTCTACAATAGACTAATATTGATTGAAAGGGGGAAGACCACACCTAGACTACCATGTCTATGCATTTGCTCACCTTAAAAGATAGAATTTGGGTCAACATGTAGGAAGTTTTGAAATACTTGCTTGAATCTGTTTGATCTTTTACCCTACACTACTGATTAGCTAGCTATTTTAAAACCAAAATCAATATGACTTTTGTGTCCTAGCTGCTGTGCACATTTATATTCTTGTTTGTATTCCTTGTTATCCTGTCATTTCTGTATTACTTTCGCTCTGAATTTGTTGATAGTTTACTTCAAATTTGGATAATATAAAACCTCAAGGAGTTTGTTTGATCTTTGCTGGTAGTTAAATGTTTGATATAGGCTTGAAAGTGAACTTTTTGGAACCCTTTAAATTCTTAATTGATTGTTTGTTGATACTGGTCTTAAGACCTATTTGTGATGTTAAAAGTTAATTAGCAGCCTAAGACTTTGGCTGTTATATGTTTATAGGAGTTGGATTAACTAAGTATGAGGGGGTGTATATCAGGTATATGGAGGGTATGCTATTGTGTTTTGCTCTCCATTAGGTGTATATCATGGGGTATATCATGTATATTCAGTTTTGACACTTAGTAAAATTCGAGAATGCTTTGGTTTGGGCCCTGGGTTCTGGGCTCATCTCTTTATTCGACTGGACCTCTTTATATTGCCTATTTAGCAGTTGGGCTAGTTGGGCCGGTCTACTGTTTTAGCCGAAATATTTGTGAAAAATGTCCCTTTTGCATAAACTGTCCCTCCCTATTTGTTTAATAATTATGGGCCTAGCCCAATTCTGTTGTAATTTAAATTTTTGGCCTTGTAATTTAATTTATGTCCTGGAGTTAAAAACTAATTCAATGTATACCCATGTTTATTGTAAACCCCTATCTGTTGGTGGGTCCAACGAGGCCCACTAACTTTCCTAGATCAAGTCAACCTCAACCATGGATGGATTGAGCATTTGGAGCATAACTTGGAGCGGACAAATTTTATATGCATTTATTTTGTTGGGCTTGGTAGGCTCAACTCCCCATCTCCTATTATTTACTTGACAAAAATTGATGAAATGTGCTTTATTGGAATCTTTTAAAAAATTGTCACGTATTTAGAGTTGCCAAAAAGCAATTTTAAAAAATTGTAAAAACTGATTTTGACGAGTATTAGCATGCAAAAACGTTTTGCACTAAAACTGTCGTTTATGAATGGACATTTCTCTAAGTACAAATCATTATTTTGGACAAAAATTGACTTGATAAATTTTATGGACTTAAAGACAAAAAATGATTATGGACCGCGCATATGGATATTTTGGACAAAAATTGGACTTAGACTATTTTTTGGATTAACTTGGACTAAAAGGATAAAAATCTAAAAACATAAAATATGGTTAAAACATGGATAATAATAGTATACCAAAAAATGATTTTATAAAGCTTAAAACTAAAAAACCTTTTTCTAAACTCGGGTGGGCTTATGTAGTGTTCTACTTAGGTTAGCGCCTTCGGATTTTAACCTAGGTGTTCTAGTCCGAAACCCAAAACGTCCAATTTTGGGCAAAACTCTACCATTTTTATTTCTTGAAAAATGAGTATTTGCATAAATGACCAACCTTCATTTGCAGAAATATAAAACAAAAGCAGTTTTTATCAAAAATAATTTGTATCTACAAGGCATACTATTAGAAACCGTAGCTCAACCGTATTTTACGGATCCTTAATATCGGGGTGCCTAAAACCTTCCCTGGGGCATCACCAGAACCCTTACCTAAACTTTGGTGCAGATTGGTTTCTTTTAAAACTCAACCGTTTTAAATAAATCCTTTCGAACTGGTTTTCCTAACTTACCTATAAGTTAGGTGGCGACTCTAAAAAATAATGTCCATTTAGAGTATCATCTACGTAGAAGTATATTTTTTTCTTTTTCCCGGTACGATTGACAACCGTACTTCCCAGAGACACTTTCCTTTTTAAATGAGGCAAGTGCAAATACGAATTCAACATGTCTTCATTCAGCACTACAGGAAACCAAAGGCTCTTAGAAGTGATTTTTACAAGAATAATGGCTAGTGAGACACCTAAAGAAGCATGGGAGAAGCTAAAGAGGAGTTCGATGGAAGTGACGTGAAAATTGTCAAACTCCTAACTCTCGAAGAGAATTTGAGACGTTAAGGATAAAGGAAGGAGATACTATGAAAGACTACTACGCAAACTTTTGGAGATTGTAAATAAAATCGGATTGTTTGGTGAAGTCTTTCCAGATTCAAAGGTGGTAGAGAAGATGATGATAAGCTTACCAGCAAGGTTTGAGTCCAAGATTTCAGCAATACAGGAATCTTGTGATTTGAAGACTTTATCAGTGGCAGAATTGATCGGCAAGTTGCAAGCCCAAGAATAAAGATCAAGCATAAGAGATGAAGAAGTAGCAGCATTGGCATTTCAAGAGAAGCATAAATGCAAGCAGCCTACGAAGGACAATAAAAGGATGGAAGGAGATAAATTAGCAAAGGGGAAAACATGGAAGGAATCTTCAAAGAAAGGGAAGTTTCCACTTTGCAACCATTGTAAAAGAACCAATCATCAAGAAAAGGACTGCTGGTTCAAGGGAAAGCCATCTATTCAATGCAGATTCTATAGAAAAATGGGTCATATTGAGAAGAATTGTAGGATCAAGCAGAACCAACCACAATAAAACCATGTGCAACAGGAAAATTTTATTGAAGAGTCAGAAAAGGAAGAAGAAGGCATGTTTGTGCTTCTGATGAAGAAAACACAACCAACAAATCCACATGGTTCATAGATAGTGGATGTGCGAGTCATATGTCACACAATAAGCTTCTGTTTCACACACTTGACAAGTCAATTAGAACTAAATTCAGGATGGGAAATGGTGAAACGGTAGAAGCACATAGGAAGGGTTCAGTTGCCTTTCAGACTAAACAAGGTACAAAACTTATATGTGATGTGTTGTATGTTCCTTGTTTAGCATGTAATCTGTTAAGTGTTGCTCAAATGATGTCAAAAGGTTATTCCTTATTTTTAAGGGTAAGCATTGTTTGGTTTTTGACTCTGAAGATAGTTTGGTTATTAAAGTAGAATTAGTGAATAAAATCTTTCCTTTAAACGGGAATCTTGATAGTGCCAATTTTGCAAGTTTGGACGAGTCATGGTTGTGGCACAAAAGATATGGGCATTTTAACTATGTCACTTTAAAGTTTATGCATGAAAAGGGCTTGACTAAGAATTTACCTGAAATCTCATTGTCAAAAGAAGTTTGTGGCTCATGTCAATGGGTGAGGTACATAGGAAAGCATTTCCTAAAAGTGCTACCTAGAGGGCATTTGAAAAACTTGAGCTAGTTCATACTGATATGTGTGGGCCTATGCAGACACCATCTTTGGGCCAAAATAAATATTTTGTGTTCTTTATTGATGACTTAACAATGATGACTTAGGTGTATTTTTTGAGTAACAAGTCTCAAGTATTTTCAATTTTCAAGAAATTCAAAGCTTTTGCTGAAAGACAGAGTGGTTGTAAGCTAGAGGCTTTGAGGTCGGACAATGGTGGAGAATACACTTCAAATGAGTTCAATAAGTATTGCGAAGATGCGGGGATTTATCACAAGATGACAGTAAGCTATGCACCCGAACATAATGGGGTCTCAGAGAGGAAGAATATAATTGTAGTTGAAATGGTTAGATGTTTGTTGTTGGAAAAGAAACTACCGCAAAGCTTTTGGTAGAAGCTATTCATACTTCGGTGTATTTGTTAAATAGGCTGCCGACGAAAGCTGTGGATGGAAAGCCTCCTATTGAGACATGGAGTGGAATAAAGCCAACTGCCAAGCATTTAAAAATCTTTAGTTCAATATGCTATTCTCATATTCCTTCAGTCAATAGAAGCAAACTTGAACCGAAAGGTGAATTGGGGATTTTTATTGGATATTCGTCTCAAGCCAAGGGTTATAGAGTTTTTCAACTTGCAGACAAGAAATATTTCCATTAGAAGAGATGTAGTAATGGATGAGCATGCTTATTGGAACGAGGATAAGAAGCAAATTGAGCAAGAAAATGCAGTTTCTCAGAACTTGCATCCATTGCACTGCGACACAATCGTGGCTCGAAAATGCGGAAGAAGATGAAGAATCAGACGGGGAATCCTCACTTGATTCGCCAATTTGAAGATAAGGTCCCTTTCTAATATATACGAAAAGTGAAATGTTGCAATCTCTAAACCAACTAGCTATCAAGAAGCATCAAGACATGAAGTTTGGATTAAAGCTATGAAGAAGGAAATTGGTATGATCGAGAAGAATAACACTTGGAAGCTGGTTGATAAACCCAAAGAAAAAAATGTTCTAGGGGTGAAATGGGTTTATAAAACCAAACTTAATCCAGATAATTCAGTTTATAAGTACAAAGCAAGGCTTGTTGTGCAAGGTACAAAGCAAGGCTTGTTGTGAAAGGTTATGTGCAAGTTGCTGGTCTAGATTATGGAGACACATTTGCACCTGTTGCGAGACATGATACAATAAGGCTTCTGTTTGCTTTGGCAGCTCAATCAAATTGGAATTTGTATCATCTAGATGTGAGCATTCTTAAATGGGTTGTTGCAGGAGGAGATTTATGTTGATCAACCAGAAGGCTTTCAAGTTGCAGGAATGGAGGATAAAGTCTACAGACTAAATAAGGCATTGTACGGATTAAAGTAGGCTCCTCGAGCCTGGTACAATAAGAATGATGCTGATCCCATTCATTATGGATTCAAGAAAAGTGAAAATGAAGCCACTTTATATGTTAAGAAAGCTAAAGGCGGAGATGTGCTTGTGGTGTCACTCCATGTTGATGACCTTCTGTTAGCAGGAAGTAATGAAGCTATGGTGAATCAGTTCAAGCAAGAAATGGATACCAAGTTTGAAATGTCGGATTTGGGTGAAATGACTTACTTTCTGGGAATGGAGATTCATCAAGCTACTGATGGAATCTTCATTTCTCAAAGAAAATATGCATTGGATATTCTTAAAAGGTTCAAGATGGATAGGTGCAAACCTGTATCGACCCCACTGGTTCAGAATGAAAAGATTTTGAAGTTTGAATGAGGTGATAGGGTTGATCCAATAGTTTATAGAAGTCTAATTAGTAATTTTCTGTATTTGACAGCAACAAGACCTGATCTTATGTTCGCGGCAAGTCTTTTGTTGAGGTTCATGCATGCTCCAAGTTTAGTTCATCTTGGTGTCGCTAAACAATTGTTGAGGTATATCAAAGGAACCGCTAATTATGGTATTTGGTTTAAAAAGAAAGAGCAAGGGCAATTGATGGGTTATTCAGATAGTGATTGGGCAGGAAGTGTTGATTATATGAAAAGAACTTCTGGATATGCTTTTACACTTGGTTCAGGCTTGTTCTCATGGAATTCAAAGAAGCAAGAGGTGGTAGCTCAATCTTCTGCAGAAGCAGAATACATCGTTATTGCTAGTGCAACTAATCAGGCTCTATGGTTAAGAAAGATTTTATATGATTCAGAGCAAAATGGCATTGAAGCTACTGTCATTAAGGTTGACAACAAGTCAGCAATATCGATGGACAAAAATCCAGTGCTTCATGGTCGTAACAAGCATATAAATGTGAAGTTTCACACTATCAGACAAGCAGAGAAGGATGGCGAAGTTAAGCTTGTTCATTGCAGCTCAAATCAGCAGATTGCAGACATCATGACCAAGGCTCTTCCTAAGTGGAAATTTGAATTTCTAAGGGCTAAGCTGGGAGTATCCATGAAAAATCTCAAGGAGGAGTGTTAGACTGGATAGTCTTTAATCTAATATTTCCCAGTTTGATATTTTGTTTAGTTTATAAAGGAATGGTAGTCCTTGTTTTGTGGAATATGTCTTGTAAGAAAGGACAATAGTGGTTGGATAAGTTAGGTGTCCTACTAACTTTTGAAGTGTATTATGTAGATATATGTGTGTATGCCTTTTGGAATATGAAATGAATGAAAAAAGTTTCTGCTGAACCTATTTGTTTTCTCTGTAGTTTCAAAGCTAACAAGGAGAAGCAGAGCAGATATTCTTGAGCAACACCTCCTAGACCGCAATGAAAGCATGAGTGTTGTGCTCGAGAGATTTAACAACATTGGAATTAACACTCCTAGAGTTGTTGCCTTGCTAGGCATACACATTCCACAATACCTTGAGTTTCTTAGATCAATTATTAACAACAATAAAAAGAAGAAAAAAAGGACAGTTTGGTGCGCTAAACTCTCCCTATGCATGAGGTCACGGGAAGAGCCGAACCATATTGTGATTATACATAACCTTATCTTGCATTTCTAATAAATGTTTTCTTCATGGCTTGATCACGCAAAACCCTAATTCTCGGATCCATTAATAGGAGAGGGAGAAAAAGAGATCAAAGTTAATTACGTGTCATTTCTCTTGCAGGTGCTCACAGGTGTGGGAAAACACACTGTATTAAGCTGGTTCACCATTTACATCCCGAGGGGGACCCTCAACTCAACCTTGAACACGTACCCCACATGCTCAAGAAATGCCCGGATCCAATCCCTAACCCAAAGGCCGTGCAGTATGTGGGAAATGACAGAGGCACACGTATGAAGCTAGACAACAACTACTATAGGAACATATTGGACAACAAGGAATTGATGTTGGTAGACCACCAACTAGCTGTAGATAAAAAGACCAGACAATATGTAAAGAAAATAGCAAAGAATGAAGGCTACTTCTTCAAAGAATTTGCAAGAGCCATCACCGTTCTCTCTGAGAACAACCCTGTAAAGAAAATGGCAAAGAATGAAGGCTGCTTCTTCAAAGAATTTGCAAGAGCCATCACCGTTCTCTCTGAGAACAACCCTCTCACCGGAACAAAGGGGGAGATCAGAAAGCAGTGCAATCTTGCCAACAAGCTCCACTAGAAACTTGCTTTAGCTACTACTTGTACCCTCTCTTACCATTTGTATATATGAGGACAGGACCGTGATAATATAGAAATAAGGTGGTGTTTCCCAGTTGGAGTTTGTTTTAAGTCCAATTATGACTTGTTTTAGATGGTTTGTGGAAGTAGTGGTGACAATATTATTCCCAGTTGCTTTTTTAAGTTCTCAGAAACTGCTACTCCTTAGGCTGTAAGCTTTATGTTGGAGATGGGCCATGATAGAAGAAGGTGTTTCTCTCTCTCTCTCTCTCTCTCTCTCTCTCTTTCTCTCTCTCTTCCTCTTTATCAAAAAGTGAAAGAATTATATTCCGTGTCCCTTTCATTAGCTGAGGTATCCATATATACAAGAGATCCAACCTAATTCTAATTAGCCAATTACGGCTAATTATGCTAACAATATTTGACTAATTATGCTAACAAATCATTTACATTATTTTACACCTAAGGAATATATTTACATATATTCTAACACTCCCCCGCAGTCGAAACGGGAGACTTTCGAACGCTGAGACTGTCCCGGAAATCTTCAAACAAGACTTGGGGAAGGCCCTTAGTGAAAATATCGGCAATCGATATCTAGACGGAACATGTAGTACACGAACCTGTCCACGGGCAACTTTCTCACGAACAAAGTGGATGTCCATTTCAATGTGTTTGGTGCGCTGATGTTGTACGGGATTTCCTGAAAGGTATATGGCACTCACATTATCACAATAAACCAGTGTTGCCTTACGTATCGGACAATGTAACTCCAATAGAAGATTACGGATCCAGCAGGACTCGGAGACAACATTAGCAACCCCTCTATACTCTGCCTCGGCACTGGATCGAGAAAGAGTGGGTTGGCGTTTGGAAGACCAGGAGATCAAGTTATCTCCAAGAAACACACAATAACCAGATGTCGAACGACGTGTGTCAGGGCAACCTCCCCAATCAGCATCCGTATAAGAAATGAGATCAGCAACTGAGGTGGGATAGAGATGCAAACCATAATCAAGTGTGCCCTGAATGTACCGGATAATACGCTTGAGGGCGTGCATATGATCATCAGTCGGAGCATGCATGTGTAAGCAAACCTGTTGAACAGCATAAGAAATATCCGGCCGTGTGAATGTGAGATACTGAAGAGCACCTGCAAGACTGCGGTAATGACTCGGATCATCATACAGAGCACCAGAAAGGAGCGCTGCTCACCTTTGGCTTAGTATCAACAGGGGTAAAAGACGGCTTACAGGAAGACATGCCAGCACGATCAATTATCTCTTCCGCATACTTACGTTGCGACAGAAACATACCATCCTTGCGACGATAGACCGCAATGCCAAGGAAATAATTCAAGGGACCCAAATCCTTCATAGCAAATTCCGAGGCTAGAAGTGTCATAATCGAGCATCTGAGTGAATCTGAGGAAGCAGTGAGAATAATATCATCAACATATAATAATATGTATGCCATACGGGACCCCTTCCGGTAGATGAACAAGGAATTATCAGATCTGCTGTTAGTAAAACCAATGGTAGTTACATAATCTGCAAACCGTTTATACCATGCCCGTGGAGCCTGTTTAAGTCCATACAAAGACTTACGTAACAAACATACATGATCTGGATGAGTGGGATCCCTGAATCCCATAGGTTGATGCATGTACACTGTTTCCTTAAGTTCACCGTGGAGAAAAGCATTTTTAACGTCTAGTTGATGGATGGGCCAATGCTTGGACAAGGAGAGAGTAAGAACCGTGCGGATCGTTGCCGGTTTAACTACCGGACTAAAAGTTTCCCCACAATCAATGCCAACCTGTTGAGTTTTGCCATCACCTACAAGACGGGCCTTATGCCTCTCAAAATCACCATTAGCTTTTTCCTTATGAGAGAAAATCCACATTGAACGAATAACATTCACATTAGGTGGACGGGGAACCAACTCCCACGTCTTATTAGTAATAAGAGCATCCAATTCATCATTCATAGCCATTTTCCAATTCGGGTCACGAAGGGCGAGCAAAGGGGTACGAGGTAAAGGAGACTTCGTAACCGTGGTATTTAAATTAAACAGTTGTTTTGGCTTAAAAATACCTCTTTGACTACGGGTCACCATTCGGGGTTGATTATATATATATAGGAGGAATCGGAGTGGGTGGTGAGGAGTGTGAAGGGAGAGGCTCGGCCGAATGTGGAGGAGAAGGTCGAGGCCTCCGCTAGTTAGCTTGGCCGTGGAACAACCACGGACTTTATCTCACCTTGAAGTGGTTAAATGACGGATCAAATATGGGGAGAGTCCATCATCTAAAAAATCATAAGTGTGAGAGGAAGGGGCATGTATTTTGGAGAAGGGAAACACACTCTCATCAAAGATCACGTGGCGACAAACAATGATTTTATTGGACGATAAATCATAGCATTTGTAGCCCCTATGGCTCGTAGGATATCCCAAAAAAATACAAGGAGTGGACCGTGCTTGTAATTTGTGGATAGTGGTGGACGGAAATAGAGGGTAACACAGACACCCAAAAACCCGCACATGAGAGTAAGACAGTTTCCGTTGGTACAAGACCTCAATAGGAGAAGCATGACTCAATAGCTTATTTGGTAAAACATTAATAAGATATGTTGCCATTTGTAAAGCATGATACCAAAAGGAAGGAGGAAGGGATGCCTGGGCAAGAAGAGTCCTAGTGATATTATTGATAGATCGAATTTTCCGTTCGGCTTTCCCATTTTGTGAAGAAGTGTGAGGACAAGATAGGAAGTCTTAGAAAGACATCCCATTAGACTCACAAAATTTCCCAAACTGACCATTGTCATACTCCCGCCCATTATCACATTGAACATTTTTAATAGTACGCTCAAATTGAGTTTGAATGTGGGCTTTTAAAGCTAAGAATTTTGCATAAACGTCGGACTTCTTAGCTATTGGAAAAGTCCATAAGAACTTGGAAAAATCATCCAAAAACAAAACATAATAACGATGTCCCATGGAACTCAAAACAGGAGATGTCCATAAATCACTATGAATAATGTCAAACGGCAACAATGTTTCAGAGATTGAAGAATTAAATGGCAACTTAATGTGTTTACCAAAAATACAAGAACGACAAATACTCGAACTACTAGATTTAGTACATTCAATGCTTTTATTGAGTCTAAGATAGTCCAAAATTCAATTCAATTCACATGACCCAAACGATCATGCCAACACATTAGAAGATAACGCCTTCCAACTCCAATGGAGTGGTGGAAGGATTTTTTAATGTGGTGATGGGATAAAGGTCGCCCCGGCTATCACACCTCATTAGAGCCATCCCCGTCCGGAAATCCTTCACAGAAAACCCAAAAGGATCAAATGCAACAGTCACAGAATTATCAGTGGTAAACTTACGGACTGAGATTAAATTTTTAATGAGTTTAGGAGCATGAAGGACATTTCGTAAGGTTAAGGGGGGATTTGGGGAAGGCAAGCTAGTATGACCACAACCACGAATTGGAATTGAATGACCATTCCCAACAACAATACCAGAATTATGATTGCTCAAATTAAAATAAGACGAGAGATTACCTCCCCTACTTCTATATAGCATCACACACACGGTGTCCATATACCAATTTGGGTCGGGTGGATTCAAGCTCATCGTGTGCATTGCACTTTATGCTAACAATATTTGACTAATTATGCTAACAAATCATTTACATTATTTTACACCTAAGGAATATATTTACATATATTCTAACACTCCCCTTTCGGCCGAAACGGTAGACTTTCGAACGAATGAATAATCCGGAAATCTTCAAACAAGACTTGGGAAGGCCATTAGTGAAAATATCGGCAATCGATATCTAGACGGAACATGTAGTAAAATAACACATTTGAACCAACTTTCTCACGAACAAAGTGGATGTCCATTTCAATGTGTTTGGTGCGGCCATTTTGTTTCTTTCTTTCTTGAAAATATGGCACTCACATTATATATAAATGTCTTCCACATCCTTGCCTTACGTATTACAATGTAACTCCAATAAGAATACGGATCCGGCCCCTCGGAGACAACATTAGCAACCCCTCTTTTTTCTTGATTTTTCTAAAGCCGGATCGAGAAAGAGTGGGTTGGCGTTTGGAGACCGTTTGGATCAAGTTATCTCCAAGAAACACACTTAGCCCCGGATGTCGAGCAGTACCCGGTGGGAACAACCTCTCCAATCTAAACATCCGTAAAAATGAGATCGGCCATTTTGGGATAGTCCTCCGCAAACCATAATCCTTGTTCCGAATGTTCCTTTAATACGCTTGAGAACCTTTCTCATTATTTCCATCTACCAACGTTCATGTGTAAGCAAACCTACTAATGAACAGCATCAAAAAATATCCGGCACAATGTGAGTCCTTGCGAGCACTTTCCACGTCGACTTCGAAATGACTCCAAATCATCATAAAAGCACGAAGCTATAACATCCTCCCCCTTTGGCTTAGTATCAAATGTTCAAGACGGCTTACGGGCGACATGCCGGCCACGATCAATTATCTCTTTCTCTTATGCCGTTGCTTATCCTTTACCTTATCCTTAGTCGAACTCCTCAAGGAAATAATTCAAGGGACTCCTTATCCTTCATAGATAGTCCTTTTATAAGTGTCATAATCGAGCATACCTTAATCCTCGCCTTCCTTCCAATAATATCATCAACATATAATAATATGTATGCCATACGGGACCCTTCACCTTTTTCCAAGAATTATCGATCTCTCATTAGTAAAACCAATGGTAGTTACATAATATGGTACAAACCATTTATACCGCCATATATATACATTTATTATCAACTAGTCCATACAAAGACTTACGTAACAAACATACATGATCCGGATGAGTGGGATCCAGAATCCCATACATTTTTTTGTCTCTTTTCCTTAATTCACCTCGTCTTACGCGTCCTCTTAGAAAAGCATTTTTAACGTCTAGTTGATGGATGGGCCAATGCTTGGACAAGGAGAGAGTCAGTCCGCATATGTAGCATTTCTTGTAAACTACCCCGAAAGTTTCCCCATCAATCAATGCCAACTTTGAGAGTTTAACCATCAACTTTGGTGGAATTCGGGCCTTATGCCTCTCAAAATCACCATTAGCTTTTTCCTTATGAGAGAAAATCCACATTGAACGAATAACATTCACGATTGACGGGGAACCAACTCCCGAAACGTCTTATTAGTAATAAGTCCAATTCATCATTACAAAGACCATTTTCCAATTCGGGTCACTTCTCGATACTCACTTTCTCGCGAGGTAAATGAGACTTCGTAACGCCCAACTTATTTAAATTAAACAGTTGTTTTGGCTTAAAAATACCTCTTTGACTACGGGTCACCATTCGGGGTTGATTCGTGGAGATTGGCAGGGAAGGAGGAATCGGAGTGGGTGGTGAGGAGTGTGAAGGGAGAGGCTCGGCCGAATGTGGAGGAGAAGGGGAGGCAACCATTCCTAAATTGACCGTAGGCTCGGTTTATAAATGTGGCAGGCTTCACACCCATAAAGTGGTTAAATGACGGATCAAATATGGGGAGAGTCCATCACTCTAAAAAATCATAAGTGTGTGAGGAAGGGGCATGTATTTTGGAGAAGGAAACACACTCTCATCAAACTCACGTGGCGACAAACAATGATTTTATTGGACGATAAATCATAGCATTTTTTTTTTTTTCCATAAGTACTCGTAGGATATCCCAAAAAAATACAAGGAGTGGACCGTGCTTGTAATTTGTGGATAGTGGTGGACGGAAATAGAGGGTAACACAGACACCCAAAAACCCGCACATGAGAGTAAGACGGTTTCCGTTGGTACAAGACCTCAATAGGAGAAGCATGACTCAATAGCTTGTTTAGTAAAACATTAATAAGATATGTTGCCATTTGTAAAGCATGATGCCAAAAGGAAGGAGGAAGGGATGCATGGGCAAGAAGAGTCCTAGTGATATTATTGATAGATCGAATTTTCCGTTCGGCTTTCCCATTTTGTGAAGAAGTGTGAGGACAAGATAGACGGAAAGACATCCCATTAGACTCACAAAATTTCCCAAACTGACCATTGTCATACTCCCACCCATTATCACATTGAACATTTTTAATAGTACGCTCAAATTGAGTTTGAATGTGGGCTTTTAAAAAAAATTTTGCATATATATAGGACTTCTTAGCTATTGGAAAAGTCCATAAGAACTTGGAAAAATCATCCAAAAACAAAAATAATAACGATGTATATAGGAACTCCCGCGTCCGGAGATGTCCATAAATCACTGTGAATAATGTCAACCGGCAACAATGTTTAGCGATTGAAGAATTAAATGGCAACTTAATGTGTTTACCAAAAATACAAGACATATATATATATATATATATATACATAGTACATTCAATGCTTTTATTGAGTCTAAGATAGTCCAAAATAAAGCTGACTCTATCGGAGTGACCCAAGTCGATAACATCGCCAATAGGAAGATACCACGGGCACTTTATGGAGTGGTGGAAGGATTTTTGAATGTGGTGATGGGATAAAAGGATAACTTCATGAGAAATCTATCACACCTCATTAGAGCCATCATTTCGTTTACTTCAAAACCTTCAAAATGGTCAAAACCCAAAAGGATCAAATGCATATCGTCACGAATTATCGGTAAGAAACTTATCCTTGGCATTCTCATCATTAAATTTTTAATGAGTTTAGGAGCATGAAGGAGTCATTTCTTTCAATATTATAAAACTTGGGGGGATTTGGGAAAATTGCAATATTTTACCACAACCACGAATTGGAATTGAATGACCATTCCCAACAACAATACCGGGGTCAATTATAATTATTTAAAATAAGACGAGAGTTTTGTGTGGATGTAATCAAAAAAGGTCATTGCTATAGGTGTCCAATAAACCTAATAAAACAATCGAGGGATTCAAGCTCATCGTGTGCATTGCTGACTCAACATCCGTTGGAACGTAGGTTGGAACATATTACACCATATGATATTACTTATGGAAGTCTTAGTGTACAACTGTTGTGGATGAGGGCCCTAGACACACTCTTCCTTTCACTATTCATGGCCGTGTTTGGTTCAATGCTGTAACCGGAATAGTAGAAAATTTCAATCACGGATATGGGCAAGGTGGAAAGTCCCCGAGGAAGCGCACCCATTGCCACACGCCTAAGAACCCCCGACCCGTGGGTGCCAACCTAAGGGAATAAAGTCTTACCAGCCTTGTCTCCCGCTCCTTACGCTCCTCCAAATTCACCCATGTTTGCCGCCACCAAAATTCTACCGCCAAACCAGGTCACCCGCCAAACGTTCTCGAGCATCCAAGAGTACATTGCGGTTGTGGTGTTTGTTTTTCCCACGATGATGGTGAGAGTTGTCGGGTGAGGAAGCAGCGTCCTCCGAGATTCTAACTCGCGCCAATTTTAATCAACTACAATCGCGCCTGTGCCGCGAGTTCGCGTTCCTCCAAGAGAAGAGAGGATTGCCTTCAATGGTGGACATGACTTTCAAAACGAATCAAGTACCAAATCCATCCAACACCTTCCAACTCCAATAAAATCAACAAGCACATTCGGTTGTTCCAACTTCATAAGCTATATTAACAATTCCATGGTCGGAGATCATTTCCATTAATACAAGAAACTATGTTGCAGAACCATTCGAAAAGCCCCTCCCGGCAGACTTACTTCTTCACTTTGTCATTAATTCTTGTTCATGCCATAAAATTCATGATCCTGACAATCAAAATACTAAACAATTCCATGCCTCCATTGCTGTGGCATCCGGTTCAAGAATAGTGTTCAGGAGGTCCGTGGATATGGTGGAATAAATCCACTGGAGAACAGATGCGTCAAGGGTGGACCAAAGTTCGATCTCAACATAATTATGCTAACAAATCATTTACATTATTTTACACCTAAGGAATATATTTACATATATTCTAACATAAAGATACAAGCACGACTTCATTAACTTTATAATGGATTTACACGAAAAAAAAAGAAAAAATCATCTGCGGAAGGTAAAGCTAAATGACTAGCACTCCAGGTACCTCAATTTTTTTAAAAAATATATGGAAAAATATTTTTAAAAAATAAAGAAATGATTCCTTTACAAAAGCACAAATGAATTATATATCCACATTAATGTCATTATTTATATCATTGCTGCAGAAATAATTTTGTAACCAACTTTAGACAAGGAGCTTGTTACTAGCAACCTCCATGGGACTTCCCAACCCTCCCTACCCCCATTCTTCTTTCTTTTTTTTTTTTTTTTTGACCATCCTTGTATATATATCCCCCGTCTTCCATCATCCTATCATATTTACAATTAATGTTCCCACAAGGCTAAGAAAAAATGATAAGAAATCACCTTTTCTTTTTTGAGCCTCTAAAATTCAAACCCTTCATATTCCCATTTCCTCAATCGTCAGATTTGTTGGGTGTGCGAACAAAGTACCACATTGGTAGCTAGAAAGAAAAAGGAGCTACTTATAAGGACTTGGATATTCTTAATGATGTAAGGCACTTTTGCCGCGCATTAATTGACCCAAATAAGGACAATATCACATCATGCTAAACATATCTTTCCACGAATTTTCTAACAACTTGTAAAAGCCAATGGTTTGACGAGACAAGCCTTTGGGCTTCAGTGATCGTAAATACTCTGACAATTTGGGTGGCGCATTGACACGTTGAATCTCTAACTCGTAATAAGCCATGTGGAACTTCATAAATAATTTTCATAACCTGCGAACTAATGCACCAAAATAATAGCTGGAACACAAAAAGGAGCTACTTATAAGGTGTTGGATACTCTTTCCAATGATGTGAGGCCTTTTGGAGAAAATCGTGCGGGCTTGGCCCAAAGCGGACAATATCACATCATGTTAAGAGTATCTTTGGGTCGTTTTAGCCCAACAACTGGTATCAGAGCCAATGGTTTGGCGGGACGAGTATGAAGATGGCGGAGTGTGGCGTGGGGCCCGGCTTAGTGCCTTTGCCCGTCTATGGGCCGGTTTACGACCTTTACCCGTAGCGTTGAAGACACGTACACAACCTTTAGGCTTCGGTGATCGAAAATACTCTGACAATGTGGGTGGCGCATTGACACGTTGAATCTCTAACCCGTAATAAGCCATGTGGAACTTAGTTCGGGGGAGAGATTGTTGGGTGTGCGAACTAAGTACCACATTGGTAGCTAAAAAGAAAAATGAGCTACTTATAAAGAGTTGGATATTCTTAATGGTGTGAGGCCTTTTGGGGAAAGGCTCTGATACCAGTTGCTGGGCTAAACTGTCCAAAGATACTCTTAACATGATGTGATATTGTCAGCTTCAGGCCAAACCCGCACGGTTTTCCCTAAAAGGCCTCACATCATTAAAAATATCCAACTCCTTATAAGTAGCTCCTTTTCCTTTCCAGCTACCAATGTGGTACTTTGTTCGCACACCCACAATCCCCCCTCGAACTAAGTTACACATGGCACATTACCATAATTAACGGGTCAGAGATTCAACATGTCTGTGTGCCACCCACATCGTCAGAGTATTTACGGTCACCGAAGCCCAAAGGTTGTGTATGCGTCTTCAAAGCTTAGGTAAAGGTTGTAAACCGGCCCATAGACGAGCAAAGGTACTAAGTCGGGCCCCACGCTACACTCTGCCATCTTCATACTCATCCCGCCAAACCAGTGGCTCTGATACCAGTTGGTGTGCTGAATGGCCCAAAGATACTCTTAACATGATGTGATATTGTCTGCTTTAGGCCAAGCCCGCACAGTTTTCCAAAAAGGCCTCACATCATTAAGAGTATTCAATTTCTTATAAGTAGCTCATTTTTCTTTTAAGCTACCAATGTGGTACTTTGTTCGCACACCCAACAATCTTCCCCTCGAACTAAGTTTCACATAGCTTATTATTATAACTCACAGAGATTCAACATGTCAATGTGCAACCCACATCGTCAGAGTATTTACGGTCACCGAAGCCCAAAGGCTGTGTATGCATCTTCAATGCTACGGATAAAGGTCGTAAACCGGCCCATAGACTGGCAAAGGCACTAAGCGGGGCCCCACGCCACACTCTGCCATCTTCATACTCATCCCGACAAACCATTGTCTCGATTCGCTTGTTGGCTAAAAGCCTAAAGATACTCTTAACATGATGTGATATTTGTCCGCTTTAATAAGATCAAGTTTCTCCAAAAGGCCTCACATCATTAAGAGTATCCAACACCTTATAAGTAGCTCCTTTTTCTTTTCAGCTACCAATGTGGTACTTTGTTCGCACACCGAACATGATTATGACCTTGAGTGCTATTACAAGTAGACGACTTGAATGCACTAGAGGAGAAAAGGAAGCTGAAATCATCTGACAGTATCAAGAGTTAATGTAGACAATTAAGAGGCAAATACACTATTAGACATGTGCTACATAAAAAGACATCTTGTTCATGAAATGTAATGGCGCTTTTGCGCTATCAATTCATCACAACCTGGAATTTTCCTTCCAGGAATTGAGAGATGGTATTGTAAGGGAAAGTTCTTAGTTCAAGAGCGAAAGCAAATATAGCAACAATACGCTCATAAGCTTAGTTATACGTTGAATAGCTCATAAGACCAGAACACCAAATATTCAGAAAGGTCACCAACCCATCAGTCTGACGTAAAAGACTTCAATCTGTCTTGTGGGTTGTGTTAGCGAAGCTTAAATTTGAGTTATGATGAACTGTTTACATTCTTAGAAGAACGCACGGAATGTTGCATTGGCTAGGAATAGTGGAAACCTGCTTTTCAGATTGTTGCTCTAACTCTTTGACCACCTGAACATCCCCTTAAGGAAATATACCCTTAAATCTTTTGACAACCTTAAAAGTTTTGATCTTAAAATGGATAATCATTTCCTCAAACAAAAGTCGACAATTTTAGAATGAAAATGCATGCGATATTGTTTCTTCTCATTTCAACTTAATGAGGGTTGATGCAATGAGGAAAAGAATAAGGTAAAGCTTGCACAAGTACTTTTTACTTTCTCCTTTTTGGGAGTTCGGGACCTGTTGCTTCTGTGAACATCAGTAGTTTTAGGTTCAGTAAAAGGCCTAACACAAGTAGTTTTCAATAATAACAGGTAAGTTGGTATAGTGGCTGTGAAAACCACCCAGTTCCCTGGTTGACAATAGAAATATAATGGAATGCTGAATGCAGATCATTCAACTTGACGAGAACCTACTAACAATAATTAAGTTCCTTGTTCGAGACACTTTTTATCCCCTTCACACGTTCGTTTTAAATTTCCAGGACTTTGAGTAGCTTCAGAAACATAAAGAGATATGAGGTTCTTTATTTCATTATAATCATCTGTTTCCTTCGAATATCAAATAAGAATATGTATAAATTACAACGGAATCTGTGTATGACTAGGAAACTACTCCCTCTGTGAAAAAAAAAAAATGAAAAGACGATACAGTGTTCAAGATCAGCACATTTAGCTATCATTTTATATTCAGACATCGATTTCTTAAGTACTATAAATCACAAATTTCTTATTGTTAAAAATATTAAAAT
The DNA here is from genome assembly GCF_029784015.1 of Lycium ferocissimum. NCBI lineage: Eukaryota > Viridiplantae > Streptophyta > Magnoliopsida > Solanales > Solanaceae > Lycium > Lycium ferocissimum. The sequence goes on from NC_081344.1 coordinate 28,734,027, forward strand.
TATTTGAAAAAATCATAATAAAAGAAAGACTGTTTGATTTCTCAAATAGTAATACTGCATTCTTTTTGGGGCGGAATGAATATAAATTATAAATATATGAATTTTTTATTCTGCTTTAAATTCGATGTACACCAAAATGCTTCCTGTACTCCGCTGCTTTCCAAAGTAGTCAAAGCAAGTAAAAAAAGATTGGAGGTACCAGGTATAACTAGTACATCAAGAATACTTTTTCCGCCTTTTCTGAATCTTCTCTTCTCGCAGCCCAGCTCTCTATATCATGCTGGCTACTGAACATCTCTGCTTGCAAGGTTACTGTTTCAAGGAACTAAAAGAGTTTATCTTGTGGTTGTGTTCCGCTCCTCATCATCGCACAGAACTCCTCATAATTGATCCTACCGTCCTGTTTTAAGTGAAAGAGTATAGATAAAATCCAGTATCATAATAGAGTTACTAATGTTAAACATTGCACCTGAAAATACTTACATGGTCTGTGTCCACCTCTGCTATAATTTCCTTGATGGTGGCCTCATCACCCATACCATACTCCTTCATAGCACTTTCAAGTTCGTCTCTTGTTATGAAGCTGAATCACATTAACGAAAATAAAGAAGTGAACTTCTCAAAGGAGTGATCTGCGAAAATATAATGCCTGAGACAGATCCTACCAAATCCATAGATTAAGGATTTCTTAAGCAGGATTAACTTGTAATTCATGAAACATATCAACTAAGTTGACCCTATTTAGTACTAGAAAGAGCCCTCCTATCTTAACAAAACCGATGGAATGCTATCTCATGGATATCCTATGACGGCTGGCCCCCACTTATTTTCTCTCTGTGGGATTTTGTTCCCACTTCAACTCAGGGCTTTATAGGTAGACATTTTATGAAAAAAAATAATTGGCTTAAAGGTTGATCGATCGGGCCGTACTCACTTTAACAGGCGTAGAAACTTCATGCTACAGGGTCAATTTTTTGCAAACAACACTGCACGGCAGTCACTCGCACACAGCAGCCCAGCCTTACACTTTTGTCTTTTTTGTTTGGGACTTAGGATTATTTTCAGAACTTAGTAAACAAAGCACACACAGAATTACAGGTAAAATCTCCCAATCTTTTATTACTCTCTCAGAATATATAAAGGATCTTGAGTTGGAAGGCTTACAACATAATCTGCTTTAGCCAACAACAATACATACATAAAGGCAGCTGCCAGTGGCAGTTACAACGGGCAGGACCAAGGCTGCACAAAACAAGCAAAACAGTAGCCCACGATTTGAAGCCACATCCCACGAACAGATTGCCTTCAGCCTTTTAACACAACTGCTGCACGTGCCTTGCACACAACACAATTGCCGTACATGCCTTGTGTTAGCCCCTAAAGATGGAACATGAAGGACGCCGGGCAGAGACATCGACAAGAACATGAAGGACTCGTGGACGTGGCTTCGGTTCGTGTCCTAGTGTGTACTTTGTTTACTAAGTTCTGAAAATAATCCTAAGTCCCAAATGAAAAAGAGGAAGTGTAAGGAGGAGTTGCTATGTGCGGGTGACTGTCGTGCAGTGTTGATTGCGTTGAATGACCCTGTAACAACTGGTATCAGAGCGAGAGATCATGACTTGGATCTATGCTTGAAGGAAACTCAAATGCAGAACTACGTGAATGATTGTCAAAGTTGGAGACACTCGTTTGGAGGGACTGACGATGCGGTGGATATGGTGACGTAATAACTAATAACCTAAATCCATCATTTGAGGGGAGATCTAGAACAGTTTCGTGAAACTTTTTGTGGACAAACGAGGGATGTTCAACAATCCCGTGAGGCTGCTGATGTTCAGATTGAGAAGTTGAAGAAAGAGCGAAAATCTCAACCTCGAACTCGTCTTTCTTCAAAGGGCTATGGCTACTACTGGTTTAAGGAAGTGATGAATGTTCTAAGGTTAAGATCCCAGAACCTAAAGCGTTTGGTGGAGCGCAACTGCTAAAGAATTGGAAAACTTCTGTGGGATATGGAAGAATAATTTTCTACTGCTCGGGTGACTGAAAATGACGAAAAGAAAATCACCACCATGTATCTTACTGGTGATGTGAAATTGTGGTGGAGAACTCGGAATGAAGAAAAGTGTTGGTAGACCCAAAATTGATACTTGGGTAAAGATGCATCAGGAGATGAGAGACTAATTCTTGTCTGGCAATGCATCGTGTCTTGCTAGGAATCATTTGAAACGCCTAAGGCGGACGGGTTCAGTTCGCGACTATATCAAGGAATTTTATTCTTTGATGTTGGACATTCAGAAATAAGAACATGTCAGATGACATAAATTGCACAACTTTATTTCTAGGATGCAGGCATGGCTCAGAGGGAACCAAGGAGGCACAACGTGAAAGACCTCCCAGGTGTGATTACTACGACGAACTCCCTTGTTGATTATCGTACTACCCATACATCCAATGCGTCCTATCCTGTTTCTTTTGGAATAAAACAGGGAAAACAAATGGAGCTTTTGATACCTGAATAATTCCAGCATCCAGCAAATCGTTTAATTGTTTCCGCAATTCAGCCAACTCTTTTGGAGCCATACAATAAGGAGGTTGTGCAGGGGGCATTGAACCATACGGCAACTCTATCTTACTATCAATTGCCCTCTGCAGTGGCATGTTCTTCGGCAATTTAGGCGGCATCATATCAGCAAATACACTTAACACTTGCGCAACACAGCCCGGCATTTCAACCTTCACGTCAGGTTTAATCTCGACCAAGGTAGCAAGGAAAGTCTCATCTCCCCTTTTCAAACCTTTTTCAACAGTCATGGCAGAAATTATAATAGCACCTTTCTCTTTCTTTTTCTCTTCCCCATATGGATTAATAAAATCAATAAAAACTAGGCATCATTTCATGCATAAGCATTAAACCATCCAAGTGAGGCATTGAACAAAGCTATTTTTCCACATGAAATCAATCCCAAGAATCACCTCAAAGTCCTCTAATGGGATCACGATCAAATTAGCTTTTCCATTCCAATTTCCAACAGAGGTAAGAATATTATAAGCCATACCCACAATGACTTGGACTTGGGCAATCACAGTCTTTATGTATGACAAAAATTTACTCACAGTCAACCCATACTTATGCATGAGTTGGCAGAAACAAAGTTGTGTGTGGCTCCAGTAACAACCGCGGTCACTGCACTCCTGTCCCCAATCTTCATTTCAATGTGCATAAGTAAAGAATGAGGATTAACGACATCACTTGTAGCATTCATCAACGTCATCGTACACAGCAATTGTAAAGGATTCACTAGGGCAGTAACTTCACTTCCTTTAGCATCTCGGTTCTTATCTAAAGCAAGCATAGCATCCACACGTTGTCTATTTGGACAATTCTTACGAATATGTGGTCCACCACAAGTCCAACAGCCCTTACTTGTTGCATTTTCCTTATTTTTTGGTAGATCTAGCATCAACTATCGTCTTACCCTTTTCCACAACTTCTTTTCGTGTTTCCCTCTTCCATTTCCCTTTCACTTTCCGATGAAAGAAAATCATGAAATTTTAGGGAGAATAACTTTTGAAAAGTTCACAAAGCAATAAAAGGCAAAATGTGCCTGAGAGGGCTCAATATGTCAGAAATACTTATGGCGTTAGCTGGCTTGATATGTTTGACCAACCAAATATAATCCTTCGATTGGCTACTTGATTGGGACAACCATATTTTAAATGCCATAATGAGGTTTTATTGAATGTGGGGTGAGGGGTAAGATTGCATTATTAACAACCTAGATAACAGAAAAACACCATCTCATATAGAAGAAAATACTATCTACCACCAACCCATGGCCAATCCTATCCATGGTCCTACAGAAAGAGTTGGACTAATGGCAGATTCATGATTTAAACTTAACGAATTCAATCTATAAGGTTTTTTTGCTTGCACTGAGAATATTGTACTTTTGGAATTATGGATCTAAGACTTATTATCTATTGAAATTTCAGTAGTTTCTCACACACATATGCATGCATTTTATATATATGTTCAGTTGAACCCATAGAGCATAGGCTCCATCAACCACTCAGTTAGACCCCCCTTCCTCCTACCCAAATCAAGTAGCAACACACTGTGGATGACACCCAACCGACCCATGAACTATTTAGGGAAACATCTCCATCAATTCATCATAATATAGGCACTCGATGGAAACAAGGCTAAAACCTAATTTTCATTTGCCTCATACCAAAGTTATCCTAACTGATACATATTGGCATCTGGAAAAAGCTAGTAAGCTACACTAAGCTAGAAGCCAGATATACTGAAATTATGATCGGTTGTGTGGACTCACCCGCTATGGTCCGTGTCAAAATACTGAAAAGCTTTGAACAGATGGTCATCCCTTTCAAGTCGATGTCTATGCATTGTTGCAGTAACAAACTCAATGTAGTCAATCGTTCCATTTCCATCCACATCAGCCTGAAATATAGAACCATAAACAGGATACATAGGACTAAGAAATCTGACATGAAGCCCAATGAACAGATAAGTTTAGTCAAATGAATCATACTTACGGCTTCCATAAGTTGCTTAACTTCAGCCTCTGAAAGCTTTGATCCAAGGCGAGCCAATCCTGATTTTAATTCTTCATAAGTGATTGTCCCACTATTGTCTGTATCCATGTTTGCAAACATAGCTTTCAGACCCTTAATTTCTTCTTCAGATAAATTTTCTGCAATGACCTGGGGAATACCAGTTAACAGAATATCAGGAGGTTGAAATTTGAAACCTTTTGGGAAAATGGAAACTTCTGATCTCTTTCATTGACTTGTTAGGTATCGAAATACATGTTAGCGAACTGCAAAAAATGTAATTTCTCCACCTTTATATGATCATTTCTTTGATAGACAGACATTTTGTGAAAGAAACGAATACATCAACGAAGACCGAAGACCAAGTTCAACCCCTAAAAATATCTTGTGAAGGAAAAATGAGTTGATGTTACAGTTTCTTATTTACCAGTAAAGAAAATTTAACCAATTGTGTGACCACTTTATTGAAGAGATGAAACATCAGCTTGTAGTTTTACTTTCTAGATTAGGTCCCTAGAAAATGCTTCATCTCACTTTTACTGATGAAGAATCAATGATGAAAGTTAAGGAGACATCCTAAGTAATGGCAATCTGTAGACAATATTTAAGCATTTGTCATGTAGAAATAATAGTTGCAATATTAGATTCTACCTTCAGTGCTAGTTTCTTGAGCTTGTTCATTGCCCTGAACTGCTTCATTCTGGAGAGCACTGCACTGTCTATCGGCTTGTCGGATGCTTCTCCACTTCGAAGCCATGGATGTTCTGCAAGAACGAACAATATTAAGAAGGGCGCATAATTTAATTCCAGCATACTAAACAACCTCCAAGCAATTGAAGCCTCCCAACTCCCAAATCCTATATCGAGAAGACTAAGAAACCTGATAAGCAAGTCAAAATGGAGAAGACTAAGCAGACACCAAAAGGGCAAGAAATACTCATTAACGGATCATAACATTGGACAATGTGTAAGACAACCTAGTGTACCTCTTCCAACAACTACCAAGCAATTGAAGCCCCCCCCCCCCCAACTCCCAAATCATATATCGAGAAGACTAAGAAACCTGATAATCAAGTCAAAATGGAGAAGACTAAGCAGACACCAAAAGGGCAAGAAATACTCATTAACGGATCATAACATTGGACAATGTGTAAGACAACCTAGTGTACCTCTTCCACCAACCATTAATTATTTATTTTCTTAGTTTTTGATTTTCGATTCTAACTCAATTTATGTCTACTATCATCTAAATTGCCTTATTAATTGTACTTGGTTGTAGTTCTGTCTTCTTTGTTGTAATAGATTGTTATCCAATGTTTTGTGAAGAAAAACGAAAGTATTGTCTAACAAATACAGGATATGTCACATACTTAATCCCCTCAATAGTGCTCTGGCAATATATAATATATAGTCACACTATGGACCAAAATACCCACGAGTGCTCGCCATGCCTATAAAACTACATTGTGGCAATTAAGTGCTATTTAAGATGAGAAGATCATGTGTAGCTTTTGATTACACAAAGAGAGAGAGAGAGAGAGAGAGACAGAGAGATACCAAGAACTTCTGCTGATGTGATTCTTTTTTTCGCATCTTGTGTTAGCATTTTTCGAACAAGATCCTTGGCACTATTTGATATGGATGGCCATGGATCACTTTCAAAGTCAATTTCTCCTTTTAGTATAGCATGGAATATTCCCTTTTCAGTTTCTGAAAAGATTTGGCAAGACATGTTAAAAGACAAGTGCAGAAAATAACACCTAGTACAGAATCTTATTATGTTTTTATCTCTGTCCTTACCATCCCAAAATGGAGGTACACCACTAAGTATAATATACAAAATAACACCTGCACTCCATACATCCGCTTCTTTTCCATAATTTCGCCTCAATACTTCAGGAGCTACATAGTAAGCACTACCAATTATATCGCGGTACACCTTACCTGAAATCAATAAATGAAACATGAATTTGAATTGTGTAGATTCTAAAAAAAACAGGGTGCAGGAAACAAGGATAGTTTAAGTTAAGAATGGCTTGATAACTGCTTTAAAAACAAAATACAAGCATGGTCGGATCATCAATACACTGGCAAGAAGCACCTAAAGAAACTTGAATTGCAAGAGAGAGGGTTTCCTGTGAAGTACACGTATTCATTATTCTATAAAGAGAAAAGAGGGGAGGGATGGTTAGCGACGTGATATGAAGTAGCACATATTTAGTAACTTATTAGGATATCCTATGATGTTTATTTTACGTATTAGTAACTTTAACTTCAAATTCATTCATTTACTTTTTTTGTACAATTCCAGTTATTCGGGTTACCAAATAAAGATCAAACTCATCCAAGGATAACTTCGTTTGTTGAATGTTGTAGTACATTCTATTCTAGATAATAAGTCTTAATAATCCTTCTGGAATCAGAATAGCTACAAATTTTATTTTTTTATAAGAGGCTACTATTGTGCCATTGATTTCCATAAACTAATCTTCCATCAGCTTCTTTACAGCTTAAAAGTGAGCCCACTATTCCCCTTTTTCCTCAAAATACTTAACCTCTACAAAGATACCTTATTTCTGGAAGTAACAAATGAAGCTTTTCATATTTCACAGCATAAGTGCCTTACTCACATAATTGAATTATCTAATTAGGGTGTTACAAAAGGTTGAAACATTTATTTTCCAGTATATGGCACATATTGGACAAGTGCTCTATGCTAACCACTTGGGGAATCTAGTAACATAAATATTATTTAACCTGGCAGGTGAAACAGTAAGTTATGAAATGCATTCAGATTAACTGCTACTCTTGGTCAAGAGGTCTCATGAAATCCTACCTACAAAAATCCGCAAGTAGGTAAATGATACAACTTTGATTTTAAAAGTATTCTGCAGTGACACATGATTCACAACTACTGCTCTTAGGTACTACATAACACTAGGAGTGTAGGATGGAGGTATTCCATTCTTTTCCAGGCATAACAGTTTAAATACATTTCCATGTATTAGGTCGCTCTTCTGAGTTTATTTTAGATTGTACAGCGGTCAAAATGTTTGCCTTTTGAACCTAGATGCTACTGTTAGTGTCCTGGAACAAAAATGACCTTGTCATTATACATTTGACAGAAAAAACCTAGTAGCAATGAAAGCTGAGAAGTACGTGAAAAGACACCTTAGTGCCTCAGAAACATAACAAATTTATTTCAAAATCTTAACCATTATAATTAATGAGTTTAAGTTCTTTGCACTTGCATTGTAGTAACATTGTGTTGTTTTGACAATCAGATCACTTACAAGACAATTATAGGCAAATCTTCGTTATAAGCATTAATTGATAATCTAGTAAAAATAGTAAACTAACCTACTATCACTGGTTAAAACTAGACCGATAGTGAAACAAATCTTTATACTATAAGTGTATATAATTTGAACATTCAATTAAAACGGTGAGGGGTAAGAATATCACCTTCTTCAATGAAGACAGAAAGTCCAAAATCAGTAGCCTTGAGCATTGCATGTTCATCCTTACTAGTCAATAAGAAATTCTCTGGCTTGAGATCTCTATGCATAACTCCCATGAAATGACAAATATAGACAACATTGACTATCTGTCTGATAATATCAGCTGCATCCTTTTCAGAGTAATATCCCCTGGCAATAATTCTGTCAAACAACTCTCCTCCAGCACAAAGTTCCATTACAAGGTGCACTGAATAATTGTCTTCATAAGCACCTTTGAATTCAACCATATTTGGTTGCCCACTCAAATGCTGCATAATTTGAATCTCTCTTCTAATATCATCCTTATCTTTCTTACTCACAAGCTTCCTCTTTAATATAGACTTACAAGCATAATGTTGCCTAGTTGAATTCTCAGTACAAAGGTAAATCACTCCATATTGACCCCTACCCAATTCTCTCCCAAGTGTGTAGTGTCCTTTAATATCTTCAAATGGCATACCCAAAATTGTATCTTGTTCTATTCTTTGTTCTTGAATATGTGGTTGAGTATTTTTCACAGTAGTCACTTGTTGTTTTTTTTGTTGTTGTTGTGGTGGTTGTGGTTGGGGCTTATAGGGTCTTTCTTGGGGTGGTCTTGGATAGTTATGATGATAATAAACTGGATGTTGGTAATGTTGATATGCACCAGTACTTCTTGTTCTTGTTCTTGTTCTTGGCCTATAACCTTTACCATCTTGTTGTGTATATTTGTTTTTGCTGAAACAACCACCCATTTCAATCTGAAATTTGTTGTTATGACAATAGAATACAGTTTCAAATTGAATGAAATGAATGTAGACAATTGATAAAATCAACTCAAACTAATTTGGGTTTTATTAGCTGGTTTAGGAGAAACAAGAGAAGGAAAAGATTTTGACTATGTCAATCTTTTTTCGATCACATCACATGAATCAAGATTTGGGATTGTAAGAAAGACACAAATTGAGATATTGAGTGGCAAAGTGCAAAATGCAGGATGTTGTGTCAGAGTTATTCCTCAGATCAGAAAATGCCAAGGGGATTAAACTCTGTTTATTGTTTGCGTATTGCGTGTGCATGTTTTTCTGTTTCAACTTTCCTTTTCGTACCCCTTGTTTTCGTCAACAGTTTTTTTCAATTAGCGAAAATAACGCAGTTTCTCTTGCTGGCCATAAAAAAAAGTGTTTAATAAGATAATTTCTGTTTGGATATACATAAAAGTTGTAACCCATTAAGTACAAATTTTGATGAGAAGTAAAGACATCACAATTTTCAAATTCAACGAAAGAAAAGTACTATTGTCGCCGCCCTATTTCACGTGATAAGTTTGTGAGTCGAGTAATTAATTTATCTCATTTTCGTTGCAAATTTGAATAGCATCTTGCAGTTTTTTAATAAACTTTTAGGCGAGGAAAATGGCGGTGCGGCAACGATAATGTAGCTTTCGCGTTGATCTTTCTTATCTGCCTAAATGTCTTAGTTAGCTCTTGGAAATACCGTAAAATTCTGTTCTAGTGCGTTAAGTTGCATCGTAGGATCGGCCCAAGGAATAGTAAGTGAATAAGGCAAAGAGAAATTTCGCTTAGAAGGAAGGTTTTTATTATAGAAAACTTGATTGATTTTTTAAACACGATGGTTTTACAAATGAATGATCCTCCTATTTATATTACTCACCTAGGGACTAATATGTAAATAATAATTATTATACAGATTGCGAGTCGGTGGAATACATATTTACAAATAAGCCCCTTATTATAGAAATCTACTGCAGAAGAGTGCAACTAAATTATTCCTGTAAGGACCCACGTAAGCATTTCCATAAGGTTCTAAAGATCTTCCATTGTTGGTATCGTTATTGTTATCTCGGGCTAGGCATATTTCTAGAACCTTTAGTCACACTTGCCTCGGTACAAGTTGTGATAAATGTAACGTTAGTATGAATCTTCTTAAATGGCAAAAATAGTTCCACGTGGCGGAGGTGGCATGATGATGTGGCGGAATCCTTTCTTATGAATCCATCACACTCTCCCCCTTAAGCGTTTGATGTTGCGTCGACGATTAATCCATTGGCGCACTGCTGGGGAGTTAACGACCTTAAACTCTGCGACTCTTGTTTTTAAGCCTCGGATAAATGGATGCGGAAGGAAAAACGAGTCTTCGCTTTCCGCCTCGCATCACGGAAGAAAAAGCGGAAGCCCTCGGGGCTCACGTGGCCTTTCCATCGGTTGATTCGTAGAGTTTATGATTCAAAGGCGACTTAAACTTTCTTGATTTTCCAAAATGTCCCTTTATTTTCGATTTATGATTCTATAAGCTTTTGTGACGAGGAACAATGGCGGTGGCTTTTCTTGATGATTACGACGACTTTGTTTCCGCACGGCACATTGTTGGTCTCGCCTTATAATGGTAGTCAATGATAGCTTCAATCTCCCTATCGTAGGCGGTGATGGCAATGCCCGGACGTGTATGACTTGACCCTTTCCCGGTTGATGCTCAAACTCAATCTTGTGATCCAGCTCACGCCTAAGAGGCAAGTGCTTAGTTAGCTCTTCGGAAATACCATGTTACATCCCGTGTTCTAGTGCGTTAAGTTGCATCATAGGTTAGTCTCATAAGCTCAAAGGACAGGATTATGTTTGAAGTTATAAGTGTTTATGTTATGCTCAACAAGTGATGAGTAAGTGCTGCGAAGGTTGGAGGTTAAACGAATCGGAAAAAAAAAAAAAAAAGTTTCGCTGAGCTTGGGATGTTGAATAAGTTATACAGACGGTATGGAGTTTTGGACATATCCAAGTGTGCAAATAAAGAGATCGACGTATAAAAGTTTAGGTCTCGAAATAATTTCCACGCGGATGAACGATGCATTCGAGATGCTATATGAGAGTCTGATCTTTGCTTTTACTGATCTTCTGATGATGCCGACTTTGGCACCTATATAAGGGGCAAAAACCCCCATTTTTCTGCACTAAAATTCCCCCAAATATTCCAGAAATTTCAGCAACAAAGAGAGAGTAAAAACACATCACAAAAGTGAGGATTTTGAGCAAATTCAAGTGACGGAGTATTAATCGAGGTCAACGTCTATTAGTAAAATGAAGTAAACGATTGCGATTGTAGTATTGTTTTGCGGTGGAATTGGCTTGGATTCAAAGTGAATATTGAAGATATTGCTGCTCTATCAAGAATAAGGTATGAATTTCTCCTTATTAATATTAATTTCGGTTTATTTACGGAGAAGAGTCAACACGGAAATTGTAAAATCATTATAAAATGGCTATGTGATGGAAATATGGGACGAACACCACATGGGCTATTCTATGGAATACGTTGATATGGGAAATGATGTTTTTGTTGTTGGTATCGTTATTGTTATTGTTGGTTGTTGAATTGATAATTCGGGCTAGGCATATAAACGGGGAAATCTTTGCCCGATTTTCGACGAATATAAAATAGTGTAGTTTGAAACTTGGTACAAGTGTGTGATAAAGAGGCTAACGTTAGTATGAATCCTCTTAAATGTATACTCGCGAATTCGGATGAATAAGTGTGGATAACTGGAGGTTGAACAGGTATGTTAAGGCTAGTCCCTTTCTTCTAAAGGCATGAATCCTTTCTTATGAATCCAATTAGTACATAAACACGAGCGTTCCATAACAAATTCCATTTCATTCTTATGCTTTGTATTTGAAATCTTAAGGTTTTGTCGTTTGATTGGTTTTAAGATATTATTTCACTCATCGTCATCGATTAATCCATTGGACTCGATATGAATTTCGTAAACTATTCGGGGGTTAACGACCTTATGTCACCCCGAAAGGCCAAGAATCCGATCCTTGATTTCTCATTCAAAACCAGCCTCAGATCATGGATGCGGAAGGAAAAACGAGTTATGCTCAACAAGTGATGAAAGCTTAAGTTTCGGGACATTGCGCTTTCCTTCCGCATCGCGGAAGAAAAAAGCGGAAGCCCTCGGTAACACTTGCGCTTTCCTTCCGCATCGCGGAAGGAAAGCGGAACTCTGCGCAGTTCCTTTGTTTTCAGTTCCGCCCAATAATGGTCCCATGATCCCTTTATGTGAATCCATAAATGTTTTCCAAGAATATTCTTATTCTCAAAAACTAGAAATTCATGATTCATAGAGTTTATGATTCAAAGGCCTGACTTCTTTCTTGATAATCCACAAATATTTTCCAAAATGTCCCTATTTTCCGAGTTAAAGATTTATGATTCTATAAGCTTTTGTGACAATAGCAACGGACATGTTTTTACAATATTAATGACGATGCTAAAGATGAGAATATTTCTATGATGATTACGACGACGATGATGATTTCATGTTTACAAGTCCCAAGCTTATGATTTCAATGTGAATATGAGAATGTTGAGTTATTTTCATGATTTTCTTGATTTTTATTCATTGTTGTTGGTCTCGCCTTATAATGATCGTTCCTTCAAGGTGAGATAGAGCGAGGATGATTATTTCATAATATAATCGGAGGCTACCGACCTTACGTCACTCCGATATAATTGTGGCTTTTGATTGGGCTCTCATGCATGCTTTATATATATGTATGTATTTTCTCACACGCGCCGCGCTATAGTCGGCCGGGCATGGTACGTAGATATGCACACCCGCAGCAGTGGGCATGTTATGATATTGTCCCGGACGCGGGAGGTCCGGACTCGGGCTAATGATGATAACACCGAGCCTTAATGGCCGGGCATGATACTATATATATGACACCGAGCCTTAATGGCCGGGCATGGTACTATGTATATATGTATAAAGATGTTATTTTTTAAAAAGCTGAGCATGCATGACATCCGCCTTATGAGGCATCCAGATGTACAGGTTATCTCTCTTATTCCATGTTACCTTCCATATCTAGATTATGTTGTTATTCATGCCTTACATACTCGGTACATTATTCGTACCGACGTCCCTTTTGTGGACGCGCGTTTCATGCCACGCGGTGTATACGGATGAGTACGGGATATTAGTAGAAGATGTTCCGAGCTGGAATTGGCGAGCTCCATTTCCTTCCGGAGTCTTTGAGTCGGTATCATGTTATGGTATCTTGATTTATGTTAGAGACTTTGCAGACAGAGTCACGTATATAACATGTTAGTCTTGTAAGCGGCTCTGTAAGCCGATGTATCATTATGTATTATGTTACAGATTTCGTATGATTACAGATCTTACTTGATTTGAGAAAGACGAAAGGCATGTTTTCTTTAAAAAGCTTACATTGTGCACTCATTTTAGGATTTATGAGCCCAGTAAGATTATGAGTATCACGAGTATCAGCGGGTTCGCTCGGCCCTAAGTAAGGGTCGGTGCCCATCATGTCCTATTAAAAGTTGGGGTGTGACATACCATCTTTGTTTTCTTCGAGAAAATTATCTATCCAAGGCGGTGGTGTCTCTTGGGTACTATTATCTTCCTCTAACTTGTAATGGTTGCCATGAATGTTGGCTCCTCTTTCTTGAGCCCCTTGACGAGCTGCATAGCTGAAAGTTGTGCATGGCCACGTCCATGCGACATAGTCACCGTATAAGCACCATGCAAGCGCTTTCTCGCTCTATGACGAGACGTTGGAGGTAGGGATCGATCATCGCGTGGCAATGTGTAAAGAATTCTTGCCCCAAAACAATGTCAAAGATATCCATAGTAGTGGCGGTAAAGTTTGTCGTACCTTTCGAATCTCCCAATTTGACACCAACTCCATTGGCTACACCACAAGCATTTTTCGGCTTAGCATTCATGGTCTTGACGAGTGCGTTAATTGGAGGGAGCTTCAACTTTAGTCTCTTCGCTGCGGCCTCGGTCACAAAATTATGAGTCGCCCCAGTGTCTACCAGTGCACGAGCGGGCTTGTTATTGATGGTAAAATCCACCTACTGGTTTTTATTATTGTTGATTTGACTATCTTCCCTCGTGACAGCGCCACATAGTCTAATCGTCCCCAACTGTGCGATTCCCGTACTCTGTCCTTGCGTCTGCTTGTGACTTTCACGCACCATAGCGCTAAGGCTCTTCAGGTCCGGGCAATTTTTAAAGCTGTGCGGGCCTCCGCATAAGTAGCATCCCTTCTTCTCGTTCTGCGCCTTCTTTTTGGCATAGCCCTTACGACTTGACTTCTTGCCGTCGAACTTGTTCGCATTTTGGGTCTTGGAGTATGGTTGTTGCGACTCCTTGCTCTCGCCACAGTCTCTCCCACCTTTGGCATCACTACCCCTTGACTCATTGCCTTGGCCTTTGTCGTGTTTGTCATGCCTAAAGTCCATCAAAGACTCGACCTCCACTATGGCTTGGTCTATGTCTGCGACTTGACGGTGTTGCAACTCCTGCTTAGCCTAATTTTGCAACCCGTCTATAAAGTAGAACAATAAGTCATCATTGGTGAGATTAGGAATTTGAAGCGTAAGGGTGGTGAACTCTTTGACATAGTTTCGTATGCTCCCGTTTGTTTCAACTCTCTTAGTTTGCGCCTTGCCTCATGCAAGACATTACTTGGTAAGAACTATTGCTTGAAGTCGTTCTTGAACTGATCCCACGTGCTAATTGTGCATAGACCTCTCTCAGCATCGGCGACCTTTTTTCTCCACCATAGCACCAACATGGCCGGTCTACGATAGGTACAACACGGCGGTGTTGATCTTGGCCCTCGTCGTCCCTCGCTTTGCCATGCCTGAAGTAGTTCTCTAAGTGCCAAAAAAAGTTCTCCACCTCTTGTGCATCACGAACCCCTTTGAACACTAGTGGCTTGGGAGCCTCCATCTTACCCTCCCTCGTCACAACAACGTTGTTGGCTGGCTCGGTCACGCCAACACTGACCTGCTCTTCAAGTGCCACTATTTTTGCCTTCATGGCATCGATAATACTCAACGCCTCTACGGAGTCCGCACTACCAAGGCGGTGATGGTTTGCTTTACCCTCAATCTCGGCCTGCATATGCCCTCGGTCATTTCGGATGCTTTCAATCTCTTCAAGAGTATGCCCCTCAGAAGAACGCCCAGTGCCCTCCACCTTTCCTAAACGTTGGCCAAATATGTCGATGGTATCCATCCCCACATTAACCTTCATAACCCACTCTTTACCTAGCGAGATGTCCTCGGACAGGACCTCCACGTCATCCTCGCTCGCCTCAGTGGTAGATGGTTCTTAGGATGTAAGCCCTTCATTTGGCACAACCTCTGGTAGCACCTCTTGGCTCTTGTTAGCGACATTCCTCTTTTGGTTATGGCCCTTCTTGCCAGCAGCATCCTGGATGACGTTATCTTGGGTTTTAGTAGCGTTGATTTCTCCATCGTTTGTCATTTCTTTAGTCGTAATCTTCGCTCTGATACCACGTTGTGTCGTCCTTAGTCTTCAACTAAGCGCACATGCGGCACTTGACAACTCGCTCACGATCTTCCTATGCCAAGTCAGCCTAAATTACTACACTTAGGATCGCTAAGGGAATAGTAAGTGAATAAGACAAGAGAAATTTGCTAGAAGGAAGGTTTTTATTATAGAAGACTTAGATTGATTTTTGCTTGATGGTTTACAAATGAATGACCCTCCTATTTATATTACTCACCTAGGAAATAATTTATAAATAATAATTATTGTACAAGTCCCTACATATTTACAAATAAGCCCCTATTATACAAATCTCTACACAACTAGATTATTCCAAGGACCTTCCATGCAATTCCATAAGGTTCTAAAGTCTTCCACGAGAAATCTCCATATTTCTCTAGAACCTTCTCACATAAGCTAGCCTCCTTTCCATGTAAGCATCCACATAAGCTTTCTACATGGCAAAAATAGTTCCACGTGACGCCTAGGTGGTATGATGACGTGACGGGTCATCACAGGACACTGCAAAAATCTTGTGCACAAGATGCATAAATTAAAAAAGGAAAAAATAAAATAGTATATATTACTATATGTAATAAGGGAGAATCCAAAAAATTTGTTGCTCTCAACACTCTTTCATCCTATAAGTCTATTCCACGTGGCTGGTCTTCCCCTACATCATTTCCACTTGGGCCTTGTCACGGGGGCATTTTAGGTATTTTACATTTTTGTACTTTGAGCTTTGTCTTATTTGGTAAACAATTGTCTTATTTAACTGTTGGACAAAGTCATTCATTGGGTAAGACTTTTCAAACTTTCTTGCGCCCGTGAATTGGTTCCTTGTTTTAATTGAGAATAGGTTCTTTATTACCTCAATATTCTAATGGATTTTATGTAAACTATGTGTAATTTTACTCTACTATTAGTAAGAAAGAAACCCACTTTTGAGTTAGAAGAATTGCAATATGTAGTACTTTTCGTATAGTTTTTAAATATCTAAGTTTTAATTTTAAAATATTAATCTAATCTAATTCAATTTGATTTCGAAGATTAGTTAAACTTAAATTGACTCGAGAAGCGAAATATCATACGTATTTTATGCCGTAAAAAAGTGCAATTAGATAACTTTATTTTTTAATTATAATTTAGTGGCCTACTTTAAGAATTGATTGAATTTTGTGTTTACTAATAATGTCACAATTTGCATATGATTACAAACACATGTAATAATCAAAGATTTCACTTGGGTAAATTCTAAAGTGTGAAAAAAAAAAAAAAAAAACTATAACATTGTTAAATACTTTTAAAAAGTATCAAAAATGTAAATCTTAGTTCTTCCGTCTCAATCAAACAAAGGGTTTCAAAGTATGAAAGTTAACTAATCTAATTTTACGTGCACACTCTTTTAGCATAAATTTACCTAATAAATGACTACATTGAAATCCTACTATAAAGTATTGTTTTCGTATATATTTTGAAAATGTTTGAAAAATTATAGTTATAAAAATAAAACAATTTAACTCTTCAAATGGCAATAATACTAAAAACTGAAAAAAAGAAAGTTAAAATTTCACACTTTTTAATATTGAAATATTTTTCAAAATGGGACAATCAATGTTTTACATAATTTAGGGGGAAATGGTTTAACTTTGTTTTGGAAGGAAAAAAAAAAGTTTATAAAGTAAGAAAAAAAAAATTATTTGCATGAACTTTCCATAAAATAATTTTGTTGTTTAATTTGAAGAAACGTTAAAAAATATTTTGCAGTTCCAGAACTTATACTAATTATCTAACTTAAAATTCTATATTTGCTTATCAGTTACTTGATTGATTTCTTCATATTTCAATAATATTTATAGCATTTGTTAGTAATCTGTGTTAAAAAATTAGTAAACCAGTAAACAAAAATAAATTGGAACCCCAATGAAAATGCAAAATGTATAAAACTGAAAATATCCGAGTCTACAAGTTTCTTGTGCATCCTTAAGGAATTCAATCCTCTCACTATACCCGAGGTTATGGATTACTTCCTCCAAGGATAAAACAGATATATTTGTTGCTGGCGTAGCGGTACCTCAAACCCCAACAACTTCGTTGAACGCAAATTCGGCAACGAATCACACAAAGGCTCGTTATTAGTTGGTAAGAAAATATGTAGAAGAAGTCCAGAATTTTCTGTGTAGAAAACTGAGGCTAGTCCTCTAAATTTATAGGCAATGAAAAGGTGTAATCCAAAAGGTGCCTTTTGGGTGCACTCCAGAAGGTACCTTTTCTCATTTCCCATTCACACTCCAAAAAACCCAACAATCCCCCACACGAATGGGAAATGACTATATTATGAAGAACATGCATGAAAAACTGTGTGATTCGTAAGCAAGGATTAATCGCATCTGGATAAGTAGATTTCTCTTTGAACTTTCCGTAGTGAACATATGTTGGATATACTCGGTCAGTCGGTAGATTTGATGTCTTTGAACTGTCGAGCTTTGGTATATACCTAGACAACCACATGTCACACAATTAATCCTTTAACTGTTGTTTGTTCTCATTGTTTTGGTCGTTTCAGCCATGAACATTGCCTGGTTCATAAGTGCGTAGAGAATTGGCCTTACAGAATTCTCCTTGAAGCGACTTACACTTCACACTTACATAGGTGATTCCTAAATGTGTCATCTCGTAGCTACACTATTTGATATACCCCGTATCAAACTTAGAAACCTTTAAAAAGCCTTAATGCTTTATCCTGGTACTGAACATTGTCCCATCACGAGAATGGACCAAAACAGTTTATTTTGACAATGTTGAACCGCCATCAATGACTTTATTTGATCTCTTTGAACCTAGATCTTGGGATCTCCAGTCTTCTAGGTAGAGTTACCGCCACGATGACTTATCCTCGGCCATAGTCCCATTCTCCTCGATGATCTTTCAACCACCTCTCTAGTTAGGCCTTTAGTTAGTGGATCCGACAGATTTTCTCTTGACTTAACGTAGTCAATTGTGTTAATTCCACTAGAGAGTAGTTGGCTAACGGTATTATGTCTTGTCGTATGTGACGAGACTTTCCGTTATACATAACACTCCTAGCCCTTTCTATTGCCGCTTGGCTATAACAATGTATGCATATAGGAGCCAACGGTTTGGGCCAAAACGGAATGTCTTCTCAGACATTCCGGAGCCATTCAGCTTCTTCACCGGCTTTGTATAAAGCTATGAACTCAGACTCCATTATAGAGCGAGTGATATGTCTGTTTGGATGACTTCCAAGACGCCGATACTCCATCAATGGTAAAAATGTATCCACTTGGGGATTTAGTTTTAGTTGATCCAGTGATCCAATTTGCATTAATGTATCCTTCAATAACTGCAGGATGCTTGTTATAATGCAAAGCAAAGTTTTGAGTATGTTTCAAATACCCCAAAACTCATTTCATTGCCAGCCAATGATTTTGGTCGGGATTACTTGTGTAGCGACTCAATTTAATTATAGCACAAGTGATATCAGGTCGTGTACAATTCATGATATACGTCAAAGTTCCCAATACTCTGGCATAGTCCAATTGAGAATGACCTTCACCTTTATTCTTAGCAAGAGCAAAGTTCACATCAATTGGTGTCTTTGAAATTTTAAAGTCCAAATACTTGAACTTTTCAAGTACCTTTTCAATATAATAAGATTGAGACAATGCTAGACCTTGAGGAGTCTTGTGGATTTTAATTCCCAAAAATAAATTGGCAACCCCTAAGTCTTTCATATCAAACTTACTAGCAAGAATGCGCTTAGAAGCATTTATGTTAGCAATGTCATTACTCATTATCAACCTATCATCCACGTACAAACAAACAGTGATGACTTGATTCGGAGTGTTCTTAATGTAAACACATTTACCACACTCATTTATCTTGAATCCATTAGATATCATCGCATGGTCAAATTTTTCATGCCATTGTTTGGGTGCTTGTTTTCATTCGTAAAGAGACTTAACAAGTCGACACACCTTCTTCTCTTTTCCGGGAACTACACACCTTCGGGTTGTTCCACGTAGATTTCTTCCTCCAAATCTCCATTTAAGTGTCATGACCCAACCCCGTAGGCCGTGACTAGTGCCCGAACTAGGCACCCAACCACATTCATAAATCCGAGTCGCAAACAGATAGCTTATACGGACATAAATATCAAACGCTGTCTCAGAATATATCAAACTGTCGCAAACATATCTCAAACACAACCGTATATATATCAAAGCCGACAAGGCTATCAGATGGCGCAACGGCCCAAAACATATACAAATGCAAGCCGACGAGGCTGCCACGGCGAATGAGATCGCCCAGAACAAATAATATACACACACAACTGTACAGAATGGGCATAACCCACATACATGTCCACAGACCTCTAAACAGACAAACAGAATCATATGACGGGACAGGGCCCCGCCATACCCCTGAATAAGTACATACAAATGCAACGAACGAATATATACCAAAATATGGGCTCCGGAGAAAAAGGAGCACTCCGACGACGATAAAGGTTTCCTAAGCTGGTGGGTCGCACCGACCGTGCGTACGTACTCGCGGCATGAAACGCGGCCCCCCCGAAGAAAGGGGGTCAGTACGAAATATGTACTGAGTATGCAAAGCAGAAGGTACAGTAACGAATCTGGGTAATAATCGAAACAGAAGTATGAAAAGTAAGTACATAGTCAAAAATATCAAAATTTTTACTTTCAAAATACAAATCATGCATAGGGCACAGAAAATATGGTCGCCCGCCCGTCGATGGCGCCATAACACAGCATAACACCAGAAAGTTTCAAATCTCCGAATCCCGTCACATATCACAACACGGCATAACGCCAAACACGGATAACGCCCAATATAAGCGGAACCCGGCCCTCGAGCGAGGAGCTCGGTGAACCATAAACACGCATAACACCGGAGCATATCATAGTGCGCACGACAACAGAACCGGCCCGGGACTCGGCGAAAGATATAACAGAATGCACGAGCGGAGTCGTGAGGAATCATATGCATAAAATCATTGTCATAAATCCAAAAGATAAGTAAAATAGTCATATTTGAAATCGGAATAATAATTACAACATTTTCTTTCAAAAGTTGTCGAAATTGCATAAAGGAGCGTCGCGGGACCCACGGACGGGTGTAGACCCGAGCTGGGCCCGCCTATGGAAGACATACTCATCCTACATCATACAACCCTCTACGAAAATTTCAAAGCAATCCGAGCTTTTCTGTGAAAGTTATGGGCGTTTGTAGTTTTAGAATCGTTAAAGAATAAACTCTTTAAAAACCAACTTTCATGCAACCTTTACAAATCAATAATTCCAAGGACATAGGATCAATATTTCATAACATCAACATATGAATATCAAGAAACAAATGCGTATCATAGACATGCTCGGATTGCGAGAATAGAGTTTCTTCGAGGCTCGTGTCATAGCCTATTTTAACTAAGGCATGCCAAAGAAGGAAGGTTGAGCTTTACATACCTCAAACGCTCTCCAATATAATCCAAACTCGAGCTGAATCCAACCTACGTCTCGGGCTGCCCAAGGTCTACAAACAAGTCATAATATGCCAAACATTAGCTATAGACATTTTGGGCATTTAATTCCAATTTAGCCCTTAATTCTACAGAAATTTGGGCAGCATTTCCCCCCGTAAATAGGCCACCCCGAGAATTTAACTCGGCCAAATCAACAACAACAACAACAACCAACCTAGCAACATCAAAAACCAATCCGGAAGGCAATACAACAATAATAACTCTCTTTTCCATCATTCAACAACATTCATAAATTCAATTCAACGGCTTACCTACAAGCCAACCTCGATGCTTATACATTCAAATACTAACCCGAACCCATACCAACAATATTTAAAGACATTCAAAGCAATTCATATAACATTTTCAACAATCCAACAATTTCTCCAATTCACCCGAAATCAGTCCCCAAACCCGAGAACCTCACTTTAACACATTCCTCATTTTCAAATCATGATTTGCATCCACAATTCACATTCTAACAATGCTATTCTCATCAATATACAAATTACATTAAATGTACAATAACCTCCAAATCAGTCCGCAACAATTACAACATCAATTTGAGTCATTAAACATTCATTTCCAACATAGAATTCATAACGACGACGACTAAAACATTAAGCGATATTAATTCATTTCTTGTTACATGAATGACCTACATTCGGCCAACACCTCCCACCAACATACAAAGATGATTCTCATTCCTTACTCCACTCTACAACAATCACAACATGCTACTAAGCTTTAATGCATAGCTTCAACACAACACAACACACACACACCTGCACGGCTAGCACACCATGCACACAACTCACTTCCAACATACTATTTTTCATGATTTTCATCCATATTAGCATACTACAACATACATACAACCTTTATAACACATAAAACATGATAAATTCTTACCTTTTTCCTTCCACTTCACAAGAGGCTAGGGTTTGCGATAATGAAAACTAGCGGGTTGATCGCTCCAACGACACTTCCACGCTACTTAGGGACCTCAAAATAGTGGGTTTGCATCAACAAAATATTTTTGGAGTGGCTTGAATTGAACTTCAAATTTTTGGCTCCTTGGCCGAGAGCCTCAAGGTTCTTCAACTTCTTGTTCTATTTTTTTCTAAGTGTTGAAATGGTAAGGATGACTTAGAAGTCATATTTTAAGCCCCTAAGATGATTCATCCACATGTCCCTTGGCCCACACAAGTGTTGGACCAATTAAAATTGTCCACAAATTGTGTGGGCCTTCCTCCAATTCACACGGCCAAGCATAGAAAAATTGCATGATTTTCAACTTCCATTAATTCCATTTTTGGTCCCAAATTTTCCTAATTGTTCCATGCAAACAAATTCATGAACAACTTATGTCTCAAAATAAAATCGAAGGTCCAAAGTCTCGACTTTGTATCCCGAAATGGTTTCGTCCTTAACTTATCATAATTAATCCGGATTGTTCCAATGTACAAAAAATACGGGATATAACATTAAGAAGGTTGTTTTCATATCCATTTGTACACAACGGCTAATGCTATTAACACCCGAATAGATGTAATCCTCGTTACCGGTGAGTATGTATCAAAGTAATCAAGACTTTCTCATTTTTCTAAACCCTTAACAACAAGTCTTGACTTTATTTATCAATAGTGCCGTCAACTTTCATTTTCCTTTTGAAAATCTATTTGGAACCCAAAGATTTGTTCCCTGGAGGAAGATCAACCAATTCCTAAGTATGATTATTCAATATGGATTCTATCTCACTATTGATTGCCTCTTTCCAAAATTGAGCTTCCGATGAAGACATAGCTTCGTTGAAAGTTCGAGTCTCATTTTGCAACAAAAATGTTAGAAAATCTTGTCCAAAGGAAGTAGATATCCTTTGACGTTTGGTACGTCTTGGATTTTCCTCATCAGGAACATTTTCCTTTGTTTCTTCCCGAGGTCGTTTAGATCCTTCGCTAGACGACTCACATTCCCTTTTATACGGATATATGTTTTCAAAGAAGTCAGCATTATGTGATTCAATTGCCATATTCACATGAATGTCGGGATTTTCTGATATGTGAACCATAGATCGATATGCTTTACTATTTGTGGCATATCCTATGAAAACACAATCAACAATTTTAAGTCCTATTTTTACCCTTTTGGGTTTAGGAACTAGTATTTTGGCCAAACACCCCCACACTTTAAAGTATTCCAAATTGGGCTTTCTCTCTTTCCATCTTTCGTATGGAATAGATTGTGTTTTGCTATGGGCACTCAACCGAGTATTCGGCTAGCCATAAGGATAGCTTCCCCCTACAAGTTCTGGGGTAAACCATAACTTATTAACAATATATTTTAATAGTTTGATCTCTTATTCTTATCAAACTAACATACGTATACCTTTATTGACCCAAAAAGATATATACATTTATTTCATGATCTCAAGAAGAATTTTCAAGTACTAATGTAAGCGTAATTCATGTCTTACCGCCTTGAAAATAATCCTCCACATATTTTAATTTGGTTGCTCTCCATTTTCGCCATTCTCCAGTAACGACGAAGTTTTTATATCTTCAAACCGAATATAAGACAAGTCGATTTATTTAACCGGTGAAGTTTTTATATCTTCAAACCGAATAAACAACAATGAGAAGCAGCGGAGATTTTATATCTTCAAACCAACAAAAGTTAGTAACTAGGTAAAGTTTTTATATTCTTTAAACCGAATAGTAACTTGGATTAGAAAATCACGTAGATTTTAATCTCCAAATAGGGGAGTAGAAAATCACAAAGGTTTTAATCTCCAAAAAGAGTACTTTTTATTTCTGCAAAGAGTTTTTTTTTTTCTTTTTAATCTCAGAAAAGAATACTTTCTTCTTTCTCTGAAAAGAGTGGTTTTTTTTCCCTTAGTAGATTACTAAAAAAAATTCCACCATTGGGTTCCAACCTTTCTAAAAATTATAACTGATAATCTCAACAAATGAGATTTCAAGTTAAGTTGTTGAGACAAATTTCCAGCACTTTTGCTATGTAATACTACCACTTTTCGAATTATCAATCTGTCATAACAGATGGGATATAAGAATTATCCAATATACTTGGCTATCATGCCGTCCACTTATTCGAAATAAGATTTTAGGAGGAAGTCTCGCATTGTTGGACACTTTCAACTCTCAAACGCCACCAAATAGATTTGGGATGCCAACTGGCAACGTTTTATCCAATTCCGTTTGTTCCTGCCATATTCAGACTCCAAGTGAACCAATATAACACACAGACCACCATATGTAGAGATCCAACATGATTTAAATTTGACATATCATTGGCAAAATTATATCCTTTGATATAATCTCATAATCACCATTTTGCTTGAAAACTTTGGATCTACTTATTCAGAAAGCGGGGATGCAACTTCAGTTGTCATGAAATAATTTAATTCGCGTTGATGCAATCCTTTTGGTTATTTCAATGTTCAAAACCATTTTTTTTTCAAGCGTCTCCTTCCTTATAAAGGAATCTCCACGTATGTTACCTTTTCTAAAGTCTCTCAGTTAGAGATCACTAATTCTATTATTTCAACACCATTTTTACATGGTAACATTTGGAATAAAAACACGTCCCTCTATTCCTTGGACACAACTATAATACTTTGATATCATCAAACAATAAACGTCTATCCTAACATTTATAAAACCTGATTTTTATAAATTATAAAGGACAGAAATTAAAAGACGAGTAGAGTAAAGAAAGTAAAACCCGATTTTCGTCGAACTTATAATTCGATTGCCTTCTCTGTCATGAACCAGATCATATTCACCGTTAAAGGCATATTGGTGTGCACTAATAAGACAATCTGAGAACCAAAGTATATATCCACTTTGTGTGCTTCAAAATATTCTCACTGCCTCGATCTTTCTTTCCTCTTGAAACCAAAATAAATACTACAACATATTTTATTTTGTGCTTTCTTTGCCAATTCTCCAAATAATGGCCAAGATAAACACCGTAAACTTGATGTCTTCACCATTTGCCTTCCATGTCATGATGCCATCTTACCAATAATTGAGTGTAGAATGAGTAGACGAAGACTTTAATCTCAATAACGGTGTAGAAAATTCGAAGATTTTAGTCTCCAACACAGAGTAAAAATCACTAGAAGTTAGTCTTCCACAGACAGAATATAAGATGAAACACAAATAAAATAGATAGGACATGTATTGTTTGCACAACAAAAATACTCCGTTGAATCCATGCTCATCCCTTCCTCTTTACGCACCAGGATGACCATTGGACTGGAAACATATTTACTTCTAATTTTCCTTTTAGGAAAGTCGCGATGTTTCAACGTCTATGACGGTTGATCACATCCCACTCTCAACGTACACCTGATTCCAATCTCTGTCAAACATTAAATTTAGTTGATAACATAGAAATTGTATTAGCTTTATCCTTGGAAAGGATACAGCAATGTGATGACAGATCACGTGATGGAAGGAAAAAAAAAAATTCTTAAAAAAGTAATTAAGGCAGCAACTTAATATGGCTATTAAGGTTCCTTTTCAATTAAACTTTCGGGATGCAAAACAATCAAGAAAACGACCACACTGTTTCACTATTGCAACGATTACGACCAGTGTTCGTGACAGTCGGAGAAAAATAACGATCCAATGCTAACTGCTTTTGTTTTGTCATCTAGTCACAGATAAAATAATTAACTAAATTCCTTAAGATTGTTATCCAAACTGTGTTAAAAAATCAGTAAACCAGTAAATGAAAATAAACTGGAGCCCCAATGAAAATGCAAAATGTATAAAACTGAAAATATCCGAGTCCACAAGTTTTTTGTGTGTCCTTAAGGAATTTAATCCCCTCAATGTACCCGAGGTTATGGATTACTTCCTCCCAGGATAAAACGAATATACCTGTTGCTGACGTACCGGTACCTCAAACCCCAACAACTTCGTCGAACGCAAATTCGAGACGAATCACACAAAGACTCGATATTAGTTTGTAAGAAAATATGTAAAAGAAGTCTAGTCCTCTAAATTTATAGGCAATGAAAAGGTGCAATCCAAAATGTGCCTTTTGGGTACACTCCAAAAGATACCTTTTCTCATTTTCTATTCACACTCCGAAAAACCCAACAACATTAAATATGTTTGATGTTGGCTTGGGCCCGGGCTTAGCACGGGCCAAATGCCACTAGTATATATATATATACTAGTGGTGATTTGATTCGTAATTCCATTATTCACGAGCAAATTTTTAATCCAACCAAAAATCACCAGAAAAAAACACATGTAGTCAGGTTAAATGAATATATATGTATCTTTCTTCTTTTTTAGTTTTTTTTTTTTTTTAATATAAAGATCTAAATTCAAATTAAGACATAATCTTTAAAAAAAAAAAAAATGCTCCCTAAGTTCGTAAAAATTTCATGAAGCGCCCTATTTTGGTTGCTTCATTTTTAGCTGTCCATTGCGTTTTATTTTGCCCGAATATTCCGTATTGGGTGACAAAAACTGCTTCTTCTTCTTCTTCTTCTTAGTTGTTGTATAATAGTATTTTTCAAATTTATATCACTGAAATATAATGCTTTGAAAAATTTTAAATATAAAAAGTGAGTTTAAATCAAATGAGTCTTGAAAACAATGGCAAATCACCATTATTGCAAAATGAGTTGTTAGATTTGTCATTGTTTTGACAAATTGATGATTGTGATTTGCTCCTTATGATATATGAAACTTATATTTCAAAATGTTATTTGGAGTAGATTTAGGTGTTGGATTGTTGAAATTCGAAGAACCTTTCTTTTTCTTTTTTTTTTGGCTAAAAAATCCAGCCACACATGCATGACTTAAATTTTAGCCAATTTTTACATGCACTTCAATCATGTACGACTAAAGTTCAGGCATACATGAAAAATTCAGTCCCACGACTGAAATTGAGTCCATATTTACATGTCTGAACAACAGGTGTACATGAAAAAATTAAAAGGGGGTTAAATGGGTTTGTTAGATTTGTTTTTTTTTTTTTGGAAAATTAATGATTGAAGTTTGTTCTTTATGACATATGGAACTTAAGTTTCAAATTTGAGTTTTTTTGGAGCAGATTTGAATGTTGAGTTGTAAGAAGAAGAAGAAGAAGAAGCAGTTTTTGTCACCCAATACGGAATATTCGGGCAAAATAAAACGCAAGGCGGGTAACAGTTAAATGAAGCAACCAAAATAGGGCGCTTCATGAAATTTTTACGAACTTAGGGAGCATTTTTTTTTTTTTTAAAGATTATGTCTTAATTTGAATTTAGATCTTTATATTAAAAAAAAAAAACTAAAAAAAGAAGAAAGATACATATATATTCATTTAACATTACATGTGTTTTTTTAAATCGTGATTTTTGGTTGGATTAAAAATTTGCTCGTGAATAATGGAATTATGAATCAAATCACCACTAAGATATATATATATCTAGTGGCATTTGGCCGTCTTTAGCTCGGGCCCAAGCCAATATGTTTGACGTTTGTTCTTTATGACATATGGAACTTAAGTTTCAAATTTGAATTTTTTTGGAGCAGATTTGAATGTTGAGTTGTGTGTTGGATTGTTGAAATTCGAAAGAAAAAAAAATTAAAAAACAATACAGACACATAAAACTGAAATTTTAGCTATTTTTAATGCATTTCAGTTTCAGTCATATACGACTAAAGTTCAGGCTTGAAAACATTAACAGAGTGTGTTCCCTGAATGGAGCTCCATTCAGCAACTGTGCAAATTAATAATCCATGGAGCTTTTCCTACTTTGTCCAAATTTTCTCTTACCAACTGACTAATTGTAAAAAAGGGCACATAGATTATTAGTTTGCAAAGTTCAACAAAATTTCAGCGTTCGTCAGACTCCATTAACAAAAGATAGTTTCGATTGAGTTTTTGCTTGAATATTGAACTCTCTTCTTCTTAATTTGTTTGTCTTACTTTTATTTTAATCCGTTTTAAAAAAATGACTTTTTATTTTTTTGACAGCTCTTTAATTTCAACTTTCCACATGACATGATTAAGACCACAAGATTAAAGGACATTTTGATACATTTTACATATCTTTATATATACGACAAAATTCAAAAGTTTTTTTTAATTTTCTTAAACTCCGTTTTATGTCAAAACTAGACAAACATAGTAATTACTTCTATTGAAAGAACTTTTCACGTTATATGGTATGGCTAAAATCGAATGGAGAAGTCGGTAACAATACACTGCATGCGAGGACTTGAAGATGGTGTGAAAAGTCATAATCTATATTGGTTTGACTATTTATCTATTTATCAAGTGAAGAGAGAATGGAAGACACTCAATAGAAAGGAGGGTAGATCAATTTTCTTATAGAGCCGTATGCATAATAGATGTTTGTATTCTTGTTCAACTCTATCTTTTTTCTATTCTTTATAAATGTCATGACTCAATTTGTGGGATCGAGCGGGCACCCACACTAACCCCCTCCGTCCCCCCCCCCGGTAGGCGAACCCTTTCGTTATTCAACGGACAATTCAAACATAAGAAAGTAAATAAAAGGATAAAGTAGTCTCAAATCATAAATAACTAAACATACGGAATACTAATACAAATCCCCAGAATCTGGTCTGAATAGTACAAGAGCTACTACTACAAATGTCTGGAAATACCAGTCTGAAATACTGAAACTGTCTCAAAATAGAAAAAAAAAACAAGTAAGGTAGAGGAGTCTCCGGGCAGCGGGATCCATCAAATGCTCACCTTGGAAACTATGCAAGCCAAGCCTTGGGATCACTCACGAGGTGCGGAGGTGGAACCTGCTACAAACTCTGCACTCAAAAAAAGAGTACAACAAGGTAGTATCAATATAAACACCATATACCGGTAGGTATCATAGGCCGACAACAATTAGATCACATATATATATATATAAGAGAAACTGAAAGATAGGCATACTAGCAATCAAGTACAAATCACAACACAATCCAAGATCTGAACAACACACGTGATATAAATGCCATAACAGAATCAATAATATAGATGAATGAAGTAAATGAGTGCACATCCAATGCAATGAGATGCACTGGCCAACTGTCTGTCTCCATACACACATGCTACGGATGGATATCCTCCACGTCTCGATAGTCATGACCCATGGGGGACCCGTGAAGTCCATGTACCAGTCACTTCGCACACAGCCCAGAGATGACTTCCACAACACTAGCCACTTTGCACATAGCCGAGAGATGACTTCCATATCAAATATGTCCACAATCTCGGATCTTCCTTTCTCACTTATCATCACCAGTACCAGTCACACTCCGTATCAATGAATCATGCAAATGTGTATGAATGTCATGCGTGATATCAATATCGAGTATAAATCATAGTCAAAATCTCATTCGTGCATCTACATGAGCACATATCACAATACCAATTCTAGATCATTGTTCTTTCCTTTATCGATGATAAGTGACAAAAGAAGTGAGAGATGAATGCATCACAAACACAACATAATAAATGGGCAACAAGCCCAACACCTCACACGTGGCAACAAGCCAAATCACAATAAACAAGGCGACAAGCCCACAAAGTCATCAACGATACCAACCTAAGAGTATCCATCCCAACTTCATACCCGAAGGCTTAACATGATTTCTCCATCAATCACTAACTTCTACATATGTTTCGCTAATCGAAGTTTAACCGTAAGGTAAGCCTTAACCTATCTCGATGCCGAGCTGGTGCCACAAACCGTCAAATGTGAGCGTTGCCCTTCCAAAGAGCCTCCGAATACTCAAAGTCTAGTCATTATCGAAATCAAAGTTAGAAACGAGGATTAACGGTACCATATTGCTATGTACATTCGTTCGAATCGAAAATCAACTATAGAAAAGAGGGAAATCGGACCCACAAAGGTAAAAGGGAATTACAAAAGTGGAATTGACACCCCAATGTTCTAGAAGTTCAATTCTACTCTCCAATTTCTAATTAAGCTCAATTATCGATCAATTACATCATTCATGTCACGCCCGAACACAGGCTCGGACGTAACACGGTACCGGTGCTCCCGATCGTACGTGACCGAGCGAACCAAGCTCGGCCGGGCCGAATCAACATGTGATATCAAAACATAACTGAATGTGGAAACAACAAAACACATGCTGATATACTAAAGGTCTGACTGAAATCATAATGCGGAAATACTTAGACAATGCGAAATATCTGAACGTAGCCAACATGGCTTAAACCAAAACAATCGAATAACCGCCAACAAGGCTAACATAATAAATATCTCGATCGTCCGAACCGTGTTTATGAAGCCTCTAATGAATACAAAAAGGTAAATGTCTAGAAAGGCGAAATAACTAGATGACCGATATCGCCCCGAAGGAATTTGGGGCTCACCACGTAGCCGATACGAACACTCCTAAGTAGCCGGATCGTCAACTCAGTATGTCATTACCGCATCGCGAGATGCGAGTGCCCCAAGCAATAAAAGGGACATCAACACATTTGAATTGTACTTGGTATGTAAAAAAGCAACCGAAGCAATAAAATACCGAAACCGAAATCGATAATCTAATCGTAATAGCAAGGAAGTAGAGATATGAATACTCCCCGCTCGTATCTCGAATCATCCGTATTATCCGTGTTTGTATATGTGGGGCCTCGGCCCAATAATAAATGCACGCTATGGCCTCGGCCTAGTAGTGCGTCGGTCAATGGCCTCGGCCATGTATACGTATACACAAGATCGCGCGTGCCTTCGGGCAAAATCACATATGTATAATTATGGTTAATTAATAAGGACCGAGACCATAACAACAATGAACAATGTTTGAGGCCGAAATAGACATATTGGACTGAATTGAAAACACTGATTGTTTCTGAGCATACTGAATTTCTAGACCGAGACTCATGTGGTAACAATACATAAGTCTATAAAGATTATGTGCTGAGTTCATGATATTCAAATTGACAACCATGAATGAATTACCAGAATCGCAACCCTAGAAGATAACGGCTTCTACATCATATCATGAAACTAGGGCTAAACTATATTCCGAGTCAAATTACCGACAAGTATGAAGAATGAGGCGTAGGAGAATCATGAACATTCCCTAAGGTAGATAGTTAGCCTCACATACCTTAATTCCAGCCTTTGAGCGTAATACAATGTTCGTCACCCCTTTCAACTTTGATCTATATCAATACAAGTCAAAGGGATTCTATATTAGCAATAATATTCATGCTTTGGTCATCTAAGCATTTTATCAAACACTTGGTGGGCATGAAGCTCCACAACCTTCATTAATGGTGTTTTCTTCACCCAATCCCCATTCTATTACTTCTAGCCGATTCTACAATCTTAATTAGGTGTAATTAACATCATTCTCCATCACCCATATGATTATAACAATCTCAAGTCAACAATCCAAAACCCTACTATAGTTCGTGTAATTCTCTTTACTAAACCCATTTACTATTCTCCCAAGAACTCATCAATTCACTATTATGAATGATTAGAGTGTAGAAGCATTACCTTTTTGACGTTCAATCCTCTTGAATTTGGGTTCTAGGGTTTTCACATCCAACAATAATGTTCCAATCACAACTCTATGGATTAGAAGGGTTTACTCAAGTTAGAAAGAGATTAGGGACTTGAATTCAATCTAGAATCATGATAAAACTTACCTTGGTGGGTTCTTGAGACTTGGGACTTGTTCCCTCTGACTTTAGGGTGATTTTTCGTGACTAGGGATGTTAGGGAAATAAACCCCAAGCTTAAATATAACTTAAAACGCGAAATCCAACTTTTGACCCGAAATCGACCTGTTTCGCGATGGGTCCGCGATGCGGGTGAATCGCGCAACATTCTGCAGGTAACTACTCAGAGTTGCGCGATCAGCCCGCGAAGCGGGGCCATCGCACGCGCCCTCACGCGCCCCGAGAAGCGGTGTATGTCGGTTTTGTGCAGTGTTCGGTAAAATAGGCATAACTTCTTGTACATAGCTCTGTTCAAGGCCCATAATATACCGTTGGAAAGCTATTTCAAAGGGCTACAACTTTCATGTTTTAAGTTTCCTCAAATTCCCAACGATTTTCACGAAATTCGACCGGAAGGCGGACGTATCAAAAACTTAGCCGATTCTATAGACTTTTAAACGCCTTACTATTAGCCATATTGAGACGATCATATCTCCTTGCTCCGATCTCTGATTGGCCTGGTCCTTATATCGTTACGAAGCTATTTTTATGTACTACAACTTTCATTGAGGGTACTTTCCCAAATTCCCAACTAATCAAAGAGTTATCACTGCCCGAAGTAGGCCTATCAACCATTTTCGCAAAACGTTCAAACCTTCAATTTTTCCACTAAAACTCTAATGATATGAGTCTAACCTTAGTTCTTAGATATGGGGTGTAACATTATCTCCCCCTTGGGATCATTCGTCCTCGAATGATGGTCTTGGTTATAATCGCGGCTAATTCTGAGACTCTATGGGAGTTTGGTAGCGTTTATTCTGTAACTAAGATACCTAAAACTAACTGACTGAGCCACGTGATCACTGAACTGACTGAATGAATACATGATTACTGAACTGAATGTCTACTGAACTGTCTGAATACTGAAAACATGGAGATTATACTATAAGGATCTAAATGAAAAGGTTAGTTACCTTCAAAGATTTTCTCGCTTGCTCTCCAAAGAGATAGGGATATCTGGACTTCATGTCCTCTTCGGCCTCCCACATAGCCTCTTCGACTTTCTGATTTCTCCATAGTACTTTCACTGAAGCAATCTCTTTAGTTCTCCATTTGCAGATTTGACGATCAAGAATAGCCACTGGGATCTTTTCATAAGACAGGCTATCTTTAACCCCTATGACTTCTGTAGGAACAACTAGAGACGGGTCTCCCATGAACTTCTTCAGCATAGATACATGAAATACTGGGTGTACAAAGCACCAAATTTTGTGGCAATTCTAACTCATAAGCCACTTGCCCGATCCTTTGCGGGATTCTATATGGCCCAATATAGCGGGGGCTAAGCTTCCCCTTCTTCCCAAATCTCATAACGCCTTTCATAGGCGAAACTTTCAGAAACACCCAATCATTAACTTGGAACTCCAAGTCTCTACACCGCATGTCCGAATAGGACTTTTGGCGACTCTGAGCCGTCTTCAAACGCTCTTGAATTAACTTGATTTTCTCCATAGCCTGATAGACCAAATCTGGTCCTAATAACTCTGCTTCCCCAACTTTAAACTAATCAATCGGTGATTTACACCTTCGCTCAAAAGGGTTTCAAACGGTGCCATCCCAATTACCTTGAAATCAAGGACACAAGCTTACTGAACTGAATGAATACAAGATTACTAAACTGCTGAGATACTAAACTGAATGTCTATTGAACTGACTGAAGACTGGGCTGACTGAATACTGAGCTAACTGAATATTGGATTAACTGAATAACATTAACTGAATACTGAGCTGATTGAATACTGGATTAACTGAATACTGGTCTGGCATGAATACGTGAGTACTGGACTGATATCTGGGTACTAAGCTGACATAAATATCTGAGTATTGAACTAACATGAATATTATAACATAAGATCTGAATAGCGTATCTGTCTGACCATTTGTCTGAGGATGAAAAGCTGTGCTAAGGTTCACCTTGGTACCCAATCCTTTCTGAAAGGATTTTCAGAAGTTCGCTGTGAACTGAGCACCATAATCTGAAATAATGGACACTAGAGTCCCATACAATCTGACAATTTCATTAACATATGACTTGGTATAATCTTCTCGTTTAATCACCCAAATCGTGGTCTTAAAAGGCAAGAAGTGCGCCGACTGCGTAAGTCTGTCCACAATCACCCAAATTAAATCATGCCTCCTAACTGAATGAGGTAGACCTAGAATGGTGAGCTTCTGACATAATTAGCTCTCTGAGTCCATCTACATCTGGAACGCATAATCTGCCTCGGTATCTCAAGGTACCATTATCTCCCCCTTGTTCAAAAGCTAAGGCTTTATGTTTGTGAATCCCCTCTTTCATCTGCAGCAAGTAGGAATCACCAAACTGCTTCTCTCTAACTTCGATGACTAAGGAGGAATAAGCCATGTTCTGGGCAACAACTCCACCCACTTCGGAGTCCGAAAGTCGAATTCCTAGCTTGGATAAGCGGTGAACTTCTTTCACCATAGTTCTCTTGTCTGCCTAAATCATGAGTTGTACTTCCCATACTTGATTTCCTTTTTTTCTGAGATACTTCCTAAAATACTCATAGTACTGTTGTGCGCTAAGTCTATGACTAGCACCCTAAAGATTAGAGTCTCGTGCAATGGCACTACCCTTGTGACACATAACTGGGCATGATCTTATAGCTTTTCTGTGATCACCTAATCGATAGTAATTGAACTTGACACGATTCGTTCGACGATCATTCTACTCACTTCGGGTTTCCTCTAAGTTGAGGCATATTCCTTATGGAGACTATCTCATTATGCCAACCTAACTGAAATGAGGTTCTTCATATCTCGTACTAACCCTTCGGGTCTTCAATTATCTCACTGGACTTACTGGCGATTTATGCATCTCCCCTTAGACCAAGGCTAACGTCTTATACTTACAAATTCTTCTCTTTTGATGGGATCCAATTAACATTCCTTATCTTCTGTAATTCCTTTGTACTGTGCAACACTGGCGACTCTTTTTTTTGTTTTGTTTTGTTTTGTTTTGTTTTTTTTTTACTCACTTCTGAGCAATTTCTCATTGGGAAAAACTAAATTACTTATATGAACGGGTTGCTACTGTATTCATAACTAGCATACTCCATCTTAACGACTTAACTCTGCTCACACTGTAAATCTTAGGACAACCTCTTTTGACAACTCTTAAAGGCTATTCTTCTGTAGTTTGCTCTCTTACGGCTTAGCTGATTTCTTTTTCCACTAATCACTCTACTCTGAACTTAACTTAAGCCTTTGGTTTCTAACACACATTCGGATGTATCCGAACTGTCACCCACTTAAGGTGTTCATCTGAATAAGGAAATCAAATCATATTTCTAATAGTTCTGCTGAAATTGCTAATGCATTGTATCTACTCAAAACTTACTTACTATTTTTCTGTTAATCACCTGCTAGCTTCATATTTTCTTATTTTGCTCTGAATAACCTAAGTTATTTCTAACTCTCCCTCATCATCTGACGCTATTCTATGGTTGTATACTATCTTTTCTGAACTATGGATCACACTTAACAAACCTTTATCTATCTTATACGAAAGATTGGAACAACTAAACCCAAACTTTCTATACACTTCAAAATCGTATCAGACTATACACATCTGGGATAAACACTTACTCACATAGCTTAAGAGAGAACTGTCACATCTCCTTATCTCATAATAATAATTACTTCTTATAGTAACTTACAACCATCGTACTCTCTAACTCTGATCTGACTAACTTAAACAAACTAAAATCATTCCCGAAAATTTAATATCATCTGCTCATGGTTATTATTTCATACATACCTCTTTTCTTAACAGGCATAGTTCGTACGAAAATTTCATCTGTGGTGATAACTGGGGATGCCTCTTTATCCTGACGACCTGCTGAAGCTTCCAAGCAGTCTTCACTGAGAACTGAAATACCAGGCTTAGCTGTATTATATCCTGACCGGGCTTGAGAATTAAAAGGAGCCACTGAAACACATATCAAGTCCCCAAACGATACACCCCTTGGTGTCTCCTATAACACTTATTACACATAAGATTCTGAAAACTTCTGTGGCTCACACTGGTATGTCACGTAGAGGCTGGTGCTCTTAAACTCTGTTTCTAGCTTAACTGAACTTTTTGATTTTATCTAGACCTCGAGACTAGTGTACTAGCTGCCGGATGGAGTGGGTCCCGATAGCTTCCGTAGAAAACCGCCCCCCACCTCCTTGAGATCCTCCATGATTTACGTTTCCTGCAGACTTAGCTCCTTTTCTAATTTCTCTGATATCCTCTCCCTGTTGCATCCCATTTTCCTTTCTCAAGAACATCATTATTATTCAACTTCCCATTCATTATACAACACCCTTTCTCGGCAACTTACACTTTATTCACCTTTCAATAACACCTCAAGTCTCATTCGTTACCAGTAAGTACTTCACAATTGTACCCATATGGGTAATCATCCTCAGTTGGACCTTGAATTCCCTGCTCGTCACATGCACATTCGAAATGTACGTAATTTGATAGGAAAAGAAGGTTACATATTGCCCTAAGCTTCATGGCATGATCTAGAGTAGAACGAAATAAGACAAATCCTGAAAGTCTTGGTGGTCAATCTGTTATATGTGTGGGGCCCTCACACATATAAAAGAGACCCCACTGGACACGGCTTCATAGACTCCCTAAGACACTTGAACCTAGTGCTCTGATACCAAGCTTTGTCACGCCCCAAACCTGGGCCTGGACGTAACACGGCACCCGGTGCCTGACTGCATGTGACCGAGCGAACCAACTGGCTGGCTGAATCAACATGTGATATCAAAACATAACTGAATGTGGAAACAACAAAACACATGCTGATATACTAAAGGTCTGACTGAAATCATAATGCGGAAATACTTAGACAATCTGAAATATCTGAACGTAGCCAACATGGCTTAAACCAAAACAACTGAATAACTGCCAACAAGGCTAACATAATAAATATCTGACTGTCTCGAATCGTGTGTCTATGAAGCCTCTAAGAATACAAAAATAGAGCTCGTCTATAAACCGAAATAACTAGATAGACCGACAATCGCCCGAAGGAATTTGGGGCTCACCAAAGAGGCGATACGTGCACTCCTAAATAGCCGAGTCGTCAACCTCGTATATCGTTACCTCGCATCGCGAGATGCAGCCCCCAAGCAATAAAAGGGACATCGGCACATTTGAATTGTACCGGTATGTAAAGCAACCGAAGCAATAAAATACCGAAATCGAAATCGATAATCGATAATCGTAATCGAATCGTAATAGCAAGGAAGTAGAGATATGAATACTCCCCGCTCGTATCCGAATCATCCGTATTATCCGTGTTTGTATATGTGGGGCCTCGGCCCAATAATAAATGCACGCTATGGCCTCGGCCTAGTAGTGCGTCCAATGGCCTCGGCCATGTATACGTATACACAAGATCGTGCTTTGCCCTCGGGCAAAATCACATATGTATAATTATGGTTAATTAATAAGATCGAGACCATAATAACAATGAACAATGCTTTGAATCGAAATAGACATGCTGGATCGAATTGAAAACACCGATCGTTTTTCGAGCATACCGAATTTCTAGATCGAGACTCATGTGGTAACAATACATAAGTCTATAAAGATTACGTGCCGAGTTCATGATATTCAAATTGACAACCATGAACGAATTATGAATCGCAACCCTAGAAGATAACGAGTTCTACAACATATCATAAAACTAGGGCTAAACTATATTCTGAGTCAAATTACTAACAAGTATGAAGAATGAGGCGTAGGAGAATCATGAACATTCCCTAACGTAGATAGTTAGCCTCACATACCTTAATTCCAGCCTTTGAGCGTAATACAATGTTCGTCACCCCTTTCAACTTTGATCTATATCAATACAAGTCAAAGGGATTCTATATTAGCAATAATATTCATGCTTTGGTCATCTAAGCATTTTATCAAACACTTGGTGGGCATGAAGCTCCACAACCTTCATTAATGGTGTTTTCTTCAC
This sequence comes from Lycium ferocissimum, assembly GCF_029784015.1. Taxonomy (NCBI): domain Eukaryota; kingdom Viridiplantae; phylum Streptophyta; class Magnoliopsida; order Solanales; family Solanaceae; genus Lycium; species Lycium ferocissimum. The sequence continues at coordinate 28,771,758 of NC_081344.1, forward strand.
CCAATCCCCATTCTATTACTTCTAGCTGATTCTACAATCTCAATTAGGTGTAATTAACATCATTCTCCATCACCCATATGATTATAACAATCTCAAGTCAACAATCCAAAACCCTACTATAGTTCGTGTAATTCTCTTTACTAAACCCATTTACTATTCTCCCAAGAACTCATCAATTCACTATTATGAATGATTAGAGTGTAGAAGCATTACCTTTTTGACGTTCAATCCTCTTGAATTTGGGTTCTAGGGTTTCCACATCCAACAATAATGTTCCAATCACAACTCTATGGATTAGAAGGGTTTACTCAAGTTAGAAAGAGATTAGGGACTTGAATTCAATCTAGAATCATGATAAAACTTACCTTGGAGGGTTCTTGAGGCTTGGGACTTGTTCCCTCTGACTTTAGGGTGATTTTTCGTGACTAGGGATGTTAGGGAAATAAACCCCAAGCTTAAATATAACTTAAAACGCGAAATCCAACTTTTGACCCGAAATCGACCTGTTTCGCGATGGGTCCGCGATGCGGGTGAATCGCGCAACATTCTGCAGGTAACTACTCAGAGTTGCGCGATCGGCCCGCGAAGCGGGGCCATCGCACGCGCTCTCACGCGCCCTCACGCGCCCCGAGAAGCGGTGTGTGTCGGTTTTGTGCAGTGTTCGGTAAAATAGGCATAACTTCTTGTACATAGCTCTGTTCAAGGCCCATAATATACCGTTGGAAAGCTATTTCAAAGGGCTACAACTTTCATGTTTTAAGTTTCCTCAAATTCCCAACGGATTTTCACGAAATTCGACTGGAAGGCAGACGTATCAAAAACTTAGCCGATTCTATAGACTTTTAAACGCCTTACTATTAGCCATATTGAGACGATCATATCTCCTTGCTCCGATCTCTGATTGGCCTGGTCCTTATATCGTTAGAAAGCTATTTTTATGTACTACAACTTTCATTGAGGGTACTTTCCCAAATTCCCAACTAATCAAAGAGTTATCACTGCCCGAAGTATCAACCATTTTCGCAAAACGTTCAAACCTTCAATTTTTCCACTAAAACTCTAAATACGTTCTAACCTTCAGTTTTTCCACTAAAACTCAAATGAAACCCCCAATTTAGAAACTTCATGCTTAGATTAGCTAAATCCATCGATTAGACTCACATTCATAGCCCAAGATTCAAATATTAAACTTAAGGTTAAGACTCATCTTCTCCAACTAGCTTTTCTAGATTCCACCATAGATTTCTAGCTCAGGAAGGTAAGTAAACAAGAACAAGGTGAGGGAGATTTATCCCAAGATGAATCAACTCTGAATACACTTCAAATCGCCCTTGAGTAACTTGAAGAATTAATTTTGGGAATGAGAAAAGAATGATTCGAATTAGGACATTTAATGATTCTGATTCGGCGATTCTCGCTTCAGCGGAAGAGGGTCCGCCCTCGCGATCTCACCCCGGCGGAGGACCATCCGCTGAGGCGAATCTCATTAAACAGATAGGCATTCGCGCTTGTGGACCAAGACTCGCTGAGGCGGGTTCGTTGGGGCGAGGCACCAGAATCAGCAGAATTCTGGTTTGTTACCAAGTTTCACCCTAAATCCCGACATCCACCCGAGACCTCCCAGATACAAAACAGATATGCACACATACATAAAAACACGCTACGAACTCACTGGTGGCCTCAGAATTCCCAACGGAGGTTTATTTGATCGGGTCAACCCCCAAACAGCTAAAACCAACTTTCCAACCATAGGTACAAAATGCTCCCGAATGCCTTGGGAACCGAACTGAATACCCCACCAAGTCATAATTGACCTTTCAGACCTCACGGAATCGATAGACTTCTGAAAAAGGTCCGTTTACCCAAAAGTCAACTATTGGTCAAAGGATTTTCAGTTTAAGACTCTAATTCTCATAAGTCACAACAAAACTCGCCCGATTACCTCGGGAACCGTGTCGTCCATCCCCGCAGGTCAAAATCATACTAACGGGGCTTGGAGAAGAGACAACGGGAGTAAACAGATCAAAAATGCAATAAGGGCCGTTTCAATAACGCACAAAATTCGTCGTGGCATCCAAAGCTTCAATTCTAAGCAGAAAAATCCAAGAAAGAGGCATCTCTCGAATTTACATATGCTTTAATTAGAATTCATTCATTACCACAAAAAAAAGTTGTAACATTTCAAGGTTTACATTTTTTCTCGTTTAAATTTTGAATCCGTTTCTAGACGTGCACTATATATATCTTCTTCGTGGCAGTCACTTTCAATAAACCTCAGGAATTCTTTGAAGAACGGGACGCCATGAGTATTGTTGACGCTGAATACGATGATCAAAGCTTTCTTCCGTCGAATTAATCAACATTGCAGACAACACTTGGTCTACCGTCACACCCTTCATCTGCATGTCCACTTTTCCTACCATTTCCTCCAGCTCCTTTTTTGTTATTCTGATTTTCATCCCTCTCTTACTATTCAAAGATGATGATGAAAATGACGAGAAATTATTTGTATTAGTAGTGTTTATCCACAAGAGTCTTTCTTTCTCTGCATCTAAACCTGTCACTGGTGCCACTGATTCCAAATCATGTCTCAAACAATTTCCCATCTTCACTTCCCACAATTGTTTTTTGCTCCCAATATGAAAAATATTAGGCAACTAAAGCATCTAAATAAACACTTGTATGTATACAAATATGTTTGCAATTGAAGAGGTGCTTCTATACTTATATAGCTAGCCACCAAGTTGTCTGGGGTGTGGCTTTTTGGGGGATTAGCGAAGGTGGTGGGAAGGTTTCAGAGTGGAAAATTCTATTTTTAGCCACCATTAGTTGACTAATTGATTCGATCTCTTTCTTTCTTTTTGTTTCTATTGCTTTTGACTATAAAGGTGTTCTGGAAGTTTGAAACTTTGAAGATAATAAAAGAAATTGGAATCTGCTTTATGTCCACCAATTTTTGGTTAAATTGTTAATTTATTCAGCCTTCTAGAACTGTGCTTAATTTTCCTATCCAATTTTGTTATATCGTAATTAATTATTCAGGCTTAACCAGCTACTCATGTCTCTCCTGCCACGTGTTCCCATTTGACCTAAGACCTATGTTGCTCGGATTCTAAAAAATACTGCCGCCTCCGTGTCAGATCCTCTAAAAATGCACTACTTTTAGATGATTCAACACGCACCTACCGGCATTTTTAAAGAGTCCGAACAACATGTACCTAACACATACGTTTAGCAATTGGATGTAGAGGTGAAGTCAGAATTTTTAGTTTATATGCCATTCAGGACTATAATATTTTTTGCCTACTGGTTTCCGAATAGGTTACTTGTACATGTTTAATAAACTTTTCAATATAAATATAGAGATTAAGTCAAAGCTATGGAGTGTTGCCGAAGTCGTATCATGGATGGATGGGCCCCTTTCAGAGACTTTCCCCAATGTTTCCAGATGACTGCTCAAAGAAGAAACCTTCTGGCAGCCATTTTCTCTTCTAGTTTCGATTTTATTTGACTTAACACAACACTTAAACTTTTGTCCTGGATCAAAATTATGCATCTGCTACATTAGAGATTACATTTTCCCCACTTTATTACGATCAGCTTCTTCCTTTATTGTTTGGGGATGAGCACATTATATTCCAAAGCTGTGGCCCATGGTTTTCATTGGTTGGAGACATTTGACATGTTTGACTATAGTAAACTTGTACATCCTTGCTCACAGAATAGAGGAGACAACAGAAAATCAAAATTAAAATTGGCTTCTGTACTTGTACGATACGACTACAAAAAGAATTGAGTTTGATCTCCACTTATTATGTTAAATATTTGACAAATTATTACAGGCATCCAACGGCAGAGCATTTCTTGTCATTCTGTTTTCCCCCTTATGTTACTAGGTACAATACCTTAGGTGTTTCTATTTTTATTTAAATAATAGGGATATGGGTTTTGGTTTTCTTTCAAGCGTTGCAATTTAGATATTGTAAGCAGGATCATAGAGTTGCAGCCTACTTATTATTTAGGATCAGATTGAGGCATTTTTCGGCATTTTTATGTTCTTTATATGCATATAGTTAAGTTATTTTTTAATTATAGATGTTAGTTTTATGATTTTAATAAATTAAAGTTAGATGCCCATTCGCGAAACGAATCCTATTGATATTAAAATCTACACATATCATTCTGACTTTAATAAATTAAAAGCTACATTTTATATTGAGCAAAATTTAGAACAAAATCTCACTAGATTTTGAGACGGGAAATTACCACCCCTTTTGCCGAAAGCTAAAAAAAAAAAAAAAAAAAAAAAAAAAAAAAAAAAAGAGGCTCCTCTGTAACATTTTTACCATCTCATTGCTACCTCTTAAAGATTTCAATGAGTTCCATATAAAGACAGTGGAGCCATGAATTATAGTAGAGGGATTCAAAAAATGTTTTGAATGTAATATTTACAATCTGTTAAGGAAATATATTAAAGAGTTATTTTTTCTTTTCAGTGTACTTATCAGTGAGTGGTCGAAAATTTAGAAATCCTGTCTGTGCAAAACATACTTAGACTTGGAAATATCATTGTCTCCTAAGACCATATTAACATGAAATTAACATACTTGTACACCAAAGGTCCAAAACCATTTGATAGGAGAGAATCAATTAAGCATTCGGGATTAGATATTGTAACTGTTCCTTTTTAATTTTTTTTTATTAACATATTGCAACTCTTCTTAAACCAATATTCTTTCGTTACGCATCTTCTACTTTCATTATTTTCTTTCATTTTATGCTTAAAATTGGTGGTTCAGAATGTAGGGTCTTATTTGTCATTCCATTTTCTGCTAATTAGACGAAATGGCTTTGCAGTTTGGATACTACCTCTTTCTTTTGTCTTACAGGTCGACATACAACATTTGCCATGCAAATAAACAAACAGTATCTTATAAATCTCAAAGGACTGGAGCCGGAGACAGAGGCGAATCCAGGATTTTAAGAGGATGAGTTAAAAATGCATTTAGTAGGGTTTGATCCTACAACCATAAGGGAATAAACCCAAAACTTAACCAGTGCTCCACTTGATTTAGTTTGACCATGTGTTCCTTTAGTTAATATTAGATATATTTTAAAAATTATATACATAATATACTGAGTTTAATCGAGTTATCATGGGTCCACGTGGTCCATTTTTTATATGTAAATTCGCCCCTGGCTGGAGATACTGAGAAATTTCCGGACATACTGAGAAATTTAAGGAGGAGAAAATGCGAAAATGATAATAAAATAAAAGGAATTGGTATTGATTATAGAGAATTGAAACTAGTACATGTCTATCTTGGAAATGGTTTGATATGTTACTATACATATCACCTCTTGTTGGTGATGGATAGTTGTATATACCCGGTAGTGGCTCCTCTCCAGTACTTAATCCCTCCATTTCCCTATTCAATTTATTACACGCGTCCCTTAAAAAATGGATGGTTCAGATTAGTTCGCTAAACCCAAGCAGTTTAACCATAGTCAATAACTATACATCTCTTCTCCGTCAGAATGCCCCTTTCTCCAGACTTGGAGTAATTTTAGATCAAACAAAGGAAGCAGCAGACAAGCATCAGATTACAAAATTTTGCAGATTCAAGAGCGAAGAAGAAAAAGTAGAACAATTGATCCTATAAATGTTTCTCCCATTTAATAGACTAGAATGAAAAAAATAGGTTTTTTGGAAAAAAAAAAAAAAGGAAAAGGAAAAAATGAAGACGTGTTAGTTCATATGGTGATACTCATCATTAGAAGCTGATTAAATCCTCCCTAAGTAGTAAATGGAAACCTAAGGATCTACATCAAACCCAGCTGATATACTATTTAATATCCCAAATTAGCTTCAATTTGATACACCTGCATAGGTTAAAGCTAATGCTTTCGGCCCTCTGTAAAGGCTAGGTTTTTTCATGGGTTGTGCCATTAACGATTATGGAGGACCATCGACTTCATTCATCTGACCTATTGATCTGCCATGGAAGCAACTTCAGTATCAAATTTCAGAAAATCGTCATCTTGCCATACCCACTTGTTGGAAGAAGGTGCTACTTCCGGTTTCACTTGGTGTTGGAACTTTAAATGTGCAATTCTTGACAGACATCTAAAGGAGAAAAGAGGTAAATTACATGTTAACTGGGATTAAAATGTTGGGGTTTAGCAAACTAATCTGAACCGTTAATTTGCTATGTGAACACGTGTAATAAATTTGATATGCAACTAGGGGTGGGCATAAATACCGAAAACCGAAAAATCGGACCGAATCGAATTAATTCGGTTTTTCGCTTTCGGTATTTCGGTTCGGTTTTCGGTTTTTTTTAATAACAATTTCGGTGTTCGATTCCGGTTTACCTGTTCTTCGGTTTTTTGGTTAAACTGAAGTTTTTTTTTTTTTTTTTTTTTTTTTTGAAAATTTACTACATGAATACAATTTTTTTGGGGAAAAAAACATAAGTAGACAATAATATTATAATATTTACATACTCTTAGCAACTAAATGTTATTAAACATTACATGACAAGTTAAATGTTTTATAGTAATTCAAATTGCTATATAAAGGAAACCCTTCGTACGTGAATAACTCCAATACCTATTTGTTGTACGTATATAAGCTAACTTTATACAATTTCGTACTTCCTCCTTATTACGAAGATTTTTTTCAGTTTTTTTCTTACCTTTTCTACTTCCTCCTTATTCTCAACTTCTTTCATTGTTTCATAAAAAATAAAATCTCGGTTTTCATTTAACACTACGGATATTGAATACAAGTATACTAATAATTTGAGTGTTGATTTTTATTATATATTGTATAATAAAAATGTTATACATAGAATAATATTCATATAATTTATTTCACCTATTATAATAAATTAGATATAACTCACATAATTTGATTATACACTATATAAAATTTTATATACCTCGTATGATTTTATTATACGTTGTATAATACATTATATTTTGTATATAGAAGATATTATCTTGTATGTGTGGATGATCACTATGGTTGGATTCTAAAGTCATCAAACCTTCAAACATTTAGTTTAGCGTAAACCTCCGTAACTCGAAGCAATCAAGAAGGAAAAATGGAAATAAATGGAGAGATGTGTAATTGCTAAAAAAAACCGAATTAAAAAATCGAAACCGAACCGAACTAATTCGGTGTGGTGTTCGGTGTCCACTTTCAAAAAATCGAAACCGAAAAATCGAACCGAACTTTGAAAAAACCGAACCGAAAAACCGAACGCCCACCCCTATATGCAACCGGATGAAATGGAGAGATGAGTACTGAAGGGGAGCCCAGTCCTATATACTCGAGTACCGAGCACACCCTACACTCCAAATGACTAGACAAATGCATCCGTTATCTATATATATAACTTAAATCTTTATAAGTACAAGATACGATACACACCACCCATTCTTTTGCTTTCGGACACAACAAAAATCAACCTTCTTGATATGGGACCTTAATCCCTAGTCTCAAAAGTTCTCCTCCTGTTATGGTGTTTACTAGTCATCAAAATGGGCTTGGCCCTTGAGGCCAGCCCAACCCAGCCTGCTATTGGGGTAGGATTGGATTATGTTTGTGTAAGCCCATTAGAAACTGATGCTTATAAATCCAGCTCAAGTCAGCCCGCTGGTCCTTGAGGCTAGATCGAAGCGGGGCAAGAAAAAAAATTATAAGAAAATTGTGTAAAAAGATGTAAAAACTTGAAATAGTGATTACCGAATAAGCTTTAGTATCTTACACAATATATTACTCATTTAGCATTAAATCCTAATCACCAAGTATAGAAGTTGCATTCATGATTGCCATTTAATTTAAATTTTAAATTTAAAAGAAATTTGTGAAAGAAGAAGTAAAAACTAGGAATAGTGATTATCGAACATGTCTTAGTAGTTTCTTACACAATACTTTGCTCATTTAGAGTGAAATCCTTAATACTAAAATTCCTAATCACCAATTATAAAAGTTGCATTCATCATGAAAATGTCCAAACACTTGTTGCTACTCGAAATTGGTTGCACAAATTTACCCAAATTCAAAGTGGTAGTAATATTTTTGTGAATTTAAATATTATTAGTTTTTGAAATAGTTATTTGAAAATATTTAACTAATTAAATTCACATATGAATGTATATGAAGATGAAGATATTAATTAAGACAATTTTATTAAATGAATTCAAATGTGCTTGACGGTTGGTATTGAGTATGCATAAGTTGTCATAAAATTACGTACTTCCATATAAGTAAACCAATTGACATACTTATAGGTTTCAATTTAGATTAAAAAGAAATTTTATTATTAAAAAGGATTAAAAAAAAAATGAAGGGCTAGCTTGCCCCAGCCCGCGACCCTTTTAGCGCTAGGTTGGAATGGCCTTAATTTAAGGCCCTCTCAAATGAAGGATCGGCCCGCCCTAACCCATCAAATTCCTTGACCTGTGAGGCTTGGGCTTGGCGGGCTCGTTTTGACAGCTCTAGGGTTTACTCTCTTGATATGGATCTTCGTTAGACGTTGCATTAACAATAAAGGGCAAGTTGTATATTTAGTCGGTCGGTTGAAAATAATCACACTCATTAGTCAAATATATAAAAATATACACTATTATCTCTCTCTCTCTCTCTCTCTCTCACACACACACACACACACACACATTCACATTACATATTTAGGAGTTGCCCTAAATTTCCTACTTTATTTGGATTCTATCATAATTGTGTTTTACTTCAAAAAGAATTTTGTCACGACCCAAACTGGAGGGCCATGACGGGCACCCCGGCCCTACCTACCGAGCACCCCTAAACATGCTTTCCTATCATGATCATAAACAAGAGTGGACCTCGGGGTTAACAGATGAAAATCTGCTAAATCATATAAGAGATATGCTGAAAAAGGAATGAGCCCAAGAAGACTCACTATACAACTAAGCCGGACAAAAACTATGCAAGCCGACAAGACCATCGTGAAATACTAGACAGCAAAAATGTGGGCCGAAGGGCCATATAAAGTCTAACTATACTATGACTATTTACAAGCCTCTACTGGATTATATGATGCAACAAGGTCGGGACAGGGCCCCACCATACCCATATGCATACAAAAGTATAATATACCAAAAACACAACAACAACTCCGGAATAAGAGGAGTGCTCCAATAATAGCTGAACAACAGCCTACAGCGGCAGATCGTCAACCTGTCTACCTAAACCTGTGAGCATGAAACGCAGCGCCCCCGGGAAAGGGACGTCAGTACGAACAAAATACAGAGTATATAAGGCGTGAAAGCAACATGAAAGAGACATAAAAGAACATAGGATGAAATAAATGCAACATGTATGTCTAAACTGCCTCTGTGGGCCAATGATATACATAAATATTGTGCATGCATTCATAAGGGTCATATGTATATATACGTATATAACGCATGTCAAGCCTCTGCGGGCATCCCATCGTATCGTATCAACCTCTGTGGGCATCATCATCATCATGTGACCAGCTGATCAGGCGATAATGCGTATATAACTTCGTCACCTTCCCCGTACCCCATATATAATATATAATATACACGTATATAATGCCTGAGGGGTCATAGGTGTATATATATATATATGTATATATATATATATATATATAGCGCCATGCATGAATATGATAATAATACATCCTGAATCTGTCAGAGTGACGTAAGGTCGTTATACCTCTGAACATCGTTATGAGATAGCATTTCCATTAACATGTGACTTTATGAATCTTACTGAATCTAAAGAAAGACACACTAAACATCCTTACTAGAACACGAATCAGCATAGTACATCCCTAGCTACTAAGAATAGAAATCATTAGGAGTAGTGTTACGTTTACGTTTCGTTCATACACATCATGCCTAAAAGAAGGAAAGTTAGCCTTAACATACGTCAAGTCATCCAAGCAATCCAACAACAAGCTTATCACAACTAGAGCGCCAATCTTATAACAAGGGAATGCATATACAACTTAGATGGCGCTAGTATATCACATATATCAATGATAACTCAATTCTAAAGTGAAACGGGCAGCATTTCCCCTATTTCTTAACCATCATAACACATGCAACTGCCAACAAAGACAACAACAACCTCAAATAAGCCTCTTACACTTACTTCAACAAGTATTACAAGATACACCTCAAACAATCCAATATACCCTCATATACGGTATTTACACACCTCTTCTCTACATACCTTTCTAGCAAAATCATAACAACAGGATTACAACATCAACTACTATCCAACTATAAGGAAATCATCTCAATAACACAACAACAACATGATCAAAACAATCCATAAACTCAACATGGTCTCTAATATGTATTTGAACCTCCTTTTTCACTTTCTTACTTCAATCAGGTTGTCTAACAATCAAACAATCTCAAGAACATGTAATAGTGATGAAACCTTACCTTAATCACACAAGAACAAGCTTCGGATCAAATTACTTCACATGGATGAAACCTCGAACTTCAACATCAAAGAAATACTTGAACTCTACTAACCCTAATGAGCTTTCTAGCACTCGAATCTCTTGATTCTTACTTTTTAATCCTTGATTTCACTTGGGGTTGATTACATATGTTGGAGAAGTTTCTAGAGGTGTTTGGAGTTTGAGTAAATAAGGGGAAGTGAGATAAAAATGAGGGGGTACGAAATATAACATAAAAAAAAAAATCTGGCACCGACTTAAATTTATGGTCCACTTTTACGGACCTTAAAAGTTATACAACTCATATAATTGGACTGTAAAATGCAATCAGTGGTGTACCCACACTGTAATCGATTTACGGTGGGGGTCAATCAAATATACGGTTCGTAAAAATTATATGGTCTGTATACCCAACCGTAAAACTCAACATTTTTCGAAACATATTCTCGTCGATTCGTTCAACCTTTAATCCTCCCAACTCATACTAAACATGGACTTAAACCCTCGTATGCTCAAGATGAACATGTCTAATCTCACATATTCTCAAAAGTAACTCCGCTTCCAAATCTATAGCAGCCAACTCATGAAGAAACTCGACGTACGAAAATACGGAGTGTAGCAGATCCCCCCCCCCCCCCCCCCCCCCCCCCCCCCCCCCAAAAAAAAAAAAAAACATTTGTCCTCAAATTTTAGCACTTTTAGGAGTTTACAAATTTTTTAGCATAATCTCCTCTGTAATTACACCACTACCAACCTACCATACAACCCAATAACACAGTACAATGCCACACAGGACTACAATAATTAATAACAACAATGGTCCCACACGACCAACAAGTGTAACTGACAATTAATACATACCTGAAGACGATAGTGTCGTAGCTACATCTGCTCTGGAGCTGGAAACAGGTGTGGATATCTGGATCTCATGTCTTTCTCAGCTTCCCAAGTCATCTCTTCAATATTCTTGTTCCTCCAAGGTACCTTTACTGATGCAACGTCCTTGGTCCTTAACTTACAGACCTGTCGATCTAGGATGACAATGGGAACCTCTTCATATGATAGTTGTTCTGTAACCTGGACATCATTAACGGGTACGACTCTGGAAGGATCTCCAATACACTTACGAAGCATAGACACGTGAAAGACCAGATGTACAGACTTCAAGTCTGAAGGCAGAGCTAACTCATAAGCCACTTGGCTTACTCCGCGCACAATCCTATAGGGCCCAATGTATCGAGGGCTAAGATTTCTCTTTTTACCAAATCTCATAACATCCTTTATTGGCGATACCTTCAGTAATACCCAATCGTTTATCTGAAACTCCAACTCTCGTCGTCGATTATTTGCATAGGACTTTTGGCGACTCTGGGCAGCCAATAGCCTTTCCTAAATAAGCTTAACCTTATCAACTGCCTGTTGGATCAAATCTGGTCCTATTAGCTTAGATTCACCAACCTCGAACTATTCGATAGGTGATCTGCATTTCCGTCCATGTAAGGCTTCATACAGAGCCATTTGAATGCTGGAGTGGTAGCTATTATTATATGCAACCTCGATAAGATGCAAATGATCATCCTAACTACCTTTGAAGTCTATCACACATGCACATAACATATCGTCAAGCGTCTGAATCATACGCTCAGTCCGTCCATCTGTCTGGGGATAGAATGATGTGCTAAGACTCACCTGTGTCCCCAATCCTTTCTGGAAAGATCTCCAAAAGTTAGCTGTAAACTGTGCACCTCTGTCTGAAATAATAGATACTGGAACACCATCAAGTCGTACTATCACCTTAATATATAACTTTGCATAATCCTGGGCGGAATAAGTAATCCTGACAGGTATAAAATGTGCTGACTTTGTAAGCCTATCAATAATCATCCATATCGAATCAAACTTACGCTGAGAACAGGGCAGGACTGTAATGAAATCCATATTGATCGCCTCCCATTTCTAAGTTGGAATCTTTATACTCTGTAGCAAACCACTGGGCTTCTGGTGCTCAACTTTAACCTGCTGACAATTAGGGCACTGTGCTACAAACTCAGCTATATCTTTCTTTATCCCGTCCCACCAGTAAACTTCCTTGATATCATGATACATTTTCGTTGTCCCTGGATGAATAGAATAGCGAGAATGATGAGCTTCTCCCATGATCTGGCGGTGTAACCCTGCAACATCTGGAACACACAAACTACCTCGATATTTGAGGACTCCATCTCCAGTAATCTCAAATGGTGACTTCTCCTTCTGAGGAGTTGTATCTTTATAATGGACTAGCATGGGGTCCTCGTACTGGCGCTCTTTAACCTCGACAATTAACGATGAGGTTACTGAATCCTGAATAGTAACTCCTACATCATCCGAGTCCAATAATCGAAATCCTAGGCTAGCCAACTGCTGAAGCTCATGAGCTAACTCCCATTTCTTTGGCCGCAAATAAGATAAACTACCCATGGATCTGCGGCTAAAGGCATCGGCCACTATATTTGCCTTCCCTGGATGGTATAGAATGTCAACATGTCAACATCATAATCTTTTAGAAGCTCTAACCATCGCCTCTAACGCAAATTCAACTCTTTTTGCTTGGGGATGTACTGAAGGCTCTTATGGTCTATATACATATCAACATGAACACCATATAAGTAATGCCTCCACATTTTCAATGCATGAATCACTATAGCTAACTCTAAGTTATAGGTCGGATAATTCTTCTTGTGCTTCGTCAACTGCCTCGAAGCATAAGCGATAACCTTACCATGCTGCATCAACACACAACCCAATCCAATGCCTGAAGCGTCACAATAAATAACATAGCCCTCTGGCCTCTCTGGAAGTGTCAGAACTGGCGCTAAAGTCAATCTGTCCTTCAACTCTGCTCACAAGCATTAGTCCACTAAAACTTAGCTGCTTGCTGAGTCGGCTTCGTCACTGGTGTAGAAAGGGAAGAGAAACCTTCAAAAAATCTCCTGTAAGAACCTACCAAACCCAGAAAACTACGAACCTCTGTCGATGTAGTGGGTCTAGGACAATTCTTCACGGCTTCTATGTTTTACGTATCAACCCTGATGCCCTCTTCTGAAATAATGTGCCCCAGGAAAGCCACATAGTTCAACCAGAAATCACATTTAGAGAACTTTGCATACAGTTTCCGATCCTGAAGGACTCTGAATACTGCATACAAATATTCTGCATGATCTGACTCTCATCTCTAATAGACTAGAATATCACCGATAAATACAATCACAAACTGATTTAGGAAGGGCCTAAATACGCGGTTCATCAACTCTATAAATACTGTTGGGGAGTTAGTCAAGACAAATGGTATCACACAAAACTCAAAGTGACCATATTTGGTCCTGAAAGATTTCTTCGGAATGTCTTTCTCCTTGACCCTAACTTAGTGGTATCTTGACCTTAGATCTATCTTGGAGAAACATCTGGCACCCACAACCGGTCAAATAAATCGTCAATCCTCGAGAGCGGGTACTTATTCTTTATTGTCATCTTATTCAATTGCCTGTAGTCAATACACATTCGTAATGGGACATCTTTCTTTCTTACAAACAACATAGGCGCTCCCCACGGCGATGTACTAGGTCTGATAAAACCTTTTTCAAGAAAGTCCTTCAACGACTCCTTCAACTCCCTCAACTCAGCAGATGCCATCCTTTAAGAATGAATAGATATCGACTGAGTATCTGGTAAAACATAGATAGCAAAGTCAATCTCCTACTCTGGCAGAAGTCCTGGAAGCTCGTCTGGAAACACTTCTGGCAACTCATTTACCACTGGAACAGACTGAAAAGCCGGTGATTCTGCTTCTGCGTCTTGAACTCGAACTATATGATAAATGCAACCTTTTGCGGTCATCTTCTTTGCCTTGAGATAGGAAATAAACCTACCTCTCGGCGAACCTGTATTACCTTTCCATTCCAAAGACTGGCTCTCCTGGAAACTGAAATCGGGCCATCTTTGTTCTGCAATCAATATTAGCATAACAAGAGGCCAACCAGTCCATTCCCATAATAACATCGGAATCCACCATATCTAACTCAATCAAATCAGCTACAGTGTGACGATTACAGACTATAACCATACAACCTTTGTATACTCGTCTAGCTATCACAGGATCACTACTAGGTGTAGACACCTCAAAAGGTCTAATCGACTCGGATTCTACCCCAAACTTACCAGTAATAAAAGGAGTAACATATTGCAACGTAGAACCTGGATAGATCAATGCATATACATCTGGGAGGAAACTGATAGTATACCTGTGACAACGTCAGGTAATGACTCAAGATCCCGTCGACTAGCTAATAGATAAATGCGATTCTGAGGATCGCTCGAACTGGACGCTTCACCTCTGCCTCTACCACGACTGGCTAGTGTCTGAGAAACCTACCCAGGAGGGGGAATCGATGATGAAGAACCAGCTGCAGATCTTATCGGCGGAACTACACCTCTACCACCCCTCGACGGATAATCTCGCATAATGTGTCCTGGATGACCACAGGTATAATAGACATCCGAACCCAAACGACACTGTCTACCGTGCAACTTACCACACTGAGTACATCGCGGTAGAGATGGCCTCATCTATCTAGAATCACCTCTGAACTGGGAACTAGAAGCCCTGGAACTTTACCTCGACTCAAAATAACTCGGTCTATCAAATCTCGGTCTTGGGAACTGTGAAGGCGCACTAGCCGCTGAATAAGCTGAATGCCTATAGACTTGCTGTGTATGACTACCCCGATACTCAGCAAAAGACCCAGAAGATCTAGTTCTCTTATTCTGACCCCTATCACGCTCTCGATCAACCCGCTGCTTCCTCTTCTCTAAATCCCGAGCATATGCCTAAATACGAGAGATATCTATATTCCCTTGAAGTGCGGCAAATAGTGCCAAAGAAAAGCCTCTGTGAACTCCTGCCATACTACTGGGGGTGCATTAGCTCCTAGATGACATCCATGTCTCATACCACTGGACAACAACATCTCGCAACCAGTACGAGGCCAATTCTGCTGATTCAGTGTCTAAAGCATGCATTACTCGTAATGTCCTCAGCATCTGATCTATAAAATTCTGCGAATCCTCATTTGGTTTCGATCCAAAGAATTTTAGAGGGTCCAAATTGATGAAGTATCGAACCTTGGCACTAACAACCCTATCACCATAACCAGTACCCGTACCTAAGCGCTGGGCCTGAGCGGCCACTAACTGAGTCAACAACAGAATAGCATCTCGTATCTCTTGGCCTGATGCATCATGTGGAGGAACTGGGGGGTACCGTAGCTGCAACCCCCCTGGGATCTGATGGAACGGAAGGGCTCTAAGAAAATTGAGATGAGGCCTCACTCTGGGACTCACCCTGGCCTGCGGATATTGGTGGTACCCGACTAGTACCCTCATATGTCGCAACTTTGCCTCTCTGACTGGCTGAAGCTCTCCTCGTTACAAGCATAGCTGAAATCACAATAATTTATTAGAAAAGAAATCTTGATGGTACGCCTCTATCGCACGATCTAAGATAAGAAAGAAGGACAATCTTCCTAAATGCCCTGCACCCTTCTGTTTATAAGGGTGGTGCACAACATACCATAACAAGAATCTACTAGACATGGCTTGTAGACAACCCTAGGATGGAATTGCTCTGATACCAAATTGTCACGACCCAAACTGGAGGGCCATAACATGCACCCGAACCCTACCTGCCGAGCACCCCTAAACATGCTTTCCTATCATGATCAAATACAAGAGTGGACCTCGGGGTCACCAGATGAAAATCTGCTGAATCATATAATATATGCTGAAAAAGGAATGAGCCGAAGTAGAATCACTATACAACTAAGCCGGACAAAAACTATGCAAGCCGACATGGCCATCGTGATATACTATACAACAAAATGTGGGCCGAAGGGCCATATAAAGTCTAACTACACCATGACTGTCTGCAAGCCTGTACTAGAATATATGACGTAACAAGGTCGGGATAGAGCCCCGCTATACCCATATTCACACAAAATTTTAATGTATTAAAAACACAACAACAACTCCGGAATAAGAGGAGTGCTCCAATAATAGCTGAACAGCAGCCTACAGTGGCGGATCGTCAACTTGTCTACCTGAACCTGCGAGCATGAAACACAGCTCCCCCGGGAAAGGAACGTCAGTACGAACGAAGTACTGAGTATATAAGGAATTAAAGTAACATGAAAGAGGCATAAGAGAAAATAGGATGAAATAAATGCAACCTATATGTCTGAACTGCCTCTGTGGGCCAATGATATACATAAATACTGTGCATGCATGCGTAAGAGTCATACATATATATACATATATAATTCTTGTCAAGCCTCTGTGGGCATCCTGTCGTATCGTATTGGCTTTTGTGGGCATTATCATCATCATGTGACCAGCTGATCAGATGGTAGTGTATATATAGCGCCGTCACCTTCCCCATACCCCATATATAATACATAATATAAGCGTATATAACTCCTGAGGGTTTATTTTTTTTATATATATATATATAGCCATGCATGAATATGATAATAGTACATCCTGAATCTGTCGGAGTGACGTAAGGTCGTTATACCTCTGAACATCGTTATGAGATAGCATTTCCATTAACATGTGACTCTATGAATCTTACTGAATCTGAAGAAAGACATACTGAACATCCTTACTAGAACATGAATCAGCATGGTACATCCCTCGCTACTAAGAATAGAATTCATTATGGAATAGCGTTACGTTTATGTTTCGTTCATAAGGATCATGCCTAAAAGAAGGAAAGTTAGCCTTAACATACCTCAAGTCGTCCAAGCAATCCAACAACGAGCTTATCACAACTAGAGAGCCAATTCTATAACAAGGGAATACATATACAATTTAGATGGCGCTAGTATATCACGTATATCAATGATAACTCGATTCTAAAGTGAAACGGGTAGCATTTCCCCTATTTCTTAACCATCACAACACATCCAACTGCCAACAACACAACAACAACGTCAAATAATCCTCTTATACTTACTTCAATAAGTATTACAAGATACACCTCAAACAGTTCAATATACCCTCATATACGGTATTTACACACCTCTTCTCTACATACCTTTCTAGCAAAATCATAACAACAGGATTACAACATCAACTACTTTCCAAATACAAGGAAATCATCTCAATAACACAACAACATGATCAAAACAATCCATAAACTCAACATGATCTCTAATCCGTATTTGAACTTCCTTTTTCACTTTCTTTTTCAATCAAGTTGTATAACAATCAAACAATCTCAAGAACATGTAATAGTGATGAAACCATACCTTAATCACACAAGAACAAGCTTCAGATCAAATTAATTCACATGGATGAAACCTCGAACTTCAACACCAAAGAAATACTTGAACTCTACTAACCCTAGTGAGCTTTCTAGCACTTGAATCTCTTGATTCTTACTTTTAATCCTTGATTTCACTTGGGGTTGATTACATATGTTGGAGGAGTTTCTAGAGGTGTTTGGATTTTGAGGAAATAAGGGGAAATGAGATAAAAATGAGGGAGTACGAAATATAACATAAAAAACAAATACGCAACGACTTAAATTTACGATCCACTTTTACTGACCGTAAAAATATATTGCCCTTATAATTGTACAGTAAAATTCAATCAGTGGCTCATCCCCACTATAATAAATTTACGATGGGGGTCAATCAAATGTATGGTCCGTAAAAATTATACAGTCCGTACACCCAACCGTAAAATCCAACATTTTTCGAAATATATTCTCGTCGATTCGTTCAACCTTTAATCATCTCAACTCATACTAAGCATGGACTTAATACTTCGTATGCTAAAGATGAACATGTCTAATCTCACATATCCTCGAAAATAACTGCGCTTCCGATTATACAAAGAACCAACTCATGAAGAAACTTGACGTACGAAGATACGGAGTGTAACATATTTCTTGTAGAAAAGATTTTGTTTTTTGTGGAAAAGGGCTCTACTATATCTGTGATATTTCTTGAAGGAGAAGTTTTGGACTTCTATAAATAGAAGAATTGTTCTTCTCTTACATAACACAATAACTTCCACAGTGTACTCCTTCAAGATTAGAGAGTTTTTTTTAGAGGGCAGATTATTCCATCAATAGTTTATATCTTCTTTTATATTAGTTTTCTCATACATAGGATTTACTATGCATATTTGAGTATACTTCTTTGTTATCTGATTTATCGTCGTTTAAGGAATACAATTATTATCTTTCGCATGACGCACTGATTATTTCGACCCTAACAAATGGTATCATAGCGTCCATTGATCGTAATGGGTCTGTGCATTCATTGAAGAAAAACTTTCGACCACTTTTAACCCATACCTATTTTCAACCCATTTTAACATGTGTTTATTTTTAACGCTCAGGGCTATTTTCAACCAATACCAATTTAAACCAGTTTTTAATACATACTACCTTTAACCTTATTTTTTCAACCATGACAAGCAATAGTCTCCCTTTATATGTCTCACAAACCTTCACTGATGAAAGCTATCATATTTCGTCAGTGGAGATGAAGTAAGAAAGCAATTTTGCAAGTTGTAGGTCTCTTCTGTTTGAAAAGAAAAGTTACACATTTACTTTCAACCAACGGAATAGAAAAATTGTCACTGAAAATAATTAAAGCATGTGATGGAAAAATGCAAGAAATTGAGTTCAAGAAGAAGAAGAAGAAGAAGAAAGACTCATGCTACTGATGTGTGCGAGTTAAAAAATACTCCAAAAAAAAAAAAAATCACAAGCACAAATTGCTAGAGTAGAAATTAAGGAGGAGCAACTATCCTACATTGCAACAACAGAAGCAAAGAGGAGTGCTGGATTTTGCATTTGTTACTGCTACAGTTTTCTAGAATAACTAGATGTTTAGTTATAAGAGAAGACTAACAGTTGATTTAATACAACATTCACTTTTAGTAAG
Organism: Lycium ferocissimum; assembly: GCF_029784015.1. NCBI lineage: Eukaryota > Viridiplantae > Streptophyta > Magnoliopsida > Solanales > Solanaceae > Lycium > Lycium ferocissimum. The sequence goes on from NC_081344.1 coordinate 28,791,241, forward strand.
AGTCTAATAATTTTGTTGTAGGGGGATTCTACTACTTTACTTATGTGCCTATATAAAGGTTTATGATTAATAAAATTTAGATGAGACAGTTTTCATTCATATTTTCTACCTTGTTGTTTGCATCTCTCTCCAAAAAATCATAACAATATCCCGTCTCGTCCCATTAGCTTAGTTGGAAGGGGCGGGCTTAGGGGTTCATTCCTCCTGTCTCGTCCCACTTATGTCATGGTCCTCCCTATCCTATTAAGAAACTGTCCCATCCTACTAAAATCGTCATGTCCCCCGCATTATCTACTTAAATTAAAAAAAAAAAATATTTTTGTATGTTTTGAATTTGCAATGTCATCAATTTAAGTTTGAAGCTTATTTTAAATTTGTTAAGTTACTAAATTTGTAGTCTTATATCACATTATTATATTTTAAATAACTTTTTAGTGCTTACATATCTAAATTAATATGAATTTAAAAATAGTTTAAAAAAATCCCACTAAGGCACTGACCCCTCCCGTTCCCTTAGTTAGTGGGGTGGGACGGGCTGAAGGGTTTGTCCCGCTTATTTCGGCCAGCTAACTTCCCGCTTTCCCTTGATTTGTTCCATTGAGAAATTATCTTGTCCCCGTAAAAGTGACCTGTCTCGTCTCGTTAGACAACCTTAACGACAACTAGCAACAAATGCTTCAACCCTTCATAAATAACCATAATAAACAAGTTCTAAATAGTGTATTTACTTTCTTGAAGTTTTTCCTCAAAAATCTAAAGTTAGGATTTTTGGTGTTCTTAACCATATTGATGGAAATCTAAAAATTTGTATGTTAAAATGATGTTAGAATACTTGTATATAGAGTATAATTAACTCAAAACATCATTAGAAACTTACCTTGGTTTGTACGTTGTAGAGCTCCCAAGTATCAAATCGCCACTTTTGAGCTCTCAACGTACCCTAACCTGTTTCTAAGAAAAAGAATTTGTCCCCAAACTGGTCTTTATATAGGCCTGGGCACTTTGCGCGATGGTTGTGCTTCGCATGGCCATCGCGTGGCTTGCAACAATACTATCAGCCTTCTGTAAAATCGCCATAACTTTTTGTATCGAACTCGATTTGATGAACGATTTGAACCATTGCAAACTAGCTAGACTCAAAGATCAATAATTTTAATATATAATTCACATCATAATCCTTTATATATTGGTAGTTACACTTGTTCAAAGTTAGTCCTCGAGCGTATTGTAGTTTCCAACTTAGTTTGGCCTTCGGGCTCTCCTTATACCCTAAAATAATTTTCAATACACATCGTATACTTATTTTCATGCACCGGTGATATCCTTCGTACCATTCTCTCTTGTTTACAGGCAAATTAATTTAGCACACTTGGTATCGTTTAAACCTTTCAAAATATTTTTAAGGGTGCTACACATATATAGGCTATCCCCTCATTACAAAGCACATACAACACATAAAGAATGAAATTTTTTCTCTATTAAGGTCAAAGTTTTTAACTTACCTCGAATAAGTGAGCTTTAACCCCTCAAGACCGCCTTTCCACATCTAGACGCATCCAAATGGCTCAACTCCAGCTAAGAGAAAACTTATCAGTGTCAAACAAAGTTAAGGAACTCAATCTCTTAATTTAATATTGTAGTCTAGGTCAAAGTAAAAAAAAAAAAAAAAATTCTATCTTAAAAAGTCAACCTAGATCTCGTGGTCAAATCTCAAAATAAATTATAGATCCGGGTTACCCATAACTCCAGAACTCTAAATCTATAATTAAATTTTGAATCTGAGCTCGTCTCGATGTTCGAATCCCCAAATTACATGTTCTAAATCTAGGTTCAAAATCCCCAAATTTCTCCTCTTAGATCCATGTTTATAGCGTAAAAATGCATGGGTATCCATGATATACATCACACTAGGTGTTTAGAATACTTAACCCCTCGAATTCAAGCTTCCAAAATAGTGAAGAATGAGACCAAATCCTGAAAATGGAGCTATTTATAAAGAATCACAGCTGAATCGGGACTCGGAAGCAGAGTCCTGCGTCCCAAATCGTGCACTAGTGATTGTACTACCTCCCTTCAGTAAAAAGGTCATGACTCCTTATACAAATATTCAAATGATGAATTGTTTAATCACAGGAAAGCTAGACTCAAAGGGTTACGTGCAATTTTTTGAAAAATCATCTGCAAATTCATTATTTATTGAGAGATATACTCTTGTGAAGTCAAGTCAAGCATTATTTGAACATTCTTTTCCATATAATTTTCAAAACAAGCCAAGCTATTTCTCCCCACACCTAAATATCCGTATAACCTTACAAACTACATTACAACTATATTCTCATATTTGAATGATATTATTTTCATCCGTAGCCATTGTTGACATGCAAATGATGTACCTAGCATTCATTAGCACAAATTAAAGACCTAAAAGTTTACAAAATTGTTCCAGATCATTACAAAAATAGTATTATGAGCTGATATACATGCTCAAAACTCAATTTGAAATGCAAATACTAAAAGTCGATACGGATGTTACATCTTGTTACTCTTTGTACCTTTTTATTTCTTAAAAAAATAATTTGAAAAAAAAAAAAAAAAATCACCAACGGAATATACCAAGAATAAATATCTTTTAAAAAAAAATATAAAGAAAAAAAAACAGCCATGAATAGTTATGTATTATATATTCTCATTTGATCCATGGCGGGCCTTCTACACCATTAAGAAACAAACCCACTAATTCATGCATTCCTGGCACCCAAATGAGAATTTACGGTTCACTGCTTAATGATTGAAGTATTAAACCTCACCTAATCATAGAAATGGACTTCCCAACAGTACGCTGTGTTGCCTACTTGCCTGCTAGACATAGCTTGCTGCTTTCCAGGTTTATTATTATATACTATCAAAGTGGAAGATGCATCAATCAGTACTTTCTTTTGACTGTATGTATCATGTTGGCCTCCAAGATAAGAAAAAAATTAAAAGTGAGAGACGTACTAGGTTGATATGAACTCGAAGAGACGAATTGTTTAACTTCAGTAACATTTGAGTTAAACAAGAAGACAATATTTTATCGTGTGGGAGTTGAAACAGATGAAAAAAAATCAAAACCTTGAAATTAGACTATGTTCTTTAGAAGTTGCATTCAGGGTGTGTTCGGTATAAATGAAATAAGTGATTTTCTTGCTTATTTTCTTGTATTCTGTGCATAAGCAAAAAATGTTATCCTAAAAGTATTTGTATATAATCTAGACAAATATTATGGGAGGTGGGGGGTTGGGGGTAGAGGTGTAGGGTGGTGCGGATGGAGTCTATAGGGTGGGGGTGAAAATGGGGTGTATTGGAGGGTGGGAGGACACAATCAATGTAGAATGTCACTTGTGAAACTTGTTTTCCCTAATTTCCCTATGGAAATCATTTTCCTTATTTTTAAGGAATTTTTTTTTCCTAAAGAATGTTTTCCAAAGATTCTGACCAACCGAACATGGAAAAATTGAAAAACATTTACTGAACACTCCCTCAATTTTGCTAGACCTAGTTATTGTTTCATGAGAAAGCTGAAATTTATTTTGTTTTTCTTCGGTCCAAATAAATTTGTTAACTTCATGAAAATATAATAAGCAATTCACGGCTAATTAGTAGTATGGATTTCTTAACATATAAATAACTTAAACAAGAGTGTCTATTCTTGATTGATAAAGTACGACGATATACAAGCATGACACCTAAAATGGGACCGGAAGAGTGACATTATTTAACTCCTGTGACCCATCAAATTTGCAATTTGTTTAGATTGTGTTCTAATCACTTATTAAAAAAGTCAAATTCAAGAATAGTAATACCATCAATAATAATAAATTAATACTCCATGATGAGAAGAATAATTAATTAGCGACACCAACGGAAGGACCTTCATTAAAGTAAATTAAAAGAATAATTTGGTAATGTCTATTGTCTAGCTAACGGGCATATTCGATGGTGAAGAAGGATTACGTTTTCGAATTTGCAAAGGGTTAAGATTTTCTAATGTCAATTTCTTTATTGTTATTAAGGTTTGTTAAGAGTGTCATATACGATTGATTATTCAGATTGGAATTTTTGAATACATGATTTCCTTTGATCGTTTGTTTATGTTGTCAATATCTTTTCAAAATTATATTGTTCTGGATGAGAATGATCCGTGAATAGTGGGAAAAAGAAAGGATGAAGAGTGTAGTATTTAATATGATAATAATTGAAACCCTACACCTAATAAATGGCGTAGGATAGATTTAATTGCAAATATCATACTACAGATCTAATTCCCTATGTGGTCTTTATTATTATTATTATTATTATTATTATTATTATTATTATTATTATTATTATTATTATTATTATTATTATTATTATTATTATTATTATTATTTTGGTTATATAGGGGTAGGGGAAGGGGATTACAATGGCGGGATTCGAACCCTCACCAATAAGGTGAAAGTTCAGGTAGCCAACTAACTGAGCTACTATATCCCTACCCCTATGTGGTCTCAATTCAGTGATTTCCTCTACTCTGGTAACAAAATGATCAATTTCAACAAAAATCTAGTTGGGGAAGTAATATTTTGGACCATGCTTTTTATCTACCTTGATTGTAAATAGAATTTTCTCACAGGTAATGCCGTTGGATCAAGCTCCTCTCGTTCTTGAGTTAATGACGTCTCCGTAAATGGCTGTGTAGTGTGATACATAGAACTCTTCCTATAGTAAAAAAATACAATGATACGAGGAATTAATCTTCACCTTGTTTTGGAGGAAAAAAATAGGTAAAAACACCTCTACCAGTCTGAATAGGTCCCAATTTCTACTCTTTATTCTTGACTGTAAAAATGCTAAAAATTACTTTAATTAAGGCAGGGACTTATTTAAATTATTATAACTTGTGGGACTGACTTAAACCTAACAATAAAGGTCCAATATTGGCTCCAATATCTTAACGACTTTCTCACTTCTCCCTCTCTCGTCACTCTAGGAGTACTTCCATACAAAATCCAAATTCACGTGAGTTGGGACTAAATCCGACCAACAAGAAGTAACAAAAAACCATAATTTGAAGTAAGTTCTTAAACATTCCTTTCTTCCATTGCCTTGAAAAGTATCGATTTGAAGCTTTTTACAGTTCAAGAAATATATAGGTGTGGAACCTAAATATAAAGGCGGATATAAGCATGTGGTATGTGGACAGTGCCTGACACATGGAGACAAAGAAAGCTTCCTCTTACTAGAGCCCTATCAAGGAGAAAGTGTAGGTTTTGGCAATGAAAAGATGGGAGATATGGTTGGTATTGAAAAATTGGAAGATCACCCTCTCATGCAATTGAAAAGGTGTACTATGTCAAATGTCTAAAGCATAACCTACTAAGTGTGTCACAAATGTGTGATAAAGGGAGCCAAATCCTTTTCACACCGCACTATTATAAGCTCAAAGATAGGGAAACACGTTATCATAGGAAAAAGGCACAAAAATGTTTACACAACAGACATTATGCAACCCTCCAAAAATCAAGTTGTAAGTCTTTGTGCACATGAAACTGATTCACTACTATAACACAAACGGCTTGGACGTGAAAACTTCTCACTACTTAACAAACTGATTTATAAGGAACTGGTTCTTGGATTGCCAAAATTCAGGTTCACTGAAGATAAAGTATGTGATGCATGTGCCAGAGAAAAACAAGTTAAGTCAAGATGGTCAGTACTATTCGACTTCTAGAGTTGTTACACATAGATTTATGTGGACCTATGAGGGTTCAAAGCAGAGGAGGAAAGAGATACATGTTTGTGATTGTTGATGACTACTCCAAATTCACCTGAACCCTACTTCTTGCCTCAAAAGATGAGACATTTCAATATTCTAAATATATGAAGCTTCTATGGATTTGTCAACATAAAAAAGGGAAATTTGGTGAGCTGCTTTGATCTTAATTAAAATTCTAGATCTTATGAAGTTTTGATGAGTGACAAACAATGTATAATTGACAATCCATGTTCAAGAAGGATGTACAAACATATACAAGAACCAGATCCTTAACAGATATCCTAATGAAACTGGTAATGCTAACAACAGGGATGCACAAACACTGGAAGAACCAGGTCCTTTGCGTAAAGAATTAAAGATTTTTTGGTCCATGCACGAAAAGTTATTCCACGCACAAAAAGGAATCTCTGAAGAATTAGGTTTAAGGCTTAATCTAATTCAAGAAAGAATACGAGTTCAAGACATGAAATAATTATCAATTTTGAATATATGGAAGTATCTTCGACAATAGGAGAAAACAAATGAGGCCGACGCGGATTGGAAACCAAGTCAAACTTAGGTTAGGTTTTTTGATTTCTTGAACTTATTCTATAAGGATTGGGATAATAAGAAACGATTGTTCTACTCCTATATAAAACATCACATTGATGTTGCTGAAGACACCACCAACGAGAGAGACCCCAGAGCAAATAAAGAAAGATTTATTCAGAGTGTCTTCAAGTGAGAAAGAATCAACTACAACGAACAAGAACCTGTTCCTTTCAAGATTTATTCATATAGTTCTTTGAGTTGTAATAGTCAGATTCTTTGTGCTTCAACTGTAACCTTTTACATTCATAGAGAATTTATATTAGATGTTATTTTGAGTTGTAAGGGGCTTCTTAGGCTACATAGAGTTTTGAAGAAGTTATCTATAATTAGTGAAGTATTGTAATGGGGGGAAATGTAATGTAGTTTGAGTATTAGGTTGCAAGAGTTGTAATCTTAAAACTGCTCGATTGTTTGGTGGAGTTTTGGGAAAATTCTATTGGGAATAGGTCGTGATTTTTTCATCCCTTGATCAAGGATGTTTCCACATTAAAAATCCTTATGCGATCTACTATTCTGCAATTAACTTCTTGTTTACTGCTGAAGAACCTAGTTCTTTAGTAAGTCAGATGGCAGCATAATATAACAATCATAAATGAGTATGTTAATGTTAGGTACCCTTAACTATATTGCAATTGGTGACATAATTACATGTTAACAACATGAAATTGGTGACTTGGCATAATAGTGATAATCAATGAGTAATGTTAACAATATGTTAATGAAAGAGTACTAGTGTTATCAATGATTATGTAATAATATGTTACAATATCGATGGACTCCTTAACTATCTTGCAATTGGTTACATAACTACATGTTAACAACATGAAATTGGTGACTTAGTATAATGACGATCTAAAATAATGATAATCAATGAGTAATATTAGCAATATACTAATGAAAATATTAGCAATATGTTAATGAAAGAGTAATGTTATCAATCATGAGCATGTTAGTAATATATATGTTAACTCCTTAACTATATTGTAATTGGTTATATAGCTACATGTTAACAACATAAAATTGATGACTTGACTATATTCTATATATAAACCAAGAAGGAATATGAGTATTTTGGGTTTTCGGGAATTTGGGGTTTAGGGTTGGGGTTTGGGGTTTAGACATTACTAATAGACAATGCAGGCAGTTTAGTATAAACCGACCATTTATATCTTGTGTATATATATTTTTTTATTAATATAAGAGGTTGATTATAAGGGACGAATATCTTGTTTACTCATTGTTAAATCATTACATTAATGTTAAAATTTATCAAGTTTCAATCCATACACCTGGAACGTCAGTAGATTAGATGCGTTTACTATGGACAAAATGAAAGTTAATAATAAACCAAGACATACTTTTGAAATTTCTTCTGAAAAGAGATGATCGTTGATTTAAACGGGACCCTCGCTCTTCACTTAAAGGACTGCGACATAGGCATGTTTAGGTCGTTTATTATGATCAAAAGAAAGTATATCATAGACTAAGAAACAAATTTAAGATCTGTTTTACAAAAGCATGACCGGTTATTCATAAGGTGCCTAACTCTTCACTTAACGGACATGCAACATAAGCACATCTAGGCTATATTGTTCATTATAGACAAAAAGAAAATTTTATATAGACCAAGATAAAAATTTAAAAATCTATTATGAAAAACATGACTGACAATTTTAAAAGTTCCTCTTCAATCAAAAGGTATATCATTATCAATAAATTAATGTCGCATTTACATTCATTTTAGGTTCACCAATCTCTAGTTGAAAAACAAATAATTTCATTGGCTAGTTCACTATGGATGCGTGGACAATGAATGATATAGCTAATGGCGCAGCGAATGACATAACAAATAGCATAGAGAATTGCGTAGCGAATGAAAACACTAAGGTGATCGTTCGTTGGCTTTTCTCTTTGCGCATGTTTAGCCAAGGCAGGCTATCGTGCACCGACCTTGGCAAAGCACCGCAGAAATAAACCCCCGATCAGTGGCGGAGCCAGGATTCATATTAAGAGGTGTCTGTTGACACCCAATTTTGTCCCGTCATCCCCATAATATCTATTTATGCTCATAATATTTTTGGCAATTTAAAAAAAAAAATTATTTGTATTTTACTATAATTATTAACTTTTATTAATACTGGCGTTTATTATCCCGTAGTCACTACGATATTATCTTTTATTTTATTACCGTTACTACTGCCACTATTATCACTATTATTATTATTATTATTATTATTATTATTATTATTATTATTATTATTATTATTATTATTATTATTATTATTTTGTTGCCAGTATCAGTATAATTCACATTCTTATCATTTCGGCATTTTTAACAGCTTGTGCACGCGCACCGCATTTATTTTCTCGC